>NC_000070.6:141589474-141889474 GCF_000001635.26 Mus musculus | reverse complement strand
ATGTAGATGATCTATCCCTCTTTGGGGTTCTCTTCCCAGGTGTTTCTAGGTTGTTTCAAATTGATAATAAGCCGACCGTCGTGTATTATAAAACCAAATGTATTCTTTATGCTTGTTCAAAATTTGGGGGAATTTAGGAGAAAAACTTTTTATGTGTTATGCCATGAGAGGCATATCCAAAGTCGGTGAGTAAGGTGATCTTCACTTGATCTTACGAAGGCCAGTGAGGCACTGGAGAGAGGGTTCTGTGGTTAAAAGCCCTGGCTCCTTTCTAGAGAATCAGGGTTTAGTTATCAGCAAATGCAGCTCATAGCTGTCTGTAACTCCAGGTCTAGGGCATCTGACACCCTCTCCACAGGAAATTACACACACAGAATAACAAAAAAGAAAAAGAGAAAGAGAAAGAAGAGAGAAGTGAAGGGAAGGGAAGGGGAAGAGGGAAGGGAAAGGAAAGAGGGAAGGGAAAGAAAGAGGGAAGGGAAAGAAAGAGGGAAGGGAAAGAGGGAAGGGAAAGAGGGAAGGGAAAGAGGGAAGGGAAAGAGGGAAGGGAAAGAGGGAAGGGAAAGAGGAAAAGGAAAGAGGAAAAGGAAAGAGGAAAAGGAAAGAGGAAAAGGAAAAAGGAAAAGGAAAAGGAAAAAGGAAAAGGAAAAAGGAAAAGGAAAGGAAAAAAGAGAAAGGAAAAAAGAGAAAGGAAAGGAGAAAGGAAAAAGGAAAGGAAAGGAAAGGAAAGGAAAGGAAAGGAAAGGAAAGGAAAGGAAAGGAAAGGAAAGGAAAGGAAAAAGGAAGGAAGCAAGCAAGGAAAGAAGCAGGAAGGAAAAAAATTTTTGGAGACATGGTTTCTTTGTGTAGTCCTGGCTGTTCTAGAACTCACTCTGTAGACAGCCTCAAACTCCACCTTCCTCTGCCTCCAGAAATGTTGGGATTAAAGATCTGTGCCACCACAACCTATCAATAGCTTCTAAAGAAAGTCTTTTTTAAAAGCTCTTGAAAAAAAAAATCTCAAAATTTGTTTCATGACCTGAGCCATGCCTGGTTGCAGCACTCCAGACGTGGGGGGGGGGGGGTGGGGGGGGGGTGGGGGCGGGAGGTCAAGATCATCCTCAAGTACATAGCAAGTGTGGGGATAGCCTGGGCTACATGAGATTCTGTCTCAACAAGGGGGAGACTGGGGAGATGGATCAGTGCTCAAACGTGAGGACCTGAGTTTCAATCCCAGCACCCACATAAAAAAACCTAGGTGTATCTGCACACTTACTGCAAACACGGTAACAGAGGGAAGAGAGACAGGATTGCTGGGGCTTGCTGCCTGAGCTATATGGGAAGGCCTTGTCTGAAAAATAGAAAAAAGTTTGGTCACTGAGATGTGGCTCTGTAGTAGAGTGATTGTCTAGCATGTACAGGGCTCTGTGTTCCTTCTCCAGCACCACAAGAGGAGAGGGGAGGGGGGAGGGGAAGAGGGGGAAGGGGGAGGGAAGGAGGGGGAGAGGAAGAGAGGGAGGGGAAGAAAGACATGGTAACATTTCTTTCTCACCTTTCTAACTGACCTTACTTCCTGACACCTGTTGCCTCGAGCAGCAACCTTACACCAGATTTGCTGCATCCTTAGACACAGAGGATGGCTGTAACCAATCTGATCCATTCCCTCCCAGTTCAAGCCCATCAGCACCCCTGGCCTTGGCATCTGCGAGTGGATCCTGAGGTGCCATTCAGCTCACTCGTGAGCTGGAGCTGAGGACAATGCAGTCCCAGGGCCAGCCCTGTTCCCGTGTGTGTGTGTGTGTGTGTGTGTGTGTGTGTGTGTGTGTGTGTGTGTGTGTGAGAGAGAGACAGAGACAGAGAGAGACAGAGAGAGACAGAGAGAGACAGAGAGAGACAGAGACAGAGAGACAGAGAGAGACAGAGACAGAGAGACAGAGAGACAGAGAGACAGAGAGACAGAGAGGAAGATCTGATCCTCCAGAAGGGAAAGTCAAAGCCATATGTGTGTGTGTGTGTGTGTGTGTGTAGATAGATAGATAGATAGATAGATAGATAGATAGATAGATAGATAGATAGATAGATAGATAGATAGACAGACAGATAGATGTAGATAGAGACAGACAGACAGACAGACAGACAGACAGAAGACACTGGGGAGCAGCATGGTCATTCCCTTCCTCTGCAATATAGGCTAAAAGCTAATGTCTTGGCTTTCTCTCCTCCCTTGCAGCTAGAATGTACTGTACAGAGCCAGACACTAACATAGAAGTCAGAGTCCTGGAAGAGCTTTGCTTCTGAAACAAAAGACAAAGGCCACCTTTCAAAGACAATAGAGTAGAACAGAAGAGGGTCTGGTGGGACACGGTGGCATCCCTCAGCTCTAAGCCAGAGGGTTGCCTCCCTCTGGACTGCTTGTCCCCACACACTGAAGCCAGCACAGTCAGATAGTCTGTCTGCTGTGGAACAAACCACCCACAACCTGGTGACATAAAACAACAAATATGTCTCATGAGGTCAAGGCAGGCTGTCTATCCTGTCCACCCTGGATGATTACAGATGGCCTCGCTTACATGTCTGGTTCCTGACAGAGCAGTGGGTCAGGGAAGTGGCTCTCAACCGTGAGTGAGACCACTCAGCAGACAGTGGGTGGAGGCTGAGGCAGCCCAATACCCACACCTCACACCACTGCAGAGAAGCACGTCACCCTTGATGAGCAGGGAGATTGAGAAACTCAGTCTAGGGAGGCCCTTGGCTGAGCCAGTGGCAGCCCAGAGTGCTCTCCCATCATCCCTAGAGGCCAGGCAAGGCGATGGCCACAGGTTCCAAGGAACAGCTGTTAAAGGCAAGCCCCCCCCCCCCCCCTATGTGGCTTCCTGGTCTCTACCTGCTTCATGCCCGTTAGCAGACAGGGCCAGTAGAGGGAGGGCTTCCAACTCTTCACTCCTCCACACTGTGCTTCTGTTATTTGAGGCTGAAGACATTCCCAGCTGGCGGCAGGGGAATGCTACATTGCTTCTAGGTCACTCTGGGATCCTAGTTTTCCCTTCTAAAGGCCAGCTGGCCCCACAGCCTGCCTTGGGCTCTCACTGGGACCCTTCCTATCATTTGAGATGCCCCTGTTCTGTTGGGTAGATTGCTCAGTCACTAAAGTGCTTTGTAGGCAAGCACCTAAGTTATGTCCCCAGAACCTACATGAAAAGGCTGTATGTGTATTTCTAGTCCCAGCACTGGGGGAGTTGAGGGAAACAGGCAGATCGCTGTTTAGACTCCCTAGCTAGCCAGGATAGCCTAATCAGTGGATTCTAGAAGCCAGTGAGACACCTTGTCTCAAGAAACAGATTCACACCTGAGGTTGAATACAGATCTCCACACACAGGTATACCCATGCATATTTGTGTGCATGCACATACATGTACACACACACACACACACACCTCTACCACCACCAACACCACCACCACTGGCTGAACACAGGAGAAACTCTGGAAGGTAGTTAAGTTATTTAAAGTTGATGAGCTAGAGAGGAGAATAGAAAGTGACACAGAAGAGGCTTGGACAACCCAAGAGTGTTTTTTTCTTACACACACACACACACACACACACACACACACACGCAGACACACACATGCACGCACACATACGCATGCACACGCACACACGCACAGTGGCTCTGAGGCACACCAGCAGCCTGGCCTTAGATACACGAAAAGGTGGGCTATGGCCAACTCAAGCAAGTCACCTCCAGCCCCTCCTGCCTCTTCCCAAAGCAGCTCTGGCAAACATCTTCTTGCGCCTTGCTGATGCTGGCTCGCGTGGAAGCTCAGAATCGTGACTCTGCAGCTAAGGGACCTTCTCTCACAACTTGGTAGCATCACCAGTGCCTGCTGTTGCCGAAGCAGCATCATGAACTGTCTGGGTGGAGAAAAAAATAGCTTCCAGATCTTCATTCCAAAGCATGATCCTAGTAAGAACTGTGGCTTCTGGGGTGGGGGTGGGGGCGCTTAGAAGGGAGAGCAATACAGGCAAGATCTGAGGAAACCAAAACCCTGCAGATGCTAATCGCGGTCCTCTCTCTCCTCCTGCACCCGGCCTCCTGAGCAGGAGGCCAGGCAGTGAGGAAAGCTTATCAAGCCGGCCTGCTTTCCATCAGATGTGCTGTTCACATCTGTCCTCTCAGTGTCTCCAGTTATTTTGGGACAGCTCATGACCTTATGTGGCTGCTTGCTTGCTTCTCTTCTCTTCTCTTCTCTTCTCCTCTCCATCCCTTCCCCTCCCCTCCCCTCCCCTCCCCTCCCCTCCCCTCCCCTCCCCTCCCCTCCCCTCCCTTCCCCTCCTCCCCTCCCCCTCCCCTCCCCTCCTCCCCTCCCCCTCCCCCTCCCCTCCCCTCCTCTCTCTCTCTCTCTCTCTCTCTCTCTCTCTCTCTCTTTCTTCCTTTCTTTTAACATTTTTCTTTCCCCATCTGTCCCCAGGAATCCATAGCCAGGCCTCCATCCCATGACAGAGCCATTTGCACGTTGCTTGTTTTGAGTTTCATCTTACCTTCGCCGTAAACAGCTTCCCTCCCTAAGACCCCAAGATTCCAGAGCAGAAGTCTTTGTTTCTGTCTCACTGGGCTCTTGTCATCAGAGAAGTGGCTTCCCTTTGACCGGCAAGTCACATTTTCAGAGACACAATTAGTCTTCAGTCAGGCGGCAGATCATGCTATGGGCCTGGGGTGACCATGTGCTAGCTCTCTTGGTTTTGGCCTTTGCTTCCTTCACATTATAATCTCCTGCTTTTAAAGTTTATGTGTGTGAGTGTTTGCCTCGGTTATCTGTGCACCGTGTGTGTGCATGCAATGCCTGTGGAGGCCAGAAGAGAGCCTGCAGAGGAGTTACAGATGGTCGTGAGCAACCATGTGGGTGCCGAGAATAGAACTTGGGTCCTCCGGATGAGCAGTCAGTGCTCTTAACTGCTGAGCCATCTCTCCAGCCCTCTGATCTATTACTTTAACCGAAGGAAGTTGGAATCGTTGATTTGGGGGTATGTCCCAGTGAATTTGGTGACCGCATGCTCTTCTGGCTTTCTCAGGGTCTCAGGGTCTGAGGCTGGGTGTTCTTTCGAGAGCCGTGTGCGGCAATGACCCTCTCCTGGCACTAGGAATTTGATAACTAACAATAGTAACTACTTTTTTGTTTGTTTGTTTGTTTGTTTTTGTTTTTGTTTTTGTTTTTTGAGACAGGGTTTCTCTGTATAGCCTTGGCTGTCCTGGAACTCACTCTGTAGACCAGGCTGACCTCGAACTCAGAAATCCGCCTGCCTCTGCCTCCCAAGTGCTGGGATCAAAGGCGTGCGCCACCACGCCTGGCTAGTAACTACTTTTGATAGTATCCTTTCGAACCATCAGACATTTGCCGGACAGTGTAGGCATGATCTCACTTCCTCTGTGCACAGCTCCTGGTTTGCCTGAGAAAGGAAGGGTCCTTGGTAAGTAACTTGCCCAACGTGGCACAGTGAGTGTCAGAGTCTAGACTTCTTCGGTCTGCCATTTTACTTAGTGAAGTCCAGGCTCCTGCTGTTTGTGCACTGATTGGTGAGGATTGAGCCTAGTAGCCTCTGTGAACACTGTTTAAGTCTGTCTCTGGGGCAAGTAGGTAAATGGATGGTCATGGATGTGTTTCAATAAAACTTTTTAAAACTGGGCAGAATTACGAGTCCTTGTGCGAAACTATCCTCAAGGCTAGATGAACGTGTTTAAGGACACGGCCGACTGCGTAGCCACCAGGTAGCTGCATGGTTACTGTCTTCACCATGAGATGGGTGAAGACCAGAAGGTCAGTCAGTGTTGTATATATGCCTCAATCCTAACTTTTTGACAGGGTCTCCCCTTTAACCCAAAGTCATCAATTCAGCTAGACTGGCTGGCCAGTGAAGTCTAGGCATCCTCCTGTCTCCACTCCAGCCCTAGGACAACAGACATGAACTTCCTTCCCTGCTTGGCTTTTTCAAGTGAGTCCTAAGAATACTGAATTCGGGTCCTTCTGCTCATGTGTGAAGCTCATTCCCATACAAGCCGGCTCGCCAGGCCCATGGAGAGCATTTTGAGTGTCACACACAGTGGTGGCACCAAATGCTTCACAGAGCATAATCCTCTCAAGAGCTCCGGGAGACCAGGGTTGGACCGCGCAGCGCAAGGTTGTAATCCCAGGATAGGGGAGGCTGAAGCGAAGAACTCATCAAAAGTTCAAGGTCAACCTAGGCTCTATAGCGGGTTCAAGACTGGCCTGGGGTGCATAGAGAAACCAGGGAACTCTACAGGGACCACACCATAGACAATGTTCCTCCAACCTCATCCCAGTGAGATCTCAAGCATGGGCCCTAACCATCTTCCGTATTGCTTTTGCTCTTAGTGAGTCATCCGCACAGACGCTCTGCCTGATGGCCTGGAAGAGCAGCTCCCCCCACGAAGCCTGAAGGAATGCTGCCTGCAGCCTCCAGCTCCTGGGCTTCCTGGTATCTGCCTGAGTCACCTGCTTCCTCCGTTAGTCTCTTGGGAGTATAGCTTGTCCCAAGTACCAGTTACCCCTTTCACCTAACTTCACCTATGCCTGCTTTGGTCCACTGTGTGTTAACTCTACGGTGTCCTACATTCTCAGGTGCCCCTGCTGTGGCCACACGCAGTGCCTTCCAGACCTCCTAGCTATTATTACTCTGTCTGCTGAGCAGAGAGCTACTTAAATAACCTCCGGGTTACAGCGATAACCCAAAGGCCAGCGTGTCACACTGCCCGAACCCCTATCTGATGCCAGTGTCACTCCCTCAGAGACAACAGGGGACAGACACTTGAGAAGCTTGTGTTCTGCATTCCTGTGAGCTTTGTGTCGAGTCATGTGGGTTCAGAGGTGTCACTTCGGCAGCTTCTGTTTCTTGGCAGTGACCTTCAGACCTAAAAGTGGGCCACCGGATGCTCTAGAGGGGACATTGAGAAAATATCCAATGTGTCCCCAGCCTTCTCAGGGTATCACAGAGCATGAACAAATATATCCCGTGCCTTCCCTGTAAGCTAGACTAGCCACTACGCTGGGCCTGAGGGAGAGGGGTACAAAGGCAGCCAGGGCTGCTCTATCAGCTGCTTCATCAATAGTTCATGATGGGTAAGGGTAGCTGTAACCTTCCTAGTTTACTCTGTGGGGTCCAGTGGATCTCACACTCCAACACAGTTACTCTTGCCCCACATCAGTCTCCCGGTAGCCCAGAACAGGAAAGGATCCCGGGCCACACCCAGTGTCCGGCACACTTCACAAATCTATCCTTTTTATCTGCAAGCAGCAGGACACTGTTTTCCCAGAGTAGCTACTGCCAGAATGAAAGTCCCAGTCTTATGCCCATGTTAGGACCGTCTTTGGAAGGAGCCCAGAAGGGCACTCCAGTGCCAGAAGGGCTGGGCTTAAGGTATCTTTTCCCTACAGACATACACACATCATCTTAAAGGATTTGAAATGACTAACTGTTGCACGAACAAACATCTATTCACCCAGACAGGAACAGATGACAGTCTGAAAAAATCAGTACGCTAAGTCCATCCTGGAACATATGAGTCTACGGGGAGTTACCGGAGTGAGATGGAGGACTCACCCCCACACAGGTGAGGACTCAGGAAAGACACACTCCTGGAGGGCGAGGCACCCTGGAGGCAGATGTGCAGGTGGTCGGAATCCCCATTCCTCCCCAGTTGTTTCAGGTCTCCAAGCCCTGGGGAGGAGCCCTGTGTAATCTCCTGTTTCCAGGTTTGTTTACTTTCTGGGTCCCTCCCCTCCTTCCCGCAAGGGACGCAAGGGACGTTCAATTCAGAGGAAATGGCTGCGGACTCTGAGACATTAACTTGCCTATGACTTAAAACAGCATTTGGAGGCTGGTGAGGTGGTTCAGCTGGCAAAGGAATTTGCTGTCAGAGCCTTAACTTCAGTTCTGTCCCCAGGCCAGATGTGGCAGAGGTTGAGAACTAACTCCTACAGTTGTCCTCTGGCCTCCCAGGCAGCACTGTGGCACACCCTCCACAGCCATTGTTCTGGTACACTGTCTACTGCTGGGGCTTATTTGGCTTCCTTGGCCAGATTACCATCCATCAAGAAGGGAAGAAACGAAAGGCAGGAACCCAGAGGCAGGATCTGAGGCAGCGGGCTGGACTCTCCCACATCAATTCTTTTGTTTGTTTGTTTGTTTTGTTTATTTTTAAATTTTATTTATTTATGTATTTATTTTGGTTCTTCATGACAGGGTTTCTTCTCTGTGTAATCCTGGCTGTCCCGAAACTCACTTTGTAGACCAGGCTGGCCTCAAAGGCAGAGATCTACTTGCCTCTGTCTCCCGAGGCCAGATCTAGTTTACCCCCAAATTCTATATTCCAGTGTAGAAGCCGTATCATGAAGTTTTTACAGCTAGTTCAAAATACATCGGTGGGTATACCAGAGAGGCGGGTACCGTGAGATTGGCGTTTGCCATAGGCTCCAGGTGCTGTCTGATGGCATTCTTAGCTCTTGGATTGGTGGAAGCTGGTAGTCTGTTAAGTTACTAGATTCCCAAAGATTTTCATGTATCAGTCACAGGACGTTAGTGGGGCAGGGTGGGGGTGGGAGTGGGCATATGGTCTGGCTGTTCCTGAGAGCTAGAACTAGCCCAAGGTGAAGTAACTAAGTAGCCTTTGGAACTGCGACATTCCAGTCTCCTCAGAGAACTGTAACACTAACCAACCAATCAGGCTCTGCGGGGCACAGCTTCTTTCCAGGAATTTGGTTCACAGAGGCAATTCCTCAGTTGAGGTCACTTCCTTCCAGATAGGTTTACGCCAAGTTGACAAAAAAAAAAACCAACCCAGCACAACCACCAACACACACACATACATACACACACACATATACACATATACGCACATATACATACATACACACATACACATATATGCATGCACATGCACACAGATATATGCAATTAAAAACAACCACAACTAAATCTTAGAATATTGAGGATCAAACACAGGGACCCACAAATGCTAGGCAAGCATTCTATCACTGAGCTACACCCCCAACCCATATGCAAATAATATGAAATCTTACCTCAGGTCAACTCATAATCTCCCTTTGCATATTTACCTCCCTTTCTTCCTGCTCCAGGCAGCGGGGCCTCAGGAGCCACTACCTACCTTCACTGCCCCCACTGAATGGCCTCCAGATGCTGTAAGAGATTGAAGAGAAAGATTAAGATTCCCTTCCCCTGCCATCACCCCGTCGCCTCAAGTGAGTGTTTATGGTATCCCTGGACATTGACGGCTAAGCATCATCTCGGTCCATCTGGGGCTTCCTGATGACTGAGGTCTTTATGAGGCTTTCCTGATGACTGATGATTAATTAGTATCCTGGCATTCCTGAGTGCTAGGCGCATGCTCTAGGCTGCATGCTCTGACCCAGGGTTATCTCGGAAGGCCTCACTAATCCCTTTCTTGATTCCCCCAGAAGCTCAGGGCTTGATGAGACCACCCAGTTCTGTCAGACTCTGGAATGTGCCCCCAGTGGTCACGCCCTATTTCTTCCTTCTGTCTTTTCCGTGTACGCAGGCACAAGTGTGCATGTGTATATGTGTGTGCATGTGTGTAAGGGGTGTACCCATATACTCACGAGGAAGACATTAATTGACTCACTCTATCATGCTATCATGCCCTATTTCCATGAGAAATGATCCTCACTGATCTTTGAGATAGGCTGGAAGCAACCCCCAGTAATTCTCCTGCCTCTACCAACCACAGTGCTAGGGACTATTTTTGACACAGGGTTTCTGTATGTAGCCCTGGCTGTCCTAGAACTCACTATGTAGATCAGGCTGGCCTTGAACTCAGAAATTCGCCTACCTCTGCCCCTCAAGTGCTGAGATTAAAAGCGTGTGCTGCCACATCTTCCTATAAATATATATATAAAGTTTGGATGCTTGTGATTCGAACTCAGGACCTCATGCTTGCATAGAAACTGTTCTTACCCACTGAGCCATCTCCCAGCACATCCCTTCTCTTTTTCAAAGTGCTGTTGTTTTCTTAATAAGACTTCATCCCTCCCTAGGAGACAGTTATACAAGTAAATGTGGGAGTCAGAAAAGAGCCCTATCAGTGATGACTAAGTCTGCTTAGCTCCCTCCCCACTTGCAAGAGCGTCAGAGTTGGCTCTCACTCGCTCAGCCTCCATAGAAATCCTTTGCTGAGGGGGTGATTTTTTTTTTCCTGAAGATCATTCTTCCCTCATGACCAAATGCTAGAATGTGCCACCAGAATAGATCTTCCCTGCTGCCAGACTCCGTGCTCACTACACAGAACTCATGGTCATTATAAAGCGACTCTCCTAATGAAGAGCCAACTGGTGTTTCCTGGAAGTTCTATCTCCAGTCTGTCTCCAGTCAGAGCCTATCAATCGCCTTTGCTTTTCGTACCCTCGCCATTGCTTTAGTGTCTAAAAGAGAAACAACGTTTCCCTGAAATCCAAGGACTCCCAAGAAGGAAGGGAAAAAAATCGAATGAAACATAGTCTCCAACTTGCAGCTCCGGTGCTGGTTTTAGCAACCAGCCCTCCAGCAGGACCACAGCCCACTGCCTCTGAGATGGGTGGGGCAGTAAGGACCTGCCGCACCTGTCACAGAGCCTCTGAAATATGAGGAAGTTCACCTAGGGCCGGGAGATAGGTCAGCCGGTAATGTGTTTGCCATGCAAGTGTAAGGACCTGAGTCCAACCCCTATCACATTTATAAAGAGTCTACTCCACAACTTCCAGGCTAGTGAGAAATTCTATCTCAAAACACAAGGTGAACAGTGACTGAGAAATGACAGCCAACGACCTCTGGCATTCATATGTATGTGCATACATACCACACACACACACACACACACACACACAGAGAGAGAGAGAGAGAGAGAGAGAGAGAGAGAGAGAGAGAGAACCCAAGAGTTGTTTACAGAGCTTTCCAACCTGAATATAATGCTCCATGCATTAATCTCAATACTCAGTGGGCTGAAACTGGAGGATTACTAACAGTTACAGGCTAGCCTGAGCTATCTAGTGAGATCTTGATCAACCTGGGTTACAGAGTGAGACTTCTGTCTCAAAACAAAACAAAAGAAAACAAACAAAACAAAACAAAAACAAAAACCCCCAAAACCTGTTGAGAGAGTTTAGCAGGTAAAAGTGCTTAGCTAAGTGCCGTCCCTAGGTACCACGAAAGGAAAGAACCAACCGTTAACAATTGTCCTCTGACCATCACTAACACATGCCCCAAAATAATAATAATAATAATAATAATAATAATAAATAATAAATAATAAAATTAATAAATGATTTTTAATGAATTAGGGAGTTGCTCACCCAGAAGTGTGTCCTGAGCTGAAGCAGCAAGGCTCCTGTGATGATCGCTTTCCCATGATGTCACAGATACGGGAGAAATGGGAGAAATCCCGTTACCTTGTATAAGGTGTCCAGCCCCAAGATTTTACCCATGCAAGCTAAGTAGGATGTTAACTAGAGCTTAACACACAAACTCTCTTTAAAGAATTCAAACTTGAACCCCAGATTCATCTCATATGGATTACTTCTCAAGACAGCAGACCCATCAGTTGCTCTCATCACAGAGAAGTCAAAAAATAGATGCAAAACTGCTCATAGTGAAGGCACTTTGAGTCCCGCAGCACTATTAGATGCCATAACTTAATGCCCAGAGTGCAGCAGATACCTGTGATCACAGCCCCGGAGAAGCTGAAGCAGGAGAATCTCCAGTTTGAGGTCTACCTGGACCACATGGCAAGTTCAAATCCTTGGACTGAAAAGGGAGACTATCTCAAAAACAAACCAAGAAATGAGTCTGGTGATATGGATCAGACAGTAAAGCATTGGGCTAGCAGGCGCAAAGCCCTGAGCTCAATCTCTAGCATCATATAAACAGCATCTAAGGGTGCAGATCTTGTTCTCCCAGCATTTAGAAAGCTAAAATATCAGAAATAGGTCATCTTCAGCTACACAGGGAAGGGGAGGCTAGCCTGAGCTACTGACATCTGTCTAAAATAAATACATCACCCTCACCTACACAAGGAGGATGAGGCTAGCCTGGGCTACCGACATCTATCTAAAATAAAGTCATATGTTTATGACTCCAAGGCTCACCAGAGTTTTGAAAGTCACCTATGCACTTTATGAAGACAGTCTAGACAAACCTAGGCAAGTGCAGATGTAATTTAAATGTTGAAATCTCTGTGTGCCCCTCCCCTATCCTTGGTCTCTATTAAATATGTAAACTGTGTTTCTTTTAAAGCAGCTAGACTGAACTACCCAACACCAACTACTTGTAACTCCCTTGGTCTTTAAGAAATCAAAACTCTCTAAACTTAGTTAGCATCTTTATCAGACTTAGCAACCTTACAAAAAGTTACATTTTTCTTTTTCTTTTTCTTTTTTTGTTTACTCTGGTAATCTTTATTAAAAGTTTAATTTAGAACATTAAAGCAACACAATATGGTTTGTTTGTCCAAATATTACAGATTTTTTCAAAAACTTCCTTTAGTGTGTATAAGTTAAGAAAGCGTATTATACCCAACATGATTTTCTACGGGGACATTTTATAGCAGGGTTTGATGCTAACACCAGCTCTACACATGCAATGACAACTGGCTGAGGCAGCTGATAAATGCTTCTGAAACACACAGGAGTCATTGTCTTACTCAGGGGACCTGGGGTCTTCTGTGAAACCATGCTTCTGAAAGGCTGAGCAAGGTATAACTACAGATTTCTTCTGCATCCATTATACTCTTTCAAATACCTTTTCCTTCAACAATGTTTGTGAACACATCAACAGTTACTGATCAGGTGTCTTCCTCTAAGCATCATCCTGTGGCAGCCAGCAGCTTCTCTGGTCCCCTCTGTTTTCACAGTGTCACTTTTTAGCTTGTGCTTTCCAGGTCTTCTGTACCCTGCCTCTGGGAGTGGGCAGTATCTGGGTACCCAGCATTGCCCTGTTATCTTAGTGATGCATCTGTGTCGGAGACTCTTGACTCCAAAGAGCAAGGCTTCCCCCAGGTGCTTGTGAAAAGCAGCTTTTTGGATCCCAGTGACAAAGGACAGGTCTGTCAGTCTAGGTAGAGCCTGGAAATCAGCATTATGGCTAGTGACCTTGCAGTTGATGCCAGAACACCATAGCTTTGAAGGTTTAAGAGTTTGTTACCGCCGGACAGTGCACGCCTTTAATCCCAGCACTTGGGAGGCAGAAGCTGGCGGATTTCTTGAGTTCGAGGTCAGCCTGGTCTACAGAGTGAGTTCCAGGACAGCCAGGGCTACACAGAGAAACCCTGTCTCAAAAAACAAAACCCCCAAAAGAAAAACAAACAAACAAACAGAGTTTGTTATCTGTCTATCTATTATCTATCATCTATCAAGGAGGGAGTCTTACTATAGAGCCCTGGCTATCCTGGATGTAGACCAGGCTGACTGAACTCAGAGACTGGCCAGAGATTTACTTTAGTTTTAAGTCTGTGTGTGTGGGGGAGGGGTATATATGCTCATGAGTGCAGATGCATAAGCAGGCCAGAAGAGGGTCTAGGATCCCTGGTGCTGGAGTTACAGGCCTTTCGTGACTTGCCCCTCTCTACCCGGACCCTACACGGATGCTAGGATGTCAGTCCTCCACAAGAGCAATAACCACTCTTAATAACTGAGCCTTCTCTTCAGACCAGCTTTGCTGTTCTTGAAGTGACAGACTAGATGACAGAGACAAATTCTCTCTGAGCTCCTCCTTTCCAGCTCCCCCCATTCCTGACGCTTTGGGGAGGAGGTCACCCCTCTGGGATCCCCATCAAAGAGGCAACATGGAGATCTCTCTGAAATCCCTCTGAGGTGGAGAGTCCCAGGCATCCGCCGGATCAGGCAGCTATTGTGCTGAATCATCGTGTAACAGGACGACCCCCTTCCCCTTTCCCAGTTCTTTGGGGACCTTGAGAACTGGTAGGGTGCCATCTCCCTCATAGCAGCTACCCCACTTTTGAATGACGCCAGTCATGATAGCCCTGGAGACAGTCTCAACTGGGCTCCAGTGCTAGGGTCCACCTTCTTCAGATTCCTGCCACCTTATCAAGAACGCCCAGCGGTTCACTACCAGTGGTCTCCATGGCAACCGACAGGGTGTCAGAGACACAAACCCCTTTCAGAGAACGGGTTGAGAGCCGCGCCCCTCTCCAGTCCCTGAACACACAGCCACCTCCTGCGAGCGGACCCTCTTCCCTCCCGAAGGGTTGGGACACCCCCTTCCCAGGTTCCTTCCAGAGGGCTCCTGGGACTCAGCGTCACCCAGAGGTCATCAGAGAGAAGTTGATGGTTTTTCACTGTGGGGGAGGGAGGGGAACGATGATGAGGAGCTGGGGAGCGGAATGCACTTGACCCCCCTACCCCCCTCCGGGGATAGAGAAGGACCCGGCACGCGGCAAAGGCGGCGGGAGCCAGCCCGGGGGCGGGCGGTCCCCTAAGTCCCACCTTCAGGGCGGCGCCTGGCGGCGGGGAGTGTCAGGAAGAGGAAGAGCGCGGCCGGGAGCGCGGCGCAGAGCAGGGGCCCGGCCGAGGCAGCGCTGCGCGGGCCACCATGGCCACGGACGAGTTGGCCAGCAAGCTGAGCCGGAGGCTGCAGATGGAGGGCGAAGGCGGCGAGGCGACGGAGCAGCCGGGGCTCAACGGGGCGGCGGCGGCGGCGGCGGCCGAGGCTCCCGACGAGACTGCCCAGGCGTTGGGCAGCGCGGACGACGAGCTGAGCGCCAAGCTGCTGCGGCGCGCGGACCTCAACCAGGGCATCGGCGAGCCACAGTCGCCCAGCCGCCGCGTCTTCAACCCCTACACCGAGTTCAAGGAGTTCTCCAGGAAGCAGATCAAAGACATGGAGAAGATGTTCAAGCAGTAAGTGCCCCTGCACCCGGTTCCCCACCACCCTAGACCCGGCCTCGGGCCCTAACCTCCCGTATCCCCAATTAGATTCCCCCAGAACCCCGTCTCACCAGGGTGGGGAACTCTGCTGCTTTTCTAAAGAGCCACGAGGCTTCCAGACCCACCACCCCAGCACGCAAGTGGATCTGGGGAGCTCCCGTTCCTGACATGTGACCCCTCCTCCTGGTGATACTGCCCTCGGAATAGCCCACGCGGATTGGGGGCTCCCTGAGGTTCCTTCCAGATAATCGCAGGTCCCCAGCGAGTCACTACCACCACACAGGGTACCGACCTCCTTCCCACTGTTAATGTTACTGCACCCACCACCCTACACCCAAACATATCGAGAAAGGGAGAAAGGGCCGGTGGCTTCCCTTCCGCTCCGTCCTAACTACTGGACTCCCTACCCCCACCGCAATAAGGCAACCCTACTGCCTCTTAAGGGGACATTCCCCCCGGCACCCATGCCAGACTTGTGCCTTTTACTGGGTCCTTTAATTTCTTCTGCTTAGTTATGGACTCTCTCCTACTAGGTTGGGTCCACAACCCCCTCCCCCCAACACACACACACACACACACACACACACACACACACCCTCAGCTATACTATGTTTACTTACTGTGGGTGAAAACTCTTCAGGCCTTTCCATTCCCGCCCACCCTGTTGACCAGGTTCCATTTCCTTAACACTGTGCGGTCTTGCTAGGGAAGGGCTCCTCTGTCCCTGTCCCCCAGTCTACAAACATGTAACTCCCCTATCATCAGGACAGAGTCCCCTGGGACTTAGCCCCTCTTCATACACTGTGAGTCCACCTTCCTCCCCTCCCTCCCTTCTCCCCCATTACCCCGCCCCCCCACCTCGAACCCCTTCACTCCGTGGTTGTGCAGTGGTGACTCCCCTGCCCTTTATCAGAAGGCAGCCCTCTTCCCCAGTGACAGTTCCTCCCTTCCCAGACAATCCCTGGAGCCCATTCTCTCTCTATGTGCCCTGCCTAGGGTCTCCAACCCCTGCCTTCTACTTTCTATGATTCTAAGCTGTACCCTTACCAGATTAGGATGTCCCCAAGACCTGTGGGCTCAGCCATTCCACACCCCCACAAAATCCAGCAATATGGAGATGGGGGAAGAGTACCCATAGGGGTAGAGAAGATGCAAGTGCCCCTCCAAAGGACCGGCCTCCCGTCTTCCTAGTAAGCCACCTATGTTCCTGGAAAGGAAATGGTCCTCCAGGCACCAGGCTGGAGCGGATCCCAGAGGGGACCAAACCACAGAAGCTGAGCTTGGGGTGGGGTACGCAGGGAATCCCAAAGCAGAAGACAGCCAGCAGATTGAGAGCCCCAGCCACACCCCACGGACAGTGCCCAGACACCCATCAGGAAGCCCGGAAAGGGGGCGTTCCCTCCAACCAGGGTCCAGAGAGGATTTTCCCATGTCCCACTTCCTTCCACACCCACAGCCAGTCCTCATAGGGAAAGAGGACGTTAGGTCCCAGCTATGGGTGACTAGAAGCTTCCTGATGCCGCTATAATGCACCCCCCAAACTTCTACATGGAGGTTCCAGGGCAAGAGGATACCCTCTGACTTCAGTCTCCACTGACTGACCAGGCTAGAACGGCAGGAATCCACACTCCTTGCTTTTGAACCTTAGGGCAACGGTGACTTCCAGGTTGATCCACCCTGTGGATTCCAGAGAGTTACTTAGGTGTCATAGATCTCTGCAGAGATAGGGCTGGGGCCTCCCAACAGTCCCGTGACTCAGGACTTTACAGCTACCAAATGATAGGATCAGGATTCGAACTCGGACCGGTAGCTTCAAAAGCCATGGCCTTCCCTTCTGAACTGTCTCTCACAGATACCTGTGTCAGTGTCTCGAAACACATCCCAACACCTCTTTGTGTGTGTGTTCTGTGTGTGTGTATGTGAGACTGACCTCCCCCCTCCACCATCCACCACCAGCCCATTTTACATTTCCTCCTTCTCTTATCTTTCGGCAGTATTCTTATCCCCCATACCATGGCGCTGTTTTAGGGAACCCAGATACCCCCAAAGAGCAAGCTCGGGAGAGACCACTTTGATTTGCGGGGAACCCGTGGGGAGAATGGTCTGGAAGCTGTGCTGTACTGTTTTACCCAGGCTGTTTTGGGGGGAAGCAGTTTAGTTGAGAGGTGCTTAGAGGGTGCTGGCCTCCTCAGAGCTACCTCTTGGCACTAGTGCTGCACGCTGGGGTGCTGGGAGGGGTGACAGGGTAGGAAGGGGCCAGAAAGCTGGACCTCAAGAGAAGGAAGTGCCACTCGCCAGGGTCCCTGGCTGGGGCGCAAAGCTGCTGATGTTGTATTCAGGGAAACAAGGCCTCACTGTGCCCCATGAGCCCAGCCCAGCCGAGTCCGGCTGGACACAGCCCCAGAAGGCTTCTCAGAGCACAGAATACACAATCTGCTTCCACTGTGCAAGTGGCTGCTGCCTCCTGGGGCCCAGCAGGTCCCAGGATCTCAGCCAGGGCTCTGTTGAGAGCGAGTGCAGGGAGGAAGTGGAGCCGGTGGCCCTGGAAAGCGGAGCTGGCTCTTCCTTGGCAGCCCAGAGCTAGGAGGCCGGGCTTCCCACCTCATCGGGAATCCCACCTCAGGTCCTTGTCGGCCCTGGACCTCAGTCTGCCCCAGTGCAAGAGGAACAGGCTGTGTGTGATGATCCTCAAAGACACGCCTGTTCTAGCCTCGTTTCTAAGGGGTCTTGAGCACTGATGCTCTCTAGAACTGCTTCGAAGTCTTCTGGTCCATCCATTCAGTGTGGATGAGGACAGTGATCGAGGGAGAACCCGAGGAAACAGCAGGCTCTGCCACCTACTGCTGCCTGCTGCCTCCAGCCCCATTTTACAGACAGGAAAACTGAGATCCAGAAGGGAGAAGTGACCTGCTTGGGATCATGGGTTTTCCTCCAAGTGGGGCCTAGGGATGACACATACTGAGTTCTGCCTGCTGTCAGGCATAGAGGCACTGCATCTTAGAGCCTGTACCCCACCCTCTCACACCACACCCCCGCCCCTGTGGCCTCAGACTTTATCCCTCCTCTCTCACACACAGCCTCCTCCCCTCTCTTTGCCCACTCATCCAGAGTTGTTTTCTAGAAGTTTCCAAGACAAAAAGGCATTGGACAGATCCACAAAATTTCAGGGATGGCTACCGCTGCTGAGCTGTTAACAGCCCGGGGAGAACTCTGGAAGGTTCTGTAAGCTGACATCTGCCTGGAAGGTGTAATTGTGGATGAACTGTGGAATCCGAGGAAGGTGCCCTAGTTCCTTGTTCTGTCTGGCCCGGCACTGGCCCTACCCCTCTGCCCAGCCTCCTCCCCACCCACTTCATCTCATGACCCCTTACGTCAGACGGCCAAGGTTCCCTTTCCTTTTGGCTTTTCCTCCTGGGGCCACCCGGCCTCCTCTCTCTTCCCTTCCTGGTTGAGTCTGCAGCCCTACAGGGCTGTACACCTAGCTGCATGGGGACTCAGAGCACATTCCTTAACCCTTTCTGGGGCTCTTTCCCCACCTGATGTGCTGTCAAGTGCGTAACCTAGTACTTGGCCCAGAATCAGTACTTACTAAGTTGCTGTCATCATTGTCCCAAGCTCAGCATATGCCCTGGCCCTGGTGGCAGCCGTCAGCGCTGGTCCTGAGGTTGCTCAGAACGAGCCTCTGGCTGCCTCCACTTCCCCCCAACAGAGCTGCCAGCCTGTTAGGCTGGCACTGGCTCTTTGCTTTGGGCCAGAATGACAGGGATTCAGCCCGTTGCTACTTTCCTCTTGCCCAACAGACGCTCTGATTGACAGCTGCATATTGCTTTGATAAATAACAAAAATAGAGAGATGAATTCATTATCACTTAATTACGTGGCAGGCAGGTGGTAGAAGAAAAGAGAAGAGCTAACAGCGGCCCTTGGAGCGACACTAAACTGGGACACAGGCCCTTGCCACCCAGCTGGGTCTCTGTGCAGGGTACTGGGCTCCTGAGCCTCTGCGTCTCCTTGGGCCATAGGACCTACCTGACAGTTCCATGTTGGCAAACAGAACTGTCCCAGGTTTGTCCTGGGGTCTGTTAAGGCCATGGATGTTCTTAGAAGACATCCTGCCACCCAGCAGCTATCAAATCCAGCTGAAGGCCTTGTAGAACCCACAGAATTTTTGGAAGGTCTTTGGTGGGGTCCACAGGACCAGTAATGGAAGGCGTCTGCATTTCCACTGTTAGGAAAAACCGCAGCCTCTCGGTCCCACAGCAGCCTGTGGGTGGTGTCAAACTTCAGGTGTCCCTGGCCCTGTCCTTACTAGAGTCCCAGGGGAACTCACCTCTATTTCTTAGGGGTCAAGTTTAGTCCTCGGGGCTCAAGGAGGTGAGTCACTTGGCCAAGGTCGTGAGTGCTACTTGCAGGATTAGATCTAGGTGGCTCTTAGGGTGAAAGTGGAGGTCCTTGTTCGTAGAAGCCAGAGCCAAGCTTGGTGGGGGTTGAGGTGCCTCACACCCCAGGGAGGGAGGATTCCCAACAATGGGCCTCTTCTCTTTTCCACCCACTTCCCCTCTGTATCTGAGTCACCTCTCCTCCCCCCTCTGGGGACTTTCTGGTTCTGTGGAAGGGGGGTGTTTGCATCTCCCACTGCCCCCTTTCCCTCCTTCCCAGCCTTCCCAGTGGCCAGAGGAGGCCCAGGCCTGGCTTTGGCTGGAAGAGTCCTGGCCCAAGGGTCATCAGGACTTCCAGAGGCAGGTTGGAGGCCCTTTCTGCAAGGGCAGCTGAGCTGAGGGGTTAGTCACTTTGCAGCCTCTTGCAAGGACATCCCTCCAGTCTGCAGTCACCGAGTTCCTTCTGGCTGCCCAGCAGCCTTCTTGCAAAGCAGGACTTCTTCTGCTTTGCAAGAACAGGGAAGGCTGCAGGGCCAGGCAGGTGTGGCTCGCTGGGACCTTCCTGAGCAGGAAGTCCTTCCTTGACTCAGCCATTTGACTGATGAATGGGGCCACTGTTGACTCACTGGGTACCAGGGCCCTGGCTCTCTTCTTCTTAGGAAGTTTCTTCTGCTCCTACTACTAATTATCATCATCATTATTGTTGCTGTTGATGTTATATGGGTGTTTCGCCTTTGGAAGATGCTAGATTTCCCCAAACTGGAGTGGAAGCTTCCATATGGTTGATGGGAATTGGACCCAGGTCCTCTGCAAGAGCAGCAAGTGCTCTTAACCACTGAGCCATCTCTCCAGCCCTGCTGGCTCCCTTCCTAATACTTTTTAAAACATACTGCTAGATTCCCACTGGTCAGCCATGTCACAGAGAGGGAGACTGAGTCTCAGAAAATTAAGGTTCAGAGATAGTGAGAAGCAGAGGCAATCACTTCATGGGGGAGGGGAGGGTCTGTCTCCGTATCCTGATTCCTCCCTCTTGTGGTCCATCGCGGTCTTCTTATCACTTGTAATCCAGAGCCAGCAGAACAAGCATCTCCGAAAGCCCCCTCTTGTCACAAGTGCTTCCCAAGCCTGGAGGCACTGGCCTGTCATCCCAGCTGCTCAGGTAGCTGAGGCAGGAGGTTAGGAAAACTCAAGGCGGGCTGGAGAGATGGCTCAGCGGTTAAGAGCACTGACGGCTCTTCCAAAGGTCCTGAGTTCAAATCCCAGCAACCACATGGTGGCTCACAACCATCTGTAATGAGATCTGATGCCCTCTTTTGGTGTCTCTGAAGACAGCGACAATGTACTTACATATAATAAATAAATCTTTAAAAAAAAAAGAGAAAAAAGAAAAACTCAAGGCCAGCTTATGCTGCAAAGTGGGTTCGAGACCAGCCTGGGCAACTCCGTGAGACCTCAGCATGCATGAGGCCCTGGGGTTAATCCCCAATACCACTGAAAGAAAGGGAGGGAAAAGAGACAGTACAAGGCCAGGCCAGTCTGTCGGCTTCCAGTTCCCGTCCCGGTAACTGCAGGCAGGTGACTTCGTCTGTGGGAGTGCTTCAGGAGTACTGTGAATGGAGTCAAGAGTGGGTAACAACTCTGGGTTCTATCCGTAGTCAGTAGCGTACGTGCTTATTAAGTAAGGGTGGGCGGGAAACAAAGCAACGGCAAGACGCTCGCTCCCACATTGCCACCTTGGCTCAGCCGGTGGGTGGTGTCAGACTTGAGGTTAAGACAACCCTGAATCTTGGCAACCCTCAAGCAAGTAGCTCTCAGCTTTGGAGGCTCTCAGTGGACCCTCTGGAAAACTGGGGAGGGGCCCCGTGAGCACCGCACACTGCTCCGTGTCTAAACCCCTGACTTAGGACATGTGATCGAGGTCAGATTCTGCCCCAAAGTGGTGAGTGTCTGGTTTGTCCCCTGAGTCAGGCAGTAGGGGTGGGGACGTGCCAAGCTGGCCCTCCTGAGCTGTCATTACTGGGACCCACCTGCCCTTCCCATGGAGACAGGCGAGCAGGCCCAGGCTGGCCAGAACAGCTAGCAGAGTTGGAAGTCACCTACCTACCCTCAAAATGCCCTCCCATTTCTTAGGATATCGAGGCTCAGGCTCAGAAGGCCACAGAGACCTCCCCTACCGCAGGATGGTGGAGGCCCCAAAATACAGCTGCTTAGTGATTATAACAGAATAAGTTTGAAGCACCTACTGTGTGGTGACCATGTTCTACTCATGAATACATTTACTCCTTAATAATCCAGAAAATAGATATGGTGGTAACAAGGCAGCACGTAAACTGGGGGGTTGGGGGGCAAGCCCAGCACCCCTTCAGCAGTCTATCCTCCTGTGGCCATTTGGAACCGGTGACACAGGCCTGGGCTGGGTGCCAGAAGGGACAGACTGTAGTCAGTTCCCTGTATTCCTTCCCTGTGCTGGGGCAACAGCTGTGCTAATGGCTTTGCTTCTGCCAGCCCGGCAGGGATGGGGCTGGGAGAGCGATCACTGCCTACCTTAGGGAACAGTGAGCCCTCTGTCCTCAGAGGTATTCAAGACACTGAGCAGGGAAAACCACATTGGGAGTCTGCCCCCTAACTGAGGGCTGGCTCCCCTTCCCTGTGTTATCCTTTGCAGCCCTGCGGCTCTCCCCCTCTCCGCCCCAGCAGCCTCTGGAGGCAGCAGCAGACAGGTGTGGTTTTTTTTTTTTTTATCTCAGTTAGACCCCACCTGCACCCTTGTTGACCTTGGCCAGTGCACTTTCTTTCTGTCTCAGTCTCCTTGTCTGTTGAAAAGGGATGTCTGGACGGAGAATGCCACCCTTGTGACTCGGGGTTATCAGAACCGAGGGAGGGGACCGACAGAGCTGGGGGAAGCAGCTTTGTAAGATCGCATTCAGACCTAAAGACAGGGTCAGCCTGGGTGGCAGCTGTAGGGAGGGTGACAGGAGAGATTTTTGTCAGATCCTAGGCAGCAGCTGCTGAGCCCTCTCCTGCTGGGAACTGTGGCATGGGGAGGGAGGCTGGAATGTGGGCCGGGTGCCAGGCCCGCAGCAGCCTCCCTCTGATGCCTAGCACGAGGAAAGGTGCTGAGCTCCAAAGCCTGGGAGTTCTGTTAACAGAGCTTGGTGACATTGGCTTTCCTGAACCAGACTCAAGAGCCCCTGAGTGGAGCATCAGGCCCAACCCCAGTGGCCCACGAGAAAGAGGGAGCCAGAGAGATGGAAAGAGTTCATCTAGTAGAATCCCGCCTGCTGTGGGATCCTGGGTTTATCACTCTCCACTCTGAGCCCCTATTTTCCTCCATAAGCCGGTGGGCCAGGCTAGGAGGATGAACCCTCGAGGACCAACCTTTCTTTCCCTGGATCCTCTGAGACTCCCAGAGCCTCAATCCCAGTTCAGAAAGAGCAGCAGGATAAGAGGGCCTCCCAGCCTCCCTCGTGAGAACACCATCACTTCCACAGCTGTCACCTGCTTAGAGGTGTGGGGACAGTCCCCACTGTTCCCTCCTTACAGGGAGGCAAGTGGGGAGACCAGGAGCTATGTAGGTTAAGGCTCCAGTCTCCTTCAGTTTAGCCAGACCTTCAGAAGAGGGGAATTCTGGGGAGCTCCTTGGTCATCTATCCAGACTGATACCCCACCCAACCAGGACACTCCACCATAAGCCCCTCCTCCCAGCTCTGGACTAGAACCAAACCTGGTCTTCGTGATTGAACAGCAATGCTTTCAAGGCTTCTGGTGGCTTTTATTAACTCAATGTCACTGCCATTGTCATAGTAAGGATGTGAAATGTTCAGTGTAGCATCTGGTGCATGGGGGTGGGGGTGCAGGGGTTTCGAGAAAGTTTCTCTGTGTAGCTCTGGCTGTCCTGGAACTCACTCTGTAGACCAGGCTGGCCTCGAACTCAGAAATCTGCCTGCCTCTGCCTCCTGAGTGCTTGACATTGGCCGGCTTTAAGGTATTCAGCACCTACCGTGTGTCTGGCCCTGTGCTGAGAGTCAACTTGAGTCATTTAGCAATCTTCACTTTCAGAGTGGGTTTTTTAATCTGCATGGTAGTAATGGTGAAAGTGGGGCTTACGGGGTCAGGAGCCAGCAGGGTCACCCAACCAGCAGCGGCAGAGTTGGGCTTTGGAGACAAGGTGAGCATTTGGTCCGGTTTTCTGTAAGGTTAGCCTTGTGGCCTAGTCACTGATGTGCACATTTAAGGCCTTTGGAGAATAGTCACCTCCTCCAGGGCCACCTCTCACCCTGTGCCAGGTTTCTTTTGGCTCTGTGTCACCTGGCTTGGCAATTGATATTTTTTTGGAACTGTAGCCAGCCCCTGCATCATCCCCTGGGGACTGGAGTCAGCCTGGGTTGGAGCCCAGCCCTGGTAATTGATTGACCTTTGATTGATTTAGGCTGCGGTTTGAGGTGTGGTCTGGCCCAGCGTGAAGCTGCTAGAAAGCAGGGAATCCACCACCCAACGTGACATCCAAGTTTGGGCATGGCGTGTGCCTCATTTAGTCTGAGATCATTGTTCTGGTTTTAAAAGAAGCATAGACCCTTGAGTGTAGGTCCAGCTGGGGACACAGGAAAACAAGGGGCATGTGGCTCCCAAGCTGGGGTCCCAGGCTATAGTACCCTCTTCAGTGATCCTCCCCAGCCCTGACCCACTATGACGGCGGAGCATATGAAGTGCCTGGCAGGCTGTGGTTATTTGGTAAGATAACTGAATCCCACCAGAGTGGCGATAGCTGCCAGGTGGAGCTAGCCACTTACTGTGTGGACTCTGCCGTGGGCTTGGTATCCATGAGCCTAAGCAAGTCTCCCAATTACACAATCTAGAATCCCAGAAAATAGAATCCCAGTGAGGGTTTGCCTGGATCAGGTTGGCCTATGGGCGTGTCAGTAGGGGGCTGGGTTATGTTAATTGATGTGGGAAGGCCCAGCCTAAGAGTGGGCAGTACCATTCTATGGGGTTGGGTTTTTAATTACATAAGAGCGTTATTCTGGTTTCCTTTCTCTACTGTGATAAAGCACTTGGACCAAAAGCAATCTGAGGAGAAAAAGATTTATTTTGGCTTAGACTTTGATGTCATAGAACATTGTTGGGAGGAGTCAGAACAGGAACTCATCGGAACTTGAAGCAGAAACCTTGGCCGAGCGTGGTGGCGCACTCCTTTAATCCCAGCACTCGAGAGGCAGAGGCAGGCAGATTTCTGAGTTCGAGGCCAGCCTGGTCTGCAAAGTGAGTTCCAGGATAGCCAGGGCTACACAGAGAAACCCTGTCTCGAAAAACCAAAAAAGAAAAAAAGAAAAGAAAAGAAATCTTGGAGAAATGCTGTTTGCTGTTTCTGGCTCACACTCAGCCAACTTCCCTATACAGCCCAGAGAATGGCGCCGCCCACAGTGGGCTGGGCCATCCTACATCAGTGAACCATCAAGGTAATCCCCCACAGGTAGACTTGCAGGCCAATCTGATCTAGGCAAACCCTCGATCGAGATTCCCTTCTCAGATGACTGTATCGGGTGACAGAGCTAACTAGGACAGCGAGCACAGCAAGGACACTCTCTGTTCATTCGCTTGCTGTTGGTGGCTGTGATGTGGCCAGTTGCTTCAAGCTCCTGCTGAACTTCCCCAACCATCATGGCTGTCACCTTGAATTGGGAGCTAAAGACCCCTTTCTCTCCAACCTGCTTTTTTTTTTTTTGGTCATGTTATTTTAGCATAACCTCAAAAAAGAGACTAAAACCAGACCTTTCTCCTTGGGGCTGTACTGGATACTGTAGGCCGCGCTTCCTTGATGTCTGTTCAGGAGCACCGATGACTCCCACTTAAGACAAGCAAAATATATGTCCAGATGTTCCCAGATGCCCCCTAAAGGTCACATGTTCTGCCTTGTGCTGAGGGGGAGCCCAGGCAGTCTGACTCGAGAACATGCCATCTCGGAACTTCACTGGGGTCCACGTTCAGAAAGTAAGGGACTCTGTGGTCCCAAGGGACACAGAAGAGGCGTCCTTGTGTCTTTGCCTTGGGAAAGACAGGCCCCTCATCAGGTATCCCTGTTGCCAGTGGAGTGCAGCGGGTGCCCTGCCCTCTACCTCCTGTAGACACCCTGCCGTGGCAGGAGTGTGACCAGGCACCTCAGGGCCCTTCCTGCTGCAGATGGTGGCTGGGCCTTGATAGCCCTCCCCTGCCTGCCTGACATTCACCACATCCTCTCACACTTACCCCCACTCCAGCAGCCCCTCTGTCCTCAGGGCCCACTAGCCTGCCTGTCCCCACCCTGTAGGGAACACATGGTTCCAAGTGCCATCTTCTGTGTTTCATTACTTCCAAGGCCTGAGTCACTCACACATCAACTATTTATATATACCCTTTGCACAAATGCTCACTTTGGTGCTGCTGGCAGACGCCGGTCTGCAGGTAGCCACGGGGCCCAGAACGAGGCAGGGAGCAGATACTTAGATGTATAAGTTCATCAGCCTGACAGACCTGGGATAGTAGCCCAGCTCTTTCCTTTTCCGTACTGCTGTGTGACCTTGGGTAGGTCAATCAGCCTCTTTGAGCCTCTGGTTATTAAGTGTGTTAAAGAGTAATAAAGCTCCCATCCAAAGACCATTTTCAATGCTAGGGGCTGTTAGATGTCTAAGTCAGGTGCGGCTGTAGGTAACTGGAGAGGGGCAAAGGGGAAGCCAGAGAGAAACAGGAAGGGCACCCAGTATCTGTAATTGATCCCTTATGTGTCCTCAGGCAGAAAAGCCAACATGTCACCCTGAGGGCACTTTCCCCAGGCTCGTGTCCAGGGAGACAATCAGAGCAGGTGTGTGTCACCCTGACAAGAAGACTTGGTGGTGCCGACAGCACCTTACCAGCTGGAAAATGGGTTGGAGGCCACCTCTGGCCACTCAGCACCAGGAGTGTGGTGACATAGAAAAGGGACATTCAGACCCTGTTCTCACCCATCCCTGTCTCTGCCAGGCTGTTGGTGGCCGAGAAAAGAAAGGAATGGCCGAAACAGGCCTGGTTATCAACTGGTTCTGTGCCAGGCTCCCCAGCACCCTGCCCCCACTCCCTGTAGGCTCCCAGAACAGCCTGTTCCCCGAACACACCCAGGTCCACCGCCCTGCTGTGACCGTGGCCCTGCCTCTGCATCCCTCTGGACACAGTGCTCCAAAGAGGCTGCTGAGACCCTTGGCTCAGAATTCACTCCCAAGTCACTCACTCAATAGTCTGAGCACCTAGTAGGTGTTTTCTCTCTCTCTCTCTCTCTCTCTCTCTCTCTCTCTCTCTCTCTCTCTCTCTCTCTCTCTGTCTCTCTCTCTCTCTCTCTCCTGGAATCTGGCATAAAGCTGGAGCAGGAACTAAGATCCCCGAGTGGAGGCTGCTGGTTCCCTCCTGTGAGGCGATGTGGCTCTGTTGGAGTAGAGCGTGCACCACAATAAATAAATAGAGGAGCGAAATGATGCACACAGATAGTCCCAGCATGTGGAGACAGGAAGGAGGGTTGCTGTGAGTGCAAGGCTAACCTGGACTACATAGTGACTTGTAGGACAACTGGGCTGCAAAGTGAGACTGTCTAAAAAAAGAAAAAAATTAAACACTGAGACCATCTTCCACATCTGTACTATCCTCTGACCACTGGGAATGAATGATCTTGTGTGCATGTGCGCGCGTACACACACACACACACACACACACACACACACACACACACACACACACACACACCAGTTAGCAGTGTTTGAGAGACATTTGGCTCTTACAGCCCAGAAGAGCTACTTCTGTGAACATCCCACACTCCATTGACAGCCCAGCCCACAAGACCTCTACCACCTAACTGAAGTCACAGATCGGGCTAAAGAGAGACTGAGACGACCCTCCCTGTCCCCGGGTGCCCACAGAGGGGCCTGGACCAGAGAGAGCAGGATCCATGGGCATGATGTGAAAACATCTGCTTTTTCATGCACTCTCAGTATAGGAGGCTGTGGCTTCCTCCCCCACACCGTGGGTTTATGTGAGAATTAGCCTTGTTTAAAATACAGGATGCTACCAGGCCACGTGGCCAGGTCCCCTCCAGCTCTGATGGGAAGACACTGACCACATCCTGCCCCCCAGGCTTGTGGCCGCTCTGCAGAGTCAGACACAAGGGATGGCAGGAGAGCCTTAAGCCTCTCTCTGCGTCCACAGGTATGATGCCGGCAGGGATGGCTTCATCGACCTGATGGAGCTGAAACTCATGATGGAGAAGCTGGGGGCCCCCCAGACACACTTGGGCCTCAAGAGTATGATCCAGGAGGTGGACGAGGATTTCGACAGCAAACTCAGCTTCCGGGAGGTGAGTCCATCCAGGGGCCACTCCCAGCCAGCCACACCCCAGCACTGGGTGGCCTTGAGAGGCTCGCAAGGCGTTCTTGGCAGGCGGCCTCCTGCCTGGGCCTCCTGGGTGCCAGCATTATGAGTGCCATCATGATCGATTCCTATGCACTCAACTGAGTTGTGGGGAAAGGCTGTGTGCTCTGAGGGCCTGGAGATTAGAAGGGAAAGCGCCCAAAACTGGATTACACAGTGCTTGGCTCAGAGGAAGGGAGGGTGACAGGGTCTGCTGAGGGGACCAGGTGTGGCACCGTGTAGCTTCACATTCTCTGAGGGGGAAGCTATGGACCAGCCTGTTTGGGGAATGGCCGGAGGGATGAGGTTCAAAGCAAAATAGCCATGGTTCGGGCTGGAGAGATGGCTCAGCAGTTAAAAGCACTGACTGCTCTTCCAGGGGTCCTGAGTTCAGTTCCCAGCACCCACATGGTGGCTCACAGCCATCTGTAGTAGAATCCAGTGCCCTCTTCTGGTGTGTCTAGAGACAGCCACAGTGTACTCAGATACATTAAATAAATAAATAAGTCTTTTAAAAAAAATAGCCATGGTTCTAGGCCCCCAAACAGCATGGAGTTGCGGATATGGAGTTGCAGATATGGACTTGTGGATATGGGAAGGGAGTTGCTCTGGCATGAGTCAGAGAGGTGGTGTCCAGGGCTTCTTGGGTTGTATGTTTGGGGGTGACAAGAGGCCAGGGGGAAAAGTCAAGTGGTCCCCGAGAATGGCTTGGGCTCAGAGAGCATCCAACCGAATCCTTCCAATGCTGAAGCCGTTTGCCATCTCCGAACCATCATCCGTACTGCAGAATGGGAGTGTGGGCCCTCTAAGGCTTTGTGAATGCAGGGCAGCTTTGTGTTGAGGAACAGTGGGTGGCAAGTAGAGACAGGCTGACGGTGGGAATTCTGCCACCCAGGGTCCTGGCAGGACAGACCAGGAAGGTAGGGGCCAGAGCCCAGCCTATCTTGACTTCCGGTCCTGCAGGTGAGCACTCGGCCTTTCTGCGGAGGGATCTGAGCTGAGGCTTGGGTGTGGCCTTGGACTTTGTTCCCTTTTCTCCCTTGCTGACCCCTGTGCCCTCCCTCCGCAGTTCCTTCTGATCTTCCGCAAGGCAGCAGCAGGGGAGTTGCAGGAAGACAGCGGCTTGCACGTCCTGGCCCGCCTGTCCGAGATCGATGTCTCCACAGAGGGCGTTAAGGGTGCCAAGAACTTCTTCGAGGCCAAGGTGAGAAGCCAGGGACTGCGAGGTCCAACTGTGCGACGACACAGCTAAGACAGGACTGTGCCAGTCCCTCCCCGTCCCTCTCAGGGCTGCAGGGGAAAGGTGGAGCTGACTTTTCCTGAGGTGTGCAGGGCCATCAGGCTCTCTGGAGGCCCCACCCTTGCCAGCCCCAGCCGGGACGAAGCTGTGGGCCTTCAGACCATCTGCATACACAGCCTCTCCCTCTCCCTCTCCCTCTCCTCTTCTTTCTGTGAGTGTGCGTGTATTCTCTCCATCTCTCTCTCTCTCTCCTCTCTCTTACTCTCTCAGAGAAAAATGGTCTCGAATACCCCAGGCTAGCCTTGAACTTCATATCCTTCCGTCTCTCTTTTCCCCAGAGCTAGGATCACAAGTGTTCAGCACCATACCTGGTTTTCTGAAGTATAGCTCAAAACCAGGATGTCACCCATGCCAGGCAAGCACTTTACCAGCTGGCTCTATCTCCCCTCCCCCGCCCCCCAGAAAGCCCCGTGGTCAATTTCTAAGTGTGTGCCAGGTTCTATATGGAGAAACTGAGGCAGAGAGGTGACTATGGCTCACCAGGGCCGGGGTCAGAAAGGATCCCTGGGAGAGCAGCTCCTCAGGCTGATGTGGAGACCACGCCCCTGACCTGTCTGTCACCCTCGCCCCCAGGTACAGGCCATCAACGTGTCCAGCCGCTTTGAGGAAGAGATCAAAGCTGAGCAAGAGGAAAGGAAGAAGCAGGCTGAGGAGGTGAAGCAGCGGAAAGCGGCCTTTAAGGAGCTGCAGTCCACGTTCAAGTAGCCAGAGCCAAGGCCGAGACCTGGCCCTGCCCC
Source organism: Mus musculus (assembly GCF_000001635.26). Classification (NCBI taxonomy): domain Eukaryota; kingdom Metazoa; phylum Chordata; class Mammalia; order Rodentia; family Muridae; genus Mus; species Mus musculus. The sequence goes on along the minus strand of NC_000070.6, from coordinate 141,859,714 downwards.
GTGTGCGGTCTGGGGGCACGGGTGGGTACAGGGGATCTGTGGGAGACTAGCTCCCAGGTCCTGCTCTCTGTGCCCGGACCACTACTAAAAACCGCAAACGATATGTGACCCGATCTCATTCAGGAGTCTCCTCGGTGGTTGGTCCCTGCCCTGCCCTCTCCTGCGGTTCATGCGGCTGTGATGCCAGCCAGCAGCATCCTCTCTGGCCATCCCTACGTGTCTTGTTCTCTGGCCACCTTGCTGCCTGCTCTAGCCCAACTTCAGCCCATTCACGCCCCTGCCTTTGGTACCAGCTACTTTCTCCACCCACCCAACTCCCCTTAACTATAGGCCGCCCTGCCATGGTCCAGCAGAGAGTGAGACCCTCCCCAGGACGCTTCCTTTCAGATCAGGCCCCATCTCTGATGGAAGTGGAGAGACTCTTCTATTAGTGAGGAGATCCGGGGACTCCTACATTAGTGAGGAGATCCAGGCCCTAGCACTCTAAGCTGATTTCAATGGGGCCCAGCCAGGCAGGGTGAAGGCCACTGTGCGAATCTACCTCACAGGCTACACTCTGCCAGGCATGCCTTGGGGATGTGAGTGATAGGGTTCCGAGGGGAGGGGCAGAAATGTCACCCTCTGACAGCCTACCCCCGCAGCAAGCTGAGGGTCCCAAGGGGCTGTGGAGAGAGGGGTGGGGTCCCTAAGGGATTGGCCTTTTCAGGGTGGACCTCAGCACTCTGCCTTGACTCCCCAAGGAGTGCCTGACGTGTTTATGTTCACTGGCAGTAGGACTCGGGGCCGGCACCCCTTTCACACTCTCCTTCCTTGGGTTTGTCACCCGTGATGGCACCAGCCTGTCGTGCCCACCCGTAGACTCGCATGGGGACTCCCCAGGCCACAGTGAAACCCGTGCCGTTCCTCTATAGCTCCATGTGCTTGCTCACGTGTGTGTATGTGCGTGTCCGTTGCTGTGTTGTGAAACTGTGACGTCACCCAGTCTAAGTGAATGGCCACCGGGGCCACCGTTATGCAATGTTCAGCGTGTCACTGCTTGTGAAGCTCGATAACTCTTTATTTTACTACAATGTCCCCAGAGTCCCTGGGACCCCTGTGGGACTTGCAAAGGTTTTATTTTTTCGGTCTTAGAACCTATGAGAATCGGAGGGGCCGAGCCAAGCCCAGCCCAGCCCAGCTGCCGTGGCCTTGGCTTGCGTTTGCCTCAGCGGATATGTTTATACAGATGAATATAAATTCTCTTTACTTTTGGCTGTTTGCATTTTATTTTTGGTTCCCCCTCTCAGTACCTCCCAAAAAAAGAAAAAAAGAAAAAAACTACTTCTTCATTCGGTGGTACGATTATTTTTTTTAACTAAAATGAGATAAAATTCTATATTCTTATGTGTGTGTGGTTTTTGATGACTAACTAGAAACAAAGGTGGACAGGATCAGGATGAGGTCGCTGGATCTGGGCCGTCACATCAGGAGCCTGGGGAGGAAGGCACTCCTGCTGGAGAGCTCTGTCCCTTAGCATCTACAAACACTCCTGATCTAAGCACTACCTGTATTAAACTCATTTCATCCTTAAAGGAGCTTGCCGAAGGAGCACTGTTTTTGAATTCCTTTTAATGATAAGAACAGGGAGGCCTGAAGGTCTTCGGGTACACAGACCGATTGGGGCAGCAGGATTCGGCTCGAGCCTTCTTCATAAGGCCACCTGCCTTGAGATTTCACAGAGACTGTCGGAATGATGGTCAGAACAGATGTGGTACACACCTGCTGTCATCCTGGCCTTCCAGGGGCTGAGGTGAGAGGAAGGAGAGTTCAAACCTCGTTGGCCTGGACTATGCCACAAGCCCCAGTCTAATAGAAACTATAGCAAAGTATTATGGGTACAGAGGTTCAGGATCAGTGAGCCCCGCCCCCAACCCTGGCACGCACACAGATACCCACCATCCTCAATGCCCTTGGAGTGCTGGAGCAGCTGCAGTGGTGAGATCAGCCGCTGCCTGTGTGGGGCCCATGGCATCCCAGTCTTCATTTGCTGGACTGAACTGGGATCTCCAGGTCTTTCTAGACTTGTGGTTACAGCCTAAACCAAGTGGGGGAAGTTTCTGATTTGTCTGGATGCTGCTGCCCCCGTGCGGCCAGGAGTGGAACTGCAGCTTCCGATGGCGCTTTGCACCTTGAGCTTTGTCAGTTCAGCCCTGCCTGGGAAGGGCAATGTTCTGGGGGGAGGCATATATCCTGGGGTACACCATTCCTCACGTGCTACCCAATACCTGACGTACTACCACCCACCACTAACATTTTAAGCCAGGCATCTCCCGTCAGTATCTTTTTGCGGGGGGGTCACTGCACACAGTGGCGAAGCGATGCAAGTGAGTTTAGCAATGAAACTCCGATCAGCACAACTTCACCAGTTCTGGGCCAAAACCTCTGGAGTCTGATGCCATGGGATTTGCTTTTTGTATATTTTTAACACAGTAAAACTTCGGCGGGGGGAGGAGTTCCCACATGGCAACTGCCCCAACAAAGCTTTAGGCAGGGCTACATCGAAATTCCTTTGCTAATAAGTACATCTCTAGAAAGATCACCTTGTGGCCCTTCCACAAGAATGAGTTCGACTGACTGAGAAACAGTGTTCAGGAGTCAGTCTAGGGGATTCGATTTTGAAAACCTGCAGGTTTAGCAACTGTGTTTTTTCTAGTGCTTTTCTGTGACCGAGTACCCTCCACACTCATCCACTAGGGATTCTCAAACTGGCTCGTCCAGGAGTTCTCAACCATCTTAATGCTGTGACTCTTTAATGCAGTTCCTCATTGGGGGTCAATGTGGTGACCCCCCCTCCCCAACCAGAAAATTATTTCGTCGCTACTCCATAACTAATTCTCCTCCTGTTAGAAATCCTAATGTAACTATCTGCTATGGAGGATATCTGATATGCAACCCTTGTAAAAGGGTCGTTTGACCCCCGTGGAAGGGCCGGGAGAACCACCGTGCTAGTCAGGCAGATTGCAGAAGGGGAACAAGATGAAAAGGACCCCCGCTTCCATTCACGCCACAGCTGGCCTGGCGCTGAGCGTGGGCGGAGAGCCCTCAGACTCCTAGGCCAGCAGGCTGACTTTCTGGTGCCAGAGCCTCAGCTATTGGGGACCTCAACCTTAGTCTGCCAACACCCCACCCACTCAGAGGCCGGCAGAGAAAGCCAGCGGAGAAATGAGGTGGTTTCAAGTGACCCAGTTCCCAAGAGAAACCGCTCCAGAAACCATCCGACGAGCATGGTCTGGTGGCACGTGTCTGTAAGGCCGACGCTGAGGAGTCAGAGATGGGAAAATCGGGAGTGTTGAGACCAGCCAGGGCGCCATGGACCCATACTGGAAATAGGAGCCAACTCCACCAAGTTGTCCTTTGTCCTCTATATGTAGGCCGTGGCACACGCGTGTAGCACACACAAACATACATATAACTACATGTAATTGTAAAGTTTTTTTTGTTTGTTTGGTTTGGTTTGGGTTTTTTTGTTTTTTTTTTTTTTTTTGTTTTTTTGGGTTTTTTTGAGACAGGGTTTCTCTGTGTAGCCCTGGCTGTCCTGGAACTCAGTAGACCAGGCTGGCCTCGAACTCAGAAATCCACCTGCCTCTGCCTCCAGAGTGCTGGGATTAAAGGCCCGAGCCACCAAGCCCAGCTGTAAGGTTTTGGTTTTGTTGTTGTTGTTGTTTTGTTTTGTTGTTTTTTTTAACCCAAACAAAAGCCTCCCCTGGATCCCCATCTTTTCACTAATCCTCTTTACTATATTCAAGCCACTCAAATCTCCATTGCTTTCCCAGCTCCCTCATGGGACTCTTTAAAAGGGGCGGGGGGGGGCGGGGGAGGGGAGAGAAGGGCTGGAGAAATGGCTCAGCAGTTAAGAGCGCTGGCTAGTCTTCCAGAGGTCCTGGGTTCAATTCCCAGCAACCACATGGTGGCTCACAACCATCTGTAATGAGATCTGATGCCCTCTTCTGGTGTGTCTGAAGACAGCGGCAGTATACTCATATATACATAAAATAAATAAATCTTAAAAAAAAAAAAAAAAGGACGAAGTGGCTCACCTTGTAGCCCTGGTTGGCCTGGAAATCTCTGTGTAGACCAGACTAGCCTCGAAATCTACCTCAGTCTCCCGAGTGCTGGTGTTAAAGTTGTGCACCACCACAGTCAACCCCCCGTTGAACTAACCACTCTACCTCACTGATCTGAAGCTCGACAGTGAACCCCCAAAACTCTGAGGCCACCATTCTTCCCTGTGGTATTTGAGGAGTTAAAACCTTGCCAGCTTTAGGGAACAGAGGCAACGGCTGCCACCTCATCTTGTCAAAGCAGCCAGAGCCCAGAGTCCCCATCGCTGACACCTGTTCCTTTCTCAGGCCCTTGCTCCACTTCCTCCCCCAAAACCTTAGCATTGCTTCTCTGGAGGCCAAGGACATCACCTGGTCACACCCCACCATCCCCACACATCTTTTGTGGTTACTTTTCCATCACAGCTGCTGGAAGTCTGTGAGTCTTGCAGCGCGGCAAGACTTGCCATGAGATCTCAGATCCCGAGAGTCACACTGTGGGCCCTGGAAATGAGGGCTACGGTGGCACAGAATGGAGCACTGTGACATTCTCAGTGCCTCCAGTTTATTTGAACGTGGGATCAGCAAAGGAGGAGAAACCTTATTTCCTGAGTCCTATCCGGCTTCCACCTAGAATAGATCTCATGTCCTGCAGAGCTCCAGCCAGGCATCAATCACCCTTGTTGGTATCAGGACCTCCAAAAACAGTGACACCACATAGGCAGGACCCGAACACGTGTTGCCAAGACAACACTATATTCCCAGAATCCACTTGGCTCAACCACCCACCTTTAACTGTCACTATATCATCACCCATATATAAAGAAAGGCCCCCCTGATATCTCTCTCTCCCCCCTCCCCTTTTCTTTCCCCTGCCACCTTGCCCCTCTCTCTCCCAATAAACCTCAAATGCAACTCTTTGGCCTGGTGTAGTCCCTCTGAAGCCGCGCAACGTTCCAGATCATAACCCAGGAATCTTTATGCAGGGGAGCTGCGGAGTCCAGGCAGCCATCACACCCAGTGCAATGGTAAAGCCGCCACTGCCACCAGAGAACCAACTCCATGTGGATGGCTGCCACAGCCATCACTGCCTGAAGCCACTGCTACACCACATGGATTTCCACTACTGCCGCGCTGCAAGACTCACAGACTTCTACCACATGAGCTGTGCTGCCCTGGTCCACCCTGTGGGGCTAGCTTCTGCTGGGCCCGTACCAACCACTCAGTTCCACGTTTCCATTTACCAGTTTGCTAGAATTCTTGCACAGATAACGCAATATTGATTGTTAAGGTCAGTCAGCAGGAGGGCCCCTAATTTCCCAGATAGAGCCTGGCTAGCTTTTTCTGGGGGCTAAAGGGTTAGCATTTTACAGCCTCGCTTCCCAGCTGACATACCAGTTAGGACATAGACCCCTTGGGGGACCATTTCCCTTGAAAGTGGCTCTCATCCCCCCCACCCCCCACCCCCCGTGAGCTCTTGCAGCCATTTAAGGAACCCCTGGGCCCAGAGTAGAGCCCTTTCTGGAAAGTCCTGGACTTACTGTGTAGCCTCTAGCGGGGCCCTAGTGACGACTTGGGCCTCTAGCCTGGCTTACTTCTTTTTGGTTATTGAATTCTTTTAAGGACACCAGTACAATTAATCCAATAACACACACACACACACACCATAGGTGCTGCGATGTCTTTGAATGTACCTCCAGGCATCCCACTAGGATGTCTCCTAGAAAATCTCAAACCTTTGAAGCTAACACCTGACTTGAAGGCACCAAGATTAATATACCTCTGCAATAAGGTCTGGATTCAGTACCAATTAGATAATAGTTCCAAATGCCACTTAATGCGACCCTAGATCCAACTTCTCTCCAATCCCTCCATTGCTCCTCTTGTTCCCCAACCCAACTTCTCTTAGCCATGAAACCTACACAACGTCCACCAGATGGCGCTACAACGCTAGATCCAGCTAATGAACTACCTCCTTTCCATCAGAGACCTGTTTCCACGCCGCTGAAATCCCAAACTGCTTGCTGCCTCAGTTTCTCCTTCCCACCAGGATACCCCAGAGCCTACTAGCTCGACCTCTCCAGATGCCCCCTCCTGTGCCAGCCGCAGGTCACTCCAATCAACCTGAATTGGCACCTACCTTCACCCCTCCTATCATGCGCTCTAAGACCACAGCCAAACCCCCAAGTCCTTCTCCCCAGGGGACACCTGACCCAGCATCGCTCCTTCCTCTAAGAGATGTTGCTGGGGTAGATGGTTTTGTCAGAGTACATGTTCCTTTCTCGTTGAGTGAACTTTCTCAAATAGAGAGCAGACTGGGTTCCTCTAACTCCTCCACCTTTATTAAAGAGTTTCAATACATTACTCAATCTTATAGCTTGACCTTTCCACGATGTATGTTGGGAGCCGCCCCCACATTCGCCGTCACAAGATGGCGCTGACAGCTGTGTTCTAAGTGGTAAACAAATAATCTGCGCATGTACCAAAGGTATTTCTCCACCCCATGTACTCTGCTTTCCGACAACTCGGCCATGGGCTGCAGCCAATCAGGGAGTGATACGTCCTAGGCGAAGGATAACTCTCCTAAATAGGGACGGGGTTTCGCTTTCGTTTTTGGGGCTTGGGGCTTGCACTCTTGCTCCTGAAGATGTAAGCAATAAAGTTTTGCCGCAGAAGATTCTGGTTTGTTGTGTTCTTCCTGGCCGGTCGTGAGAAAGCATGCAAGAGTTGGTGCCGAAATCCGGGACGAGAAAATCCGGGAAGAAAAAACCCGGGACAAGAAAACTCGGGACGGGAGTTAACCATCACCGGCGCAAGGAAGATTCCTCATTCCGGAACCAGAACTGCGGGTCACGGTCATAAAGGTTCCCGTAAAACAGACTGTTGAGAAGGATTCAACTGCGTGAATTCAGAACTCTTCAGCTGGGGAACAGGGTACCCGTAAGTATAGCTTTACAAGGTAAGTCTGGCCTTGAACTTTCTAACGAAATTCAAGACAGTCTATCAGAAGTAAAGTGGGAAATAGCTTTACAAGGTACGCCTGGCCTTGAACTTTCTAACGAAATTCAAGACAGTCTATCAGAAGTAAAGTGGGAAATAGCTTTACAAGGTATGTTTGGCCTTGAACTTTTTCTAGTGTTAGGAGCCCTTTTGTTCCTTTTCACATGTTATCAAGCGGTTAAGGCAGGGCTAAAAATTCTGGACGGAGTTCAAGGCAATCTATCAGAAGTAAAGTGGGGAGAGAGAATAGGAGCAAAGAGAAAATATGGTACACAAACTAAGTATACAGGCCTTTCCAAGGGTCTTAAACCCAAGGAAAAGTTAAGGTCAGGTAAGAATACCTGGGGAGAGATTGGAAGGAAGGAGAAGAAAAAAGAAAAGAAAAAAGATCAATCAGCGGAGGTTTCTAGGAGAAGGAGCCTATACTCATCACTAGGTGAGTTCAAGGAGCCAGTTCTTAGTAGTTCTGAATCAGATGAAAAGGCTATTAGGGCCTGGAAGGCGCTCTCCCGAGCAGGTGAAGCCACTGGACAACTAACAAAGATCGTCCAGGGACCTCAGGAGTCCTTCTCAGATTTTGTGGCCAGAGAGACAGAGGCAGGCTCTTGCAGCCTACAAGGTCTTATTGTCCACCCTGGAGTTGTAGATCAGGATTATAAAGGGGAACTTCAGGTCCTCTGTTCTTGTCCTCAAGTTGTCTTTTCTATATCACAAGGGGACAGAATAGCTCAACTAATAATTTTGCCAAGCCTACATGGCTGTTTTTTCTTCCTCTGGTATTCCTAGAGCTGCCAGAGGGATTGGTTCTACTGAAAGTGATTCTGATTACTTAATAATGCCTTTAGATTGTTGTCAAATTTTATCTACTCATGTAGGGGTAAACCCTCGTGGCGTCAGGCCATTACAGGTCTGGCAAATGGATGTCACGCATATTTCCTCCTTTGGGAGAAATCAATATTTACATGTTTCTATTGACACCTGCTCTGGTGTAATGTTTGCCACACCTTTAACAGGTGAAAAAGCCTCACATGTGATTCAACATTGTCTTGAGGCATGGAGTGCTTGGGGGAAACCCAAACTCCTTAAGACTGATAATGGACCAGCTTATACATCTCAAAAATTCCAGCAGTTCTGCCGTCAGATGGACGTGACCCACCTGACTGGACTTCCATACAACCCTCAAGGACAGGGTATTGTTGAGCGTGCGCATCGCACCCTCAAAGCCTATCTTATAAAACAGAAGAGGGGAATTGAGGAGACTCTACCCCGAGTACCAAGAGTGTCTGTGTCTATGGCACTCTTTACACTCAATTTTTAAAATATTGATGCTCATGGCCATACTGCGGCTGAACGTCATTGTTCAGAGCCAGATAGGCCCAATGAGATGGTTAAATGGAAAAATGTCCTTGATAATAAATGGTATGGCCCGGATCCTATTTTGATAAGATCCAGGGGAGCTATTTGTGTTTTCCCACAGAATGAAGACAACCCATTTTGGATACCAGAAAGACTCACCTGAAAAATCCAGACTGACCAAGGGAATACTGATGTCCCTCGTCTTGGTGATGTCCAGGGCGTCAATAACAAAGAGAGAGCAGCGTTGGGGGATAATGTCGACATTTCCACTCCCAATGACGGTGATGTATAAGGCTCAAGTATTCCCCTGCTTTTTTACCACTAACTAGGAACTGGGTTTGGCCTTGATTCAGACAGCTTTGGCTCTGTCTGGACAGGTCCAGACGACTGACACCATTAACACTTTGTCAGCCTCAGTGACTACAGTCATAGATAAACAGGCCTCAGCTAATGTCATGATACAGGGTGGTCTCATGCTGGTTAATCAACTCATAGATCTTGTCCAGGTACAACTAGATGTATTATGGCAAATAACTCAGCTGGGATGTGAACAAAAGTTTCCGGGATTGTGTGTTACTTCCATTCAGTATGAGAAATTTACTAGGGCAGCTAATTTGTCAAAAAGTCTTTTTCAGTATATGTTACAGAATTGGACGGCTGAATTTGAACAGATCCTTCGGGAATTGAGACTTCAGGTCAACTCCACGCGCTTGGACCTGTCCCTGACCAAAGGATTACCCAATTGGATCTCCTCAGCCTTTTCCTTCTTTAAAGAATGGGTGGGATTGATATTATTTGGAGATACACTTTGCTGTGGATTAGTGTTGCTTCTTTGGTTGGTCTGTAAGCTTAAGGCCCAAACTAGGAGAGACAAGGTGGTTATTGCCCAGGCACTTGCAGTACTAGAACATGGCGCTTCCCCTGATATATGGTTATCTATGCTTAGGCAATAGGTCGCTGGCCACTCAGCTCTTGCATCCCACGAGGCTAGTCTCATTGCACGGGATAGAGTGAGTGTGCTTCAGCAGCCCGAGAGAGTTGCACGGCTAAGCACTGCAGTAGAAGGGCTCTGCAGCATATATGAGCCTATTCTAGGGAGACATGTCATCTTTCAAGAAGGTTGAGTGTCCAAGTGTCCTTCTCTCCAGGTAAAACGACACGGGAGCAGGTCAGGGTTGCTCTGGGTAAAAGCCTGTGAGCCTAAGAGCTAATCCTGTACACGGCTCCTTTACCTGCACACTGGGAATTTGACCTCTATCTCCACTCTCATTAATATGGGTGGCCTATTGCTCTTATTAAAAGGAAAGGGGGAGATGTTGGGAGCCGCCCCCACATTCGCCGTCACAAGATGGCGCTGACAGCTGTGTTCTAAGTGGTAAACAAATAATCTGCGCATGTGCCAAAGGTATTTCTCCACCCCATGTACTCTGCTTTCCGACAACTCGGCCATGGGCTGCAGCCAATCAGGGAGTGATACGTCCTAGGCGAAGGATAACTCTCCTAAATAGGGACGGGGTTTCGCTTTCGTTTAGGGGGCTTTCGTTTTTGGGGCTTGGGGCTTGCACTCTTGCTCCTGAATATGTAAGCAATAAAGTTTTGCCGCAGAAGATTCTGGTTTGTTGTGTTCTTCCTGGCCGGTCGTGAGAAAGCGTGCAAGAGATGTACATATGAGAGTTACTAATAACTTACTTCCTGAGGAATGCAGGCTAGTATGGGAGCAAGCGAGAACACATGCCGATGAAATTCATCAAACAGATAGAACATATCCAATCGGATCGGAGAAAGTGCCTGACCAGGTTCCTCGATGCAATTATAATTCCACAGGTGGTGTTTTAGCCAGAGACAGGTTTATAACATGCCTTTTGGCAGGCCTAAGAAAGGCAGCCTTAAAGCCAGTAAATTTCGAAAAACTCCGAGAGGTTGTCCAGGAAAAGCAGGAAAATCCATCTTAATTTTTAGAACGCCTCACAAAGGCTTTACTGTAGCATAGCAACCTGGACCCTGAAAACCCAGAAGGTAAGCTACTTCTGATTACCTACCTCTTTTCCCAGAGCTACCCCGTCCAGACCCCTCTGTTGCTAAACACCATTCTTACGTTGTCATCCAATTACTGGACTCTACCAGGACAGTGCTCTGTTAAGCTCCAGAAGACGTCAAGACTACCCGCTTTGTCCCCAATCCCAGAAAATGAGACTCCGCTCCGGCAGCTGCGCTGGACCTCACTGGATTAGACATAGATTTCCCGTCTTCCCCCAGCTGTTCATTTCCATCCAGGATAGCCCTTACATCTAGAGATTCGAGGTCCAAGAAACCCCCACAGACTACAGTCTTTTCAAATAGGGTCAGGAAACTGCTCCATAGCCGGATGCCAGGAACCGATCCAAATTGCTGTCATCCCTGTATCTGTTATCCCATCTAAATATTATGATCTCTATACTTGCTTTCTCTTTGACTAGACAAAAGATTATTGTAGAAAATGGCCAGACTAATATGGGGCTACCCATATTGGTTTTGTTGGATACATATGCTAGGATCACAGACCAATCATTTCTTCTATCAACACCACAAGACACTCTTTTCTACATACAAGACCCATGGGATTCCAGGTGGGAGGCAGGAGTTGTTGGAGTTGTTCTACCATAAAAATCAGCCCGGGTACCCAGTAAGTACTATCCATATCCAGAGAAAATGTGTCTTAATTGCCCAACTCCTAGATATCGGGAAAGTAGGGGAGATGACCAAACACTCCTCCGAGATCCTTACCTCTTTGACATCACCCCTCAATGGCACTAACTTCTCATTTCGCCTTTTGCTTCAGACCTTGACCTCAGCATACCAACTCCTTAATGTCACCAGGCCTGGATGCTTTAAAGTTTGCTGGTCACATGTACCCCTGAAATTAACTCACAATTGTCACTTACAGCCTCTCCAGTGATAACTGCCAAGTAACCTAACCTCACCCTTTGTCAGCTGCCCTGACTCCAATGTTGCCAGGACTCCACACCTTACCTCTATCCCTCTCTTTGTCATGACAAACTGTTTTAAGACCTCCAGGACATGTCCTGTAGAAAACACTAAGTTCCCTATACTGCCAAGGCAACGGCCACCATATTCCCAGAATCCACTTGGCTCACCTCCCACCTTTACCTGTGATTAAGTCAGTCATCACCCATATATAAAGAAAGGCCTCCCTGATAGGTCTCTCTCTCTTCCCCCCTTCTCTTTCCGCCGCCACCTTGCCCCTCTCTCTCCCAATAAACCTCACATGGAACTGTTTGGCCTTGTGTGATTCTTCTGAAGCCGTGTGACATTCAAGATCATAACAACCCTGGCTGACAGAAAGCTTCCTCCTGAACACGGGACATCAGGACATACACATAGCAGGTGTTTAGTGAATCCTGGGGTAATTTATTCATTCGTGTTACACACACACACACACACACACACACACACACATCATGCTAGTGGTGCACACTTAAAACACACATCTATAAGCAAGTAAATCTAGCATCAAGCCCTGGCTGTCAGTCACAGGAAATCCACACTCCCAACCCAGCCCCACCCCTCACAGAGACCCACCAACTGCCTCTAACGGCTTTTGCAGTCTTTATTATCACGACTAGAAAGGAAGGGAACCCACCTCATATCACAGTATAGGCAAAGGCTAAGAGCATCCTCTACCCAGCCACTCTCTGTGCCCGAGCCAGGGATGGAAGTGCCAAAGTGGCTCCGGCCCACCCTACCCGCTGCTCTGGAGAAATGCTCACAGACACACTAACTACACTCAGGCTGGTGCCAAAACCCTGGTACCTTGAGGGGCCCAAGAGAATGCTTTGATTTCTTTAAAATCATTGGGAAGTGGAGTTGGGGAAGTGGCCCAGTGGTTAAAAGTATTTGCTGCTTAAACAGAGGGCCCAGATTTGGTCCCCAGCATCCACGCACCCGCTTACAACCATCTGTAACTCCAGTTCCAGATCTGACCTCTTCTTCGGGCTTCCCAGGGCAGCAGGCTTACATGTAGTGTACAGAGACACAGGTAGGCAAACACGCATACATATAAAGGCATCTTTACATTGACCAAGCCAGCTTAGTCAACAGGGTCCCGAGGGAAGGATTGAAGATTAAAGAAAAAAAAAAAAGACAAGTAGACAACATTATATCATGACCCCAGCCAATGCTGGAGTGGGTTTATTTTTTCCCAGTCTGCTTTGATACCATTCTAGGTACATGCAAAAAAATAGGGTCACTGGTACATTAGGGGCAAAGTAGTCAAGGCATAAACAAAGGTTCCGTGATTGCTATTTATTCAGGGACTTAAGATGATCGAGATACAAAGAACACATCCAGGCTGGAGAGATGACTCAGCGGTTAAGAGCCCTAGTTGCTTGTTCTTCCAGAGGTCCTGAGTTCAATTCCCAGCAACCACATGGTGGCTCACAACCATCCGTCATGGGATCCGATGTCCTCTTTTGGTGTGTCTGAAGACAGCTACAGTGTACTCATAGACATGAAATAAATAAACCTTTCAAAAAAAAACAAAAACAAAAACAAAAACAAAAAAAGAACACATCTTTCAGTTGTATTTATCTTGTGCCCACTTCCTTGTCCCAGTCTAATGTAAATCATTCTTGCCAATGCTCTTGAAGGGGCACCAAGAGCTCTCCACATTACATTGTAAAAGTAATCACAATAAAGTAAAAATCAGTAGAAAAATATACAAACCGAGTCACAACATCTTCAAAGGCAGACGGCAGCCCTGGAGTTCAGTTCCACATGCTCTGACAGAAAAAGGAGGCTGGCTGAATGCACTCCACCTTGGAAACCCCATGCTTCTAGCCAACCACATGGCCTACCCAAATTAAACAGTCATTACCAAGGTTAGGGAAAGGCCTTGTCCGGACAGGTTTGTCCCAGACTTAGCTCAGCATTGGCCCCTGTGGCCTCACCTCCTGTCTCGGATGCCTATAAATGCCCTGCCTGGTCACACCAGCCAGTCCTCAACACCTGAACCATGTTGGGAATTACAGTCCTCGCTGCCATCCTGGCCTGCGGTAAGCTTGGGAGTGGGGACCAGCTGCAGCCAGCTGGTTGTAAGATCAAGCTGGCCTTGGGGGCGTCCTCTGCTCCCCCAAAAGGCACTTTTGGGGTCCTGTGTGGATTCACCCACTGAGCGAGCATCTGTGTGTTGGTTGAGCCTCTTCCAGATTGGTAGGTCCTGGAGAAGGGATGGAGAGCTTCCTCCAGAGTTTGAGGTTTAGTCAGGTGACCCTGAACAAAGCCCACAGTAGGCACTTCACTCTGGGTTCACTCCAGGGAGCCCCAGTCCCACAGAGTTCTTTGCTCTCCCGTTTATTGGTGACATTCTCCCAGATCACAAACTGAGGTTGTGACCGGTGTTTGGTTTGGTTTTGACAAGTGAAAGCTCTTGACTAAGAATCCTAAGGGCTCTCTAGACACAAGAGCAAGCTAGACCCTACATGTACTGGGTCTGTCTCTGTCTCCATTCAACAGCGGGAACTCGGAGGTCCAGTGGAGCTCAGTATCCTGCCAGAAGACCACATACTGCCTAACAGCCAGAATGCCGGCTCCATCGCCTCACCTCAGAGCAGACACTCTTAACTCATCCACACAATGTCCGAGACAGAGACATGATAGTGTGGGACTCTGAGTGGTCCATGTTGAGTGGCCCTCCATCACACACTGCACTGTGACCTACAGAAGATAGCCTTAGTCCCTCAAGAGCACCAGTCACTGCCTGTTGCTCCCACTTCTCCTTCTGTGTGGTTCTTTAAATGTGTCAAGTGGCTTAGTTCTCGGGAGACTCCCTGATTGAGGTCATTCTTCCTGCATCACACACACACACACACACACACACACACACACACACACACACACATGTGGACTCTCCCCAGTCACAAAGTAGAATATGAACCACCAAACAGGAGCTTTCCCATCTCCCCCTACCCAGAGGGCCAGCCTGCTCACCTGCACCTCCCTCTCTCCCCAGCCTCCAGCTGTGGGGACCCCACCTTCCCACCCAACCTGTCAGCCAGAGTGGTAGGAGGAGAGGATGCTGTCCCCAAAGCTGGCCTTGGCAGGTAAGCTTGCTTCGAGGCAGATACAGGGGTGGGAGGGGCAGGGCTGGGCATCCCCGGAGGGCTGACTCAAGGTCCTTCTGCAGGTCTCTCTTCAGTACCTCAGGGATGACACTTGGAGGCACACCTGTGGGGGCAGTCTCATCACCACCAGCCACGTCCTCACTGCTGCCCACTGCATCAAGTGAGTGGGAGCGACACCTGGAGACCAGCGAGGAGCCAACAGTCCAGGCACTGGGCTCTGTTAGCTGCTGTCCTCGGCTGACTCGCCTGTTTGTTAATTCAGTTGACATATCGCTTCTCGGCCTTTTGGCTAAGATCAAGTGTAGTAGTATTCAGTTGGCATATGAACAAGTCGACGTGTAATTTGTCAAACAAAAATGAGGCTGGAAGAAGGGGGAGGGCACAAGGTGGTTCTGGCTCAAGTTAAAAGAAGATAGCCTGGAAGTAGGAGGGAGGGAGGGAGGGATTAAAATCATAAAATAAGGGAACTGGGGGTATAGCTTAGTTGGTGGAGTTCCTTCTTAGCATACACAAAGCCCTGGATACATGTACACACACACACACACACCCTAATGTCACATAAAAACAGGTGTGCTAATACACACCTGTAACCTGGTCACTTGAGAAGTAGAGGAAGGGAGATCAGAGGTTCAGAGGTTGAAGACTATCCTTGGCTATGCATTTGAGGCCAGCCTGGGCTAAAACGAAGAAAGAAGGAAAGAGGCAGGGTAAAGAGGTAAAGAGGGAAGGAGGAAGTGGGGGGGAAAGAAAGAGATGGGAAGAAAGACCAATGGATCTGGGCAAAGACACAAAAGGAAGATCACTCACTGATCTGTGGGATTCCAGGATCAGCCTGAAGTGGGAGACTCTGAGAACTGAGGTGGCCTTCTGGGAGCACAGTGTGAGGATTGGGGGGGGGGGGCGGAAATAGGGGTGGGGGAGGAGTCAGGGCGTGTATGCAAGGACCACAGTATGACTAGAGAGAGACATTGCTGTGGGAAGGGCTTCAGGGTGTGAGTTAGCTCCTCAGCAGGTATGATGGTGCTCACTCGCCTGCCATCTCAGGGCAGGAGGAGCTTGTACTAGGGAGGACAGAGCCAAGCAGGTGTCACTCAGGTGCCTACAGCCACGTGGAAGCCTGAGTTGACAGCGGGCAGCTTGGCCTCTCCTAGTCTGCCAGTCTAGAGCAGCAAGGTAAAGTCCCCACCTGACCGAGACCCTGGCTCTAAGCTGTGGTTCTTCTCCAATCTTGTACAGGGGCTATGGGAACAGACTTCCCCCTTCCCGCAAAGCCCTGCTGTCAGAAGAGGACCAGGCCCCTAAAGCTCTCAGTTCCCTGTTGGCCCTGCCTGAGGCCATTTGACATCTCTCCTTCCCACCTCTAGCACAAACTTGACCTACCGCGTGGGCCTGGGGAAGTATAACCTGACAGTGGAGGATGAGGAAGGCTCCGTGTACGCGGAGGTGGATACCATCTACGTCCATGAGAAGTGGAACCGTCTTCTGCTGTGGTGAGAGCCAGCCCTGGTGCAGCACGGGAGAAGGGTCCCCAAGATGGAGCCACAGAGTCTGGCCCCAGCTCTCGGCATGCCCAGCTGGCAGGAATACAGGATGGCACTCACTCAGACCTTCACACTGACCAAGGATATGGGTGAAGTACACGGGAATCTCTATCCCTGAGGCTCCCACCATGCTGTCCAGAATTCACTCAGCCAGAGGCTGAGCCAAGAGTCACCTATACGGAGTGCTGAGCGCCTGCCCAGATTGCAACAGGCATGTGAGACGCCATCTCTCCTCTAAGTCTCACAACAACCCTAGACAGGGAACTAAAGCTAAGAGAAGTTAAGAAATACACTCCAGCCTGGCAGTGGTGGAGTTGGTGGCATACGCCTTTAATCCCAGCACCTGGGAGGTAGAGGCCTTTCTGAGTTCGAGGCCAGCCTGGTCTACAGAGTGAGTTCCAGGACAGCCAGAGCTACACAGGGAAACCCTGTCGTAGGGTGGGGGAGAAGGAGGAGGAGGAGGAGGAGAAGAGGAGAGAGGAAGGAGAGAGAGAGAGAATCCATGTGGAGCTTGCTGGCACATGCCTTTAATCCCCTTTAAGGCTGGAGGATCTCTGTAAGTTCAAGGCCAGCAGTTTGGTCTGCATGAGTTCCAGGACAGTCAGAGCTATGTAAAGAGACTCTGTCTCTGCCTGGAAAGATGACTCAGTGGTTAAGAACACTGACTGCTCTTCCAGAGGTCCTGAGTTCAATTCCCAGCAACCACATGGTGGCTCACAACCATCTGTAATGGGATCTGGTGCCTTCTGGTGTGTACATCCAGTGTACTCACATACATGAAATACATAAATCTTGAGAGAGAGAGAGAAAAAGAGAGAGAGAGAGATACTGTCTCAAAACAAACAACGCAACAGCCAGATGGTAGGGGTGGTGCACATCTTTAAGCCCAGGACTCAGGAAGCAGAGGCAAGCAGATCTGAGTTCAAGGTCAGAACAGCTAAGACTATCCAAAAACAAACCCCTATCTCAAAAAACTAAAGCTAAAGAGAGAGAGACAGAGAAAGACACAGAGACAGAGAGACAGAAATGTGGTCCACGTCACCACCGGATCACCAATTGTCTCTCTCTCTGGCAGCAGAGAGTAGTTAAATGAACCTGCACAGGCCTTTGTGATCATACTGGGCCGGCTGCAGCTCCTTCCCAGGCCCTTTACAGTGGTCCTGAAGAGCTCACTCTGTTGAGCTCTCATGAACTGGCATAGGGGGAAGAAGTCACATCTTAGGGGACAGATGCACCTACTGGAAGGTCGCTTAGGGCTGGAAAGGTGGCTGCATGGTTAAGAGCACTTGCTGTGTGTCTTAGGGTTTCTGCGGTGGTGGTAAATATGCCGAAAGCAACTTGGCAAGAAAAGGATTTATCTTTTGTTTTTGATTGTCAAAACCTGCCTCTGCTTCCAGAGTGCTGTGATTAAAGGCGTCTGCCATCACTACTCGGCAAGGTTTGTTTTATCGTAGACTTCCAGGTGACAGCCCAGCACTGAGGAAACTGGAACAAGAGCTCGAGCAGGGCAGGAACCTGGAGGCAGGAGCTGATGCAGAGGCCATGGAGGGATGCTGCTTACTGGCTTGCTCCCCACGGCTTACTCACCAGGACCACCAGCCCATCAATCAGACATAGACAGCACACTGTGCAAGCCGGGGGACCCCAGTTCAGATCCCAGCACTCACATGAGAAGCTGTGTGTGGTAACCCCAGTGCTGTGGGAAGGGGAGACTTAAGGATTGCTAGGGATTGCCGGCTGCCAGCCTCAGTCTGGTGAGAGATACTGTCCAGGGAATACCGTGGTGAGGGTTAGACCAGGACATCTGATGTCTTCTGGCCTCTGCACACACACACACACACACACACACACACACACACACACACACACGAGCCATTTGTCATCCAGAGTCCCTCCTGCCCCCAGCTTTGTTACCTAGCTGCTAGCAGATCCCTAGCCACCAAAGCTCGACACCCAGCACTGCCTTCTGTCCACTTTGCATTCTAGGAACGACATCGCCATCATCAAGTTGGCTGAGCCTGTGGAGCTGAGCGACACCATCCAGGTGGCCTGTATCCCAGAGCAAGATTCCTTGCTGCCTGGGGACTATCCCTGCTATGTCACTGGCTGGGGTCGCCTCTGGAGTGAGTACAGCCAGCACAGAGAAATCCCCGAGGCTTCGCGAAGGAGGTGCCACTGTCGATCAGCATGTCTCCCATGTGATAATAACAGCTAGTACTTATTATTTAACCCAGACCACGTGACAAGCATGTCACAAGTGAAGGTGACGGCTGACACAAGGATTAAATAGGCTAGAACAGGGATGGGCTCATTGCCTTAGCCATAGAAATAAGCTAAAAATAAGAGGCAGGCCTGTGATGCAAAACTTGAAAGGTGGAAGTGGAAAATCAAGAGTTCAAGGTTACTTCACAGGGAGGTTAACCTAGGTTACATGAGAACCTGTATCAAAATAATAAACTAACTGTCCCCTTAAGGGTAGGAGGCTAGATCTCATGGCAAACACATGCCCAAAAAGATGCCTGAACCAGATGGTAGAATGGGAATTAGAGCTATTAAGACTTGGAGATAGAGCCGGGCGTGGTGGTGCACGCCTTTAATCCCAGCACTTGGGAGGCAGAGGCAGGCGGATTTCTGAGTTCGAGGCCAGCCTGGTCTACAGAGTGAGTTCCAGGATAGCCAGGGCTACACAGAGAAACCCTGTCTCGAAAAACCAAAAAAAAAAAAAAAAAAAGACTTGGAGATAGCAGAGGTTAGCTCTTAGGACCTCCTGGGGGAGGAAAGTCTTTAGATATGGCCCCTAAAGATGGAGTGAAGGAAGGAAATGATGGACAAGGCCCCAAGATCCCAGCTGAGGCAGAAGGGCCACAGGTCAACCTGCCTCAGTACAGAGTGAGTCAGAGACCAGCCTGGGCAACACAGGGAGACCCTGTCACAAAATGAAAAGTTAAGAGAAGCCTAGGGATTTAGTTCAGTGGTAGAGTGCTTGCCTAGCCTACTCAGAGGCCTGAGTTTGATCCTTGGCACAGTAAAACATAAAGGGGAAGAAAAATTAAGACTTCATAAAGGCACATAGTCCCCCAAGGAACTGTGACCCAAAGACATGAACCATCTCAATGAGGGGCATACCCATGGTTCCCACAACCTTCTGTACACTGGCTGGAGGTCAGAGCTAGGGCTGCGCCGAGGGCCAGGCTAACTCCCTGCATGGCTGCTCTCTCCCCAGCCAACGGTCCCATTGCTGAAGTGCTCCAGCAGGGTCTGCAGCCCATAGTGAACCACACCACGTGCTCCAGGTTGGACTGGTGGTTCATCAAGGTCCGGGAGACGATGGTGTGCGCTGGTGGTGACGGTGTCATCTCTGCCTGTAACGTGAGTGTCCTGACCCCACACCAGGGGGCAGGAGGGAGGTGGGCAGAGCAGGGTGAGGGTGGAGCAAATCACACCCCTCCCTCCAAGAAGCCAGCCCCTGGTGAACCATGCGGGCCTAAGGGAAAGCCATCACTCCAGTCCACCCCTTTATGCTCACCCCCAGTGCATGGGGAGAGGCAGAAGGCTGGACCTGGGCCACTCAAGTTCAAGTCCCAATGCCAGCAACTGGGAGGGCTGCTGTCGTTCTCTCTAAAGTGCCAGCAGGGGAAAGGTGGTTTAAAGGGGAAAGGCCCTTTCTACCAAGTCTGGTGACCCGAGTTTGGTCCCCAGAACCCACATGGTGGAAGGAGAGGATCAGCTCCCACAGTTGCCCTGTGATCTCCACACATGCCCTGTCGCATGTATGCATGTACACATGGGTGCATGTGCACGTGTGCACGTGCACGCACACACACAATGAAAATGAAAAAATTACTGGGGCTAGGGCCAGAGAGAGAATTCAGTTGGTAGAGTTTGCCTTGCAAGCAGGAGGAGCTGAACTCCATCCCCGGAACTCACGTTATGAAAATGCCAAGCATGGTGGTCCGCCTGAATCCCAGTGCTAGGGAGGTGGAGACGAGAATTTCTGGGGCTCACTGGCCAGTATGTCTAGCCCACTTGGTCAGCTCCAGGCCAGAGAGTGTGTCTTCTGGCTTCACACATATACACATACATCTGCATGGACACTGGTACAAATACCTGAATGCACACACAAACACACACACACTCTCACACACACAGACAGACATGCACACATGCATACATTCATGCTTACACACACATATACACATACCTTCATACATACACACATCACCTTCATCCACACATACACATGCATGCATACCTTTGCTCTCACAAACACACATTCATGCACACATACATACACACATGCATGTACATACACACATCAGAAATGAAGCCACAGTAACCACTTCACAGAACCACTGTGAACATGTCTAGCAGCACAAAGTGGCTCCCTTCGCGTCCCATACGTGCTCCTAAATTAGGCTCCAGTCGGAGGTGACAGGGACCCAGAGTATGAGCAGAACCACAAAACCTCCAGAACCTTCTGCAGCACGTCTATCCTTCTTTCCCAGGCCTCTTCAGGGTTCCCAGCCTCCTTGACTCTCTGGGCAGCACACAGCAGCTTACACAGTCCCCAAACAGTCAGGGAACCTGAGGCCGATCCTAGATCACCGCAAATGGAGAGCTAGCTGACACCTCAGGGTTGGCCTCACAGGATGAGGCCAAGGTAGCCCCTACACTTTCTCTGTCAGAATCCTCATAGCTAGCCTGAGGCCTGAATACTAAAATATGGAGGCGGAGGATCCAGCTTGCATCCCCCACAGCAGCCAAAGACAGCCTATCGGGGTGGCCTAGAGCTGAGGCCTGCTGTTCTGCTGCAGGGAGACTCTGGTGGCCCACTGAACTGCCCAGTGGAAGACGGCTTGTGGCAGGTGCATGGCATCGTGAGCTTTGGTTCCAGTAGAGGCTGCAACACATACAAGAAGCCCGTGGTCTTCACCCGTGTGTCTGCCTATATTGACTGGATCAAGGAGGTGGGTGTCCCCTGCTCCCATCCCTGGGCCCCTGTGCCCACCTTCTCATGCAGCCTCCTTCACTGGCCACTTAAGACCACATTCAAGTTCACCCTTCCATTCACTGAGAGACCCTGAATCCTTCTTGGAGCAGGCCTTGAGTCAGGAATGGGGGGAGGGGAGGCTCCCAGAGGGAGGCACATGGCTTAAGGGCATGGGGACAGAGGCAGGAGGTACAGGATGTGTTCTGAGTCCATAAGCACCAAGCTCTGAAGAGGTGACAGACACCCCCCCCCATGTGCCTCCTGGGAAAAGGTAGCATGCCCCAGGATCTCTCACACGGGCTTCTGCTTCTCCAGAAAATACAACTGTGAAGAGACGGTTCCAGAAGTCTCGACGCCCATCTCCCAACAGCAATAAAGCTCCTTCCATAAACACCTGAGTACATTTATTTATGTCTTCTGGGGGTTCTTGGGTCTCCAATCACTGGAAACAGACACTCTAGGCCAGGCTGTGGAGACTTTTAAGGCAGGTGCCTTTATTATTATTATTAAATTATTTTATTTATTTAATTATTAAATATAAGTGTAGTATATTTATATAATTATATTAAATGTGTTATTAAATAATTAATCATTGTTTTAATTATTTTATTAAGTAATAAAATTAATAATAATAATAAAGAGGCAAGCAGGTAGCATAAAGGGTCAGAATTAAGGTCTAGCATCCAGCTGCAGATGGAGGCGGGGCAATGCTCAAGGCCAGGTTCACTCACCTCATAGAGGCCAAGCTACAAGAAGATACCCAAGTCTCAGAGACAGCCAATAATTATTAGGGAAAAGCGCCCAGCAGGTGTTTGTCCCCATCTGGTCCCCCACATGCTACTCACCCCCATTCCTGAGTCATCATCACCCCACACACACACTACAGTCTCAACAGCAGCTGTTGGTCAGAGGTGTCCAGTTGAAGAACTTAATGGATCCTGACCCAAGGTGGTACAGGAAGAGGAGATCCCAGCCCCACCCACAGGCTTGAGAAAAGCTGTGGTTTTCATAGACACAGGAAAAGCCTTCATTGTGTGAGATGGGTAGGGAAACGGAGGCTCAGAGAGAGGAAGTACTGAACTAAGCCTCAGGAATGGGAATAGCCAACAGGCAAGAGCCATAGTGGACTGGGAACAGGAGTGGTCTCCTGAGGCCAACAGGAGGGAGGTGAGATTCAAGATCTAAGTGTCCCAGTGGGTGATCATGCCCCTAACCAACGCGGCCACTAGCCTGGAACGCTCCTGAAAGTGTGTCCTAAAGACCACAACCAGAAACAAGTCGGACAGGGAAAGGTTCATTTGGCTTATGCTTCCACATTACAGTTGATCAAAGCAAGTCAAGACAGGAACTTACACAGGGCAGGAACCTGGAGGCAGGAGCTGATGCAGAGGTCATGGAGGGCTGCTGTTTACTGGCTTACTCCCCATGGCTTGCTCAGCCTGCTTTCTTATAGGATACAGGACCACCAGCCCAGGGATGGCACCACCCACAGTGGGCTGGGCCCTCCCCATCAATCACTACTTAAGAGAATGCCCTACAGACTTGCCTACAGCCCAGCCTTACAGAAGCAATTCTTTTTTTTTCTTTTTTCTTTTTCTTTTTCTTTTTCTTTTCTTTCTTTCTTTCTTTTTTTTTTTTTTTTTTTTTTTTTTGAGACAGGGTTTCTCTGTGTAGCTGTGGCTGTCCTGGAACTCACTTTGTAGACCAGGCTGGCCTCGAACTCAGAAACCCATCTGCCTCTGCCTCCCAAGTGCTGGGATTAAAAGCGTGCGCCACCACTGTCCGGCCAGAGGCAATTTTCTAAATGAGGGTTCCTCCTCTCCGATGACTATACCTGTGTCACGTTGGCACCAACTAGCCAGCACAAGTGACCCCTTGTCAACTCGAAACACAAACACATACTTGTTAATTTTCTTTCTTGTTCGTCCCCAAGAGCACACAAATATGAACATCACAATAGAAGATATTCCAAGTCTTAAAAGTCCTACCGTCTTTACAAACCCAAACACTTTAAAATTCAATCTATTTTTAAAAATCCAAAGTCTCTTTTAAATCCTAGAATCTCTTTTAAAATTCAGTCTCTCAACTGCAGGCTCCTATAACATCAAAAATAAATTATTTTTCTTTTTTTACTTCAAAAAGGAAGAACCCAGGGAGGGGGGAGGGGGAGGGGGGGTCCAGGAGAGGAAAACTGGAAAGGGAATAACATTTGAAGTGTAAATACATAAAATATCCAATAAAAAAAGGAAAAAATTCTGAAAAAGAAGGAGAAGGAGGAGGAGGAGGAGGAAGAAGAGGAGGAGGAACCAGGGTACAGTCACAATAAAATCAAAGCAAAATCAAACTCCAATTGTAAATAACTCAGGATCCCATGTCTGGGATCCACTCAGCATCTTCTGGACTCTTCCAAAGAGCTTGGGTCACGTCTCCAGCTCTGCCCTCCGTAACATACACAGCTTATCTTCTAGGCTTTGGCTGGCTCTACTCCACGGCTTTAGCTATTCTTGGTGGTCATTCCATAGTACTGGCATCTCCAATACGCTGGGGTCTTCTGCTACAACTAGGCTGTACTTTCTCCAATAGTCTCTCCTGGACTCTCCTAAGGGACTCTAACCCAGCCACACAGTGCCCAAACCTCAGCTGTTCTCCATGATCCCTTCAAACCTTCAAAACCAGCATCACTGGGTGACTCTTACCCTACCAAGTTGGACTGCCAGTGTAGGGTACAACCTTGGCCATGTCTGGAACACAGCTTCTGTGTAGTGGCTTTCAGGAAACACTTTCCTGAGATTTTTCCTCAACAATCTTGGTCTTTTCTTAATCACCACTAATTCTCAGCTTCAGCCAACCAGCATCGAGTATCCCAGCAAAGCAAAGGTTTCACGTTAGTAACTCCGATATCTTGTGAATCAGAGCTGATTTTTCAGTCCCAGCTAACCAGAACCACAGAATCTTAATTCAAAATAACAAGTAGCCCCAATAGAGCCTCTAATCTTCCTTCTGAAACTTCACAAGCCAGGCATCCATTGCTTGTCTCATCGTCACTCAACAGCTTTTCCAGCCCAGCGTTCCAAAGGTTTCCCACAATCCTCCTCAGAACCTGGTCAAGTCTGTCACAGCAATACCCCAATATGATGGCACCAACTTGTCTTAATTAGGGTTTCTATTGCTGTGAGGAAACAGCATATCCAGATAGCAAAGTGGGAAGGAAAGGGTCTATTTCGCTTGCATTTCCACATCACAGTTCACCAGCAAAGGAAGTCAGGGCAGGTACCTGGATGCGGAAGCTGATTCAGAGGCCGTAGAGGGTGCGGCTTACAAAGCCTGGGTTAAATGAATCAAGGTCCCTGAAAAGTTCCCATTGTGATCCCCCAGAACCTATGAGCATGGAAATTCCCGGGGCTAAGGGGAATTTTCAGATTTGATTTAGACTTGAGATGGGGTGATCTGACTGTGTTTAAGTTGGGGTGACCGTCTGTGTTTAAGTTTTAGTACCACTTAGACCTGGTGGAAACAGCTTGGTGGGGAAAGGGTTGCTTTCTTTATGGCTACAGAGCTTTGTGACAGAAGACCATGGCTGGGTGTGAGGCCAGGGATGTAGTCCTACAGCCCCACCTTTGCCCACCAGAGGACCTGTAGCCAGGTTAAATTTCCTCCCCCCTTATAAGGTCCTGTCCAGCAGCTCCTGGACTTTCTCCTTATGCAAATGGCGTGTCCCCATCACCCTGGCCCCCAGCCAATGGTTTACATTCACCTTGAAAGCCTCCCTGAAGTCTGCCCTTACTGTGTTCACAGCTGCCTGTGATCTCTTCGGCTCCTGACTGTCCTCCCTGCTTCCTATCTCAGGCGTTTCAAGTCTTGAAGGACCACTGCGGGCAGGCAGGTGGAGCCTTAACCATGGGCAGCAGATACCACGGGGATGTGAAGCAGAGGGAACAGGAACAGAAACAGGAAGGGGATAAAAAAGAACAGAACCCTAAGGACATACCCCTCCCCCAAGACCTACTTACTCCAGCCAGGCTCTGGCCCCCAGTCCCCACCTTTTCCTAATCACTCATTGAAATTTGGAATTCATAGATAAATGAACCTGTGGATAAGGCCAGAGTCCTCCTGGGCAAACTCTTTCCAGAAAGGTCACAGACACACCTCGAAGGTGTGCTTTCATAATTGCTTAGGTGACTCTCAGTCTAGTCAAGTTGACAGTCAAGACTGACCATCACTGCCTGAGATACTGGGCTGGGCTGTTGTAATCAGAGGGGTCCCCAGAAGGTGGAGACAGAAGAGTCAAATGAGAGATATAAAGATGAAGGGTAACACTCTCCCAGGTGGTCAGGGTCAGGGAGACAGGGAGACAGGGAGACAGGGAGACAGGGAGACAGGGACAGGGAGGAGGGTCCATGAGACAAAAGATTCAGGCAGTCACCAGGAGCTGAAAGGGATCCAGATGGATTCTCTTGGTGCTTGCAAAGGAAGCCAGCCCTGCTGACTCCATGACTCAGCCATGTAGGAGGAATTGGACTCCTTGACTCAGAACTTTAAGATGAGAAGTTGGCATGGTGTGTGGTGGTCTGTTACCATAGCCAAAGCAACCCATCACTCCTGTCAGGAGAACTGGGGATAAGGAGAGTCGTGAGGACTCCCTGGGACCAGTGGGATGAGAGCAGTATTGGAGGACTTGGTCTGAGAGACCACAAACAATTGGGGGTTGGAAGGGAGGGGAATCCAAACTCAGGCTTTAACTATCCCTCCTCCCTTGTGTGTGTGTGTGTGTGTGTGTGTGTGTGTGTGTGTGTGTGTGTGTGTGAGTGAGTGTGTGAGGGGGGGAGGGAGAGAGGAAGGAGGAAGGGGAGGGGAAGGGGAGGGGAGGGGAGGAGGAGGCGGAAAAGAGAGGGAGAGGGAGAGGGAGAGGGAGAGGGAGAGGGAGAGAGAGAGAGAGAAACTACTCAATAAGTCAGCTATACCCTCCTGGGTATTATCCAAAAATTCTAAATTACATATCAGAGATCCTTTAATGTATGGATGAAGAGATGAATTACTACAATGAGGGCTAGCAAGATGACTCAGTGAGTAAGAGCACTTGCATGCAAGATTAAGGACCTGAGTTTGAAGCCAAGCATTTGTAAAAAGCCGGGTATGGCTGTGTACATGCCTATAACACCAGAAGTGTTCAGGTGAACACACACACACACACACACACACACACACACACACACACACACGTTGTTACATAGATCAACAAGCATCAGCCATATAACCATGAGAAGACAAGAACATTGTTCCTACTTAAAGGCTGTTAGGCAGAAAGAGTTTTCTTTGTCCTAGACTGGCCTTTTCCAGGTAGGATGAGGCCCATGCACATGACATAGGTCAAGATGCTTCATTCAGTATGCAGTGCTTCACTCAGAATGTAATATCATCCCCAAATAAATACCCTTGCTATGCATTGAATATGAATTGTCCCCCATTGGCTTATGTGACAATGACAAGATCCTAGATGATGGCGCTATTTTGGCTCTATATTGGGAGCTATCACAAACTTTAAGAAGTGAGACCTAGCTAGAAAAAGTTGATCACTCCGGATGTGCCTTTGAGGCTACATCTTGCCTTGATCCCTTCCTATATAGCTCTGCTTCCCGGGCACCACGATATCAGTATGCCTCTTCTGAAATTCTCCTAGATAACAGCACCAGTCTTGGCTTTTATGCTGTAGAGAGAAAAGAATACTGGGGTGCAGTAGGTCAAGTAGATGAAGTTTGATTTTATCAGGTGAGAAAACAAAAGCAAGAACAATCTCTGAGGATCAGTGAAGACCTAGCCAAATGCCTCAGCCCTCCTCCCTCTGGTGCCAGGATTACAAGCCGTGGTCTATCAATTCTCTTCCCTTGGTCCATCCTCAGCATGTCCAAGGTGGCCCCATTCTTAGAAAAGATGGAGATTTTCTTAGGAACTATAATCGCTAACTTGACACAATACAGAAGCACTTGGGAAGAAAGTCTCAATGTGGAATTACCTAGATCCAGTTGGCCTGTGGACGTGGCTGCGAGGAATTATCCTGATTGCTAATTGATGTGGGAAGACCCAGCCCATGGTGGGCAGCACCATTCCCTAGGCTGGGGCCCTGCACTGTCTGAGACATGAGAAAGTGGACTGGGAACAAGATGAACATGTTTGTTTTGGTTTTGCTTTTGACTGTGGATATGACGTGACTAGCTACTTGAGTCCTGTCTTGACTTCCCCAAAATGATGACTGCAGTCTGGAATTGTAAACCAAGTAAGTCCTTTCTGCCCAAAATGGAACTACAACTGAAGGCACCCTCTCTCCTAATTCCAGTTTGCTATAATTAAATGTGGTAGATGAGGAGCTATGTATGAATGCAGGAGACCTATAAGTTGAGACATTTACCGAGGAAAGAGCTGTGGTTTCTTTCTCATGCTCCTGGAGTGGGGGCGGGGCACCTTGGGAGCTGGCTAGAACCTGCTAAGGCTAGCTCTGTTGTTTTCCCCAGAGTCCTGTCCTTCCTCTCATTCCCTGATTACTGCAAGCCACATTATTTGTCTGGAATAGAGTCGTAAAGTGCTTGCCTCACAAGCATGAAGACCTGAGTTTCATCCCTACCAGCCACGCAAAAAGCAGGGATGGTGTTGTGTGCCTCTAACTCCAGCAATAGGGGACGGGTTGGACACAGGGTTATCTGGGGGTCCAGCTAGCCAGCCAGTCTGAGCTAATGTGTGAGCCCCAGATCCCAGTGAGAATATCCTAACCTCATCATTTAAACCCTAACATGTGCTTTAACCTTGATATCCTGAGTTGTCCTGTTGCGCCATGCCATCCACCATCACAACGGCAAAAGTGATCACTCGTCCTTGTATTTGTTAATTTTCCTTGCTATGGTAAAACGCCATGACCAAAAGCAACTTGTGGAATGAAGACTTTGTTTGGGCCTACAGCTCCAGAAGCATGAGAGCCCATCATAGCAGGGAGGAACGGCAGTAAGCAGCAGTAAGACAGCAGGAACAAGGAGCTGAGAGCTCACAACCCCCCAAAGAACTCGAAGTGGGCGTGGCTATAACATTCAAAACCCGCCCCCAGTGACGTACTTCCTCCCACAAGGCCAAAGTTCCCAAATCTCCCTAAACAGTGCAACCAACTGGGGACCAAATGGGCAAATACCCAAGCCCGTAGGGGGCAATTTTCATCCTAACCACCACAATCCCTAAGTTTCTTTCAGATGTGTATCACACCAAGGAGAAATTGATTAACTTTAACCTCGTCGTGGGTCTCTGTTCTGTAGCTCTGGCTTTCCTAGACCTCACTATGAACCAGGCTGGCCTTGAACTCACAGAGATCTACCTGCCTCTGTCTGCCTCTGCCTCTCAAGGGTTAAAGATATGCACTACCACACCCAGCTTTGTCCCCTGTTTTCTGTGTGATGTTGAGGAGAGAAACAGATCTCACCTCAAAGGAATAAAATTCACGGTTTATTCTGGAACCAAATTTGAGGGACCACGACCCAGGAATGCAGATTTTGGTCTCCTCTAATACCATGCTCCAATGAGGTATCAATTTTATGACCTTTTTTTAGTAACATAACAAAGAAAACCACAAATGAAGATACCATTCAAATATGTTGGCGTTGGATAGGCAGGTTATAAGATGGGAGGACTCTGCCTTAGGGCTCCCGGGGGATATCTGACAACCCTTTGTTTTTGGTGGAAAAGCAGGGGTTTGTTAAGTTATTACATTTCAAACCGTTTTTATTCATCTGTCAGATGTCAGGTCTGGGTAGCAGCAGGGTATTTGTTTAGACACGAAGCTGGGGCTAAGAAGGATATTTAGAGGGCTAAAGACTACGCAAGACAAACTTAATTAGACTCTGGACGTACGTCATTCCCACATCGCCACATCATGGCAGTCCCAACCAGTCAGCCAGACACAGTTTCTTTCTAGGAAGTCACACTGGGTTGAGGGGTGCCTGGCTCTGGCTTCAGAGAGCCCAGTCAGTGCCCACGGTGCTGCCACTGCCTAACAGTAGCAATTATTCTGACTCACCCGATACCAGCTTTGCTCAGCCACAGAGAATCCTGACAGCTATTCCTTCTAGAGGAGAACCTCGGGTTCTGAGAGACTTAATCCCTTCCCCCAAGACCACACAGCGGGGAGCGGGGCACAGCGATTTAAAGTCTACAGCTGTGCTCTAGATCGCCACATTATCCTGAAGTCACACAGACCCCTTCACACAAGGAAGTGCTCTAGGAATCAGGGAGGGGTGTGTGTGGCAGGAAACAGCAGGAGACCCAGAGACAGATGTTGGGAAGAGAATGACTGCTCCCTGTAGAGCAAGAGAGGAGTTTGGGGGCCATCCTCAACTACATAACAGGTAGAGGCCAGCTTGGACTACCTGAGACCTACATCTCCAAAAATAGGTAGATAGATAGATAGATAGATAGATAGATAGATAGACAGACAGACACAGGCAGAGAGACAGACAAACGGACATAGATAAAGTCCACAGAGAAAGAGTGATAACTGGGAGGCTGAAGCAGGTTCTGAGCTACAGAGTAAGACCTTTGTCTAAAAGGGAAGAAAACGAATGAACACCTCCCAAGAGCTGGGATGACACCTGTTTGCTCTGGGTAACCACTGAATCCTTGGTTACATAGTGATTTTTAAAAATAGTTATTGTGGGGCTGGAAAGATGGCTCAGCGGTTAAGAGCACTGACAGCTCTTCCAGAGGTCCTGAGTTCAATTCCCAGCAACCACATGGCGTCTCGCAACCATCAGTAATGGGATCTGATGCCCTCTTCTGGTGTATCTGAAGACAGCAACAGTGTACTCATATACATAAAATAAACAAATCTTTAAAAAATAGTTATTGTGTGTGTACAGCATGAAGGGGTGCATACATGCCATATTCTGAAGTCAGGGGGCTGATTTCACCCTTCAATCTTTACACAGCAAGTACTTTACATTCCAAGCCCTTTGAGGCTAACCTGAGGTACATGAGATACTGCCTCACACACATGCATATATATACACATACATACATACATACATACATACATACATACATACACACATATGTATACATGTATATATGTATATGCATGTGTGTATATGTATATGTATATGTATGTATACATATCTATATCTGTATACATACATATATGTACATGTATAAATATATACATACACACATATATACACACATACATATATACACACACACATATAAACACAGCCACACACCCAACTAAGTACAACCATGCATACACACAGAGACAAACACACACAATTAGCACACAGATCATACAGACACATAAGCATGCACATGCACATACACTCACAGATATACATAAATGCATACACATTCAAACACTTATGTACACTCACACTTCATATACACACTAATATGTATTCATACACAGACATACACACCTGTACATGCAATGCATATATATGTATACATATAGACTCAAGCACATTTGAATATACAAAAGTACAGATACACAAAGACAGACAGGCATGCATGTACATATACATGTATGTAGGCAGACATATATATAAATACCAACACTCATATACCCATGCACACATATACATATACACGTCTATATGCATATATGTATATATAAATACATACACACAGAAAAACAAACACCCATAAACTTACACACATTTCAATGCATACATATATATACACACTCATACACAAAGATAGACATTCATATACATGTATACACTCATACACACACATACACTGATACACATACACATGACACACATAAGCACACATATAGACAGAGACATACATATATAGACATCCATACACATATACATACACCTAAACACAAACACATATACATACAGAGACATACATACACACATGTACACACATGTACACACACGCACACACACATTGTTTACACAGTTCCCCTTTTGAGAATCCAGAGTCTCTGCCAGAGTCAGGGTCAACAAGCTGGCTTTGAGGCTGTCTGGAAGGAGTGTAAGATGACACATGCCCTAGTGGCAAGCCAATATCTCACCCGAAATGATGGGCTGCAGGGGCTAAATCCGGAGACCAGAGGTCCTTATGGGAGTCCTAACTTTCCAACTTTCCAATCTGATCCAGAGTTACTGGTTCCAGCCACAAGGCCAGGCTGGGACCCCCAACCACCCACACAGACATGCCAGTGCTGTGCCAATGCACTGCAGCCAGGTGGCTGCCTTCTCAGGAACTGTTCAGAATAAGTCATGAGAAGGTTACATCTGTGGCTCGGCTCCACCTGCAGGAGCCCAAGGTCAAACAGCCAAAATTAGAACTTGAAGGCAGCCACGAGTGGGGTTTGAGCAGATAGTGCTGCAGCGACTCCTCACTGTTCCCTCTCAGCACAGAAGCCTCAATCAGATTCATGGGCAGCCAAGCCTTAGTCCTGGGAAAATGGTTGGGGATGAAGCCTCCCTGGGTCTGCCAAGACAAGGACGGCACATGTGCTGCAGTCTCCA
Organism: Mus musculus; assembly: GCF_000001635.26. Classification (NCBI taxonomy): domain Eukaryota; kingdom Metazoa; phylum Chordata; class Mammalia; order Rodentia; family Muridae; genus Mus; species Mus musculus. The sequence goes on along the minus strand of NC_000070.6, from coordinate 141,828,124 downwards.
CCAGACCCTGCACTACATCCCCTTCCCCACCAGGCTCTGGGTTCTAGGGAGGTCACGTGACCAGAGGCAAACCAAATCAGCTTGTTGGGAAGACATACCTTAGATTCTCCTGAAATGATCTGCGGCTACAACCACAGAATGGGAAGGAAAGCACAGAGGGGTGGCTTGTTCCCCATGGGTACATGTAGCAATGAGGACAGTCAACTTTGGTTGTCAAAACTGGGATTGGTATCTAAGGGGTAGGACCAAGGATGCTCTGAAGGCTCCTACGATCACTCAGAGTAAAACAGCTGGTGGGGAGGGCATGAGGCTCAGTTGGTAGAGCTCGGGCCTGTCAAGCATGAAATGATGGTTTCTGGCTGGAGAGATGGATAAGGGCTGGAGACTGCCTAGCATGTGCAAGTCCCCAGGTTCAATCTGAGAGACAGAGAGACAAAGACAGACACTGAGCATGTGTGTCCTTCCATTTTGTAGATAGACAACCCTCAGGCAGAGAGCCTGCCTGCTTTGCCCAAGGTCACCCGGCAAGCTCATGCCAAGTGCAATACTGCTGTTTGTTTGGTGACTTCATCTAGAGAAAACTTATTTGGATCTCCAAGCCAACACCCTGAGAAGAGTGCCACCTGCACCTTGACTTTTAAGGGAAAGCTGACCTTGACACTTCCAAAATGGCTGCTTTCATGATTCTTGTGGCCATAAACAAAGGTTCTACCTATTCCAAGGCTGTTAGGGATTGATCTAGAACAAGAACACCCTCTGACATCCAGTTCAATAGGATCCCGCACCCCAACACCCCTTACCTTTGAAAGATTCTTGCCCTGAGCTTCCCACCCACAAAGCAGTCCCAGAACTCTACCTGAATTCATTCCTTCCTTCCTTCCTTCCTTCCTTCCTTCCTTCCTTCCTTCCTTCCTTCCTTCTCTCCCTCTTTCTCTCTCTCCTTTCTCTTTTGAGATAGTGTCTCATGTAGCCCAGGCTGAAGACACATAGCATCTCCTCCTGCCTCCCCGTCTGGAGCCCTGGGATCACAGGCCTGTGCCACCAGGAACCAATGTTCTGCAGTGCTGAGATTCCAACCCAGGGCTTCACTGGGTAAGCCCTCCACTGGCTGAGCTACACCTCCAGGACCTAGTTTGTATGGATTCTGTGCATTAGCAGTTAGCTCCGAGTCACCAATAGCAATGCATTAAGGAAAGAAATAGAAGCACTTCCCCTAGGAGTGACTTAACCAAGAGTAAGTCTAGATTTGAATTCTCTGTGTCATGCTCTTGGAGGCTTCTGTCCTGTCTGTCTACTGTGTACGTCTGAACTTGTGCCTGCCTGGAGGCTGCCTTGTGAATCTGTCTGTCTCTGTGTCTGCATCTATCCCTATGTGTGAGACTGTCTCATCTATGTGTTCTGTGCCTGTGTGTCTGTTGTTGGGTGACTGTCTGTCTGTCCCTCACAAAGGGCTTCGATCTGTCTTTATTGAACAGCAGAGAAAGCATCACACAGAGGACAAGGCAACAAAAATCAAGCAGCATCCTCTCTCTCTCTCTCTCTCTCTCTCTCTCTCCTTCCTTGTTTGTTTGACACAGGATTTCTCTGTATAGCCCTGGCTGTCCTGAAATCTGCTTTGTAGACCAGGTTGTCCTCGTACTGGATGCTTCCTAAGCGGGTCTAATGTTTTCTTTGGAAAAAGCAACCCCAGGAACAAACATTGTCTTTCTTCCTCACGTAACACTCAGCTTGAAAGCAGAGAGAATGTACATTTCTCGGATGGTGGTTGTTGCTATTGTCGTTTTGGGGGAGGAGTTGGTGAAACAATATGTGTGGCCCAGGCTGACCCCGAGCACTCTACATAGCCATGGATAATCTTAAGTCCTGATCACCCTGCCTCTACCTCCCCAGAGCTGGGGTTCCAGGTGTTTGCTGGCAAAGGACCTGTCTTTGGCATGTTTCTCAGTGTACTTCTAGAACGACAAGGGAATGGAAAAATAAACAAAAACAAGAAAACCAAACATTTGGACTCCAGCCCTTTATTGCACTGGACTTTGGGAAAATCTCCACCTTGCATATTCCTCCAGCGTCTCTGGCTGATAAGGCCACTCATAAAAAGGAAGCTTGGCCAGGGCCAGACCTACAGACGTCCAGGGACACACCATGATCAGGACACTGCTGCTATCTGCCTTGGTGGCTGGAGGTAACCTGTCTGGTGAAGCTGGGAACCTGAATCTCCTGCTCTTCCCTTGAGCTGCTGTCCCCTCTCCGGTCCCTCCTATAGCAGGACATGGTGACACACTCCTTGTGTCAGCCTCAAGAACCTAAGACAGGAGGGTGGCAAATTTAAGGCCAGCTCCAGTTAACTAATTCAAAGGCAGCTAGGAGCTGGGGTGGAGGACAGGACTCATGGACCTCGAAGATCATTCCAAAGCAAGGGTTTCCTGTTGGGGTTCAGGTGATTTTGCCCACAATTATCACTCCCAACCAACACAATCCTCTCTCAATCCTCTCTTCACAGCCCTCAGCTGTGGGTACCCCACTTATGAGGTGGAGGATGATGTGAGCAGGGTAGTTGGGGGTCAAGAGGCCACACCCAACACCTGGCCCTGGCAGGTAAGTCAGCCACACATGTGGGTCTATTGTGTGAATATGGATGAGGCCTGGTAGAAACACAGACGCACCAATAAGATACATTCTGACAACCTTGGCCAATTTGGGGGCTGAGGGAAAGTTTACTTCTCCAGAGACTTCAAAGAGGGGGGTCCACCACTCTAAGACACATTTGCAATGCCTGCAGATTTAAAATTAGATGCTTGCTGGCACATACAGGTTACTCCATAAGTCAGTCACCTCTCCTATGCAAATGCTCTGTGCTGGAAGAGACCAATCAGAGCTGCTTATGCAAATTAGTTCTTTGTTTTTGTTGTAGAGGGCTTATTTTGCTTTGATTTCTTTCTCGGTGTAACTATCTCTGATTGTCCTGGACTCGTTTCTTAGAGCAGGCTGGCCTTAAACTCACAGAGATCCTCCTGCCTCTATCTCCGAAGTGCTGGGATTAAAAGTGTGCCACCATCTGGCTTGCAAATGAATTCTTTGTTATAATGTTACCAATGAAAATAACTGTTTGCTTACACTGATCTAATCATACTCACATCATATCAAATTGAAATTTGACACAGCACAAATTACTAGGTCTTTCCATAGGATGAATGTGACCTTTACAATCAATATATTTAAAAATCTCTTGCTGGTGTTGCCTTAAACCCAGCCCTTGGGAGACAGAGGCAGGAAGATCTCCAGACTGGAGGCCAGCCTGGTCTACAGAGGGAGTTCTAGGCCAGCCTGGTCTACAGAGGGAGTTCTAGGCCAGCCTGGTCTACAGAGGGAGTTCTAGGACAGCCAGGGCTGCACAGAAAAATCTTATCTTGAAAAACCAAGAAAAGAAAAACCTCTCTTACCTGGGATAACTTGTGCTTGCTGCTCTTTCAGAGGACCTGAGCTCTGTTCCCAGGACCCACAAAGCAGTTTACAACAATCTAGAATGTTCCAGGGGATTGGTGCCATGTTTCTGGCCTCCTCAGGCATGAGACAAAACACCGGGTACACATATATACATGAAGGCAAACAGGCACACACACAGAAGCCAGGAGGTTTGTTTATATATTTACTTCCTTATTTACTTATTTAGATGAGGGCCTCCCTGTGTCGCTCTGGCTCCTCTGAAACACACTGTATAGACTAAGCTGGCCTCAGACTCAGATTCATCGGAGTGCCGGGATTAAAGGCCTGTGCCACTATTCCCAGCCTAAGTAAGCACTGACTTATGCCTGTGGAACAGTTAGGTATAAACTCTGTCCACAGGTCCCACTAGATATAGTTAACAGTCTTCTTGGGATTGCTATGCTCGGCTGCCTTTGTTTGCTCAAATCTAAAATGGGCATGATGAACAAGAGTTGTGCCTTGTGGGGTAACAGGACCGGTGGGAGATTACATGTGTGCCCACCTCTGATAAAGATATACCACCTGATGACTGCCACAGTATTTGGAGTGTTGTTCTATCAGAATTATCAGTGATACCAGAGAGCACTGGTCAAGTGCTCCCTATTTTTCTGATAAAGGTACTAGGACTCAGAATGGTTGTGAAACAGCCCAAAGTTAGCCCCTTGAGCTAGGGAAGACTCAAGATTCAAATCTGATTCAGGCGTTGAGTACGGTGCTCAGCCGGTCATTTGCAGGAAGCTGTGGGTTTGGTCTGCAGCACCGAATAACATTTTGGACATGGAGGTGCATGAATGTCCACCTAGCTCTCAGGAGATGAAGGCAAGAGGATCAGGAGTTGGGGCTCATCTTTGATAATATAAAGAATTTGAGACCAGCTTGGAGTATATGATACATCTCAAAAAAAAAAAAAAAGAAGAAGAAAAATTTAATGCAACCGATTTTGAAGTCCCCTCCATGCTGTAGGGAGCTATTTCTTACTCCCCAATCAACTTGCCTGGTTACCCTTCAGAACCCAAATCATTGGCTCAAGTTCTGCCCATGGGAAAAAGAGTTTCTCCCTCTAGGGAGGTTTTATATGCTCTCAATGGGAGCAGCAAGCTTTCAAGGATCTTTCTTTGTTTTGTTTATTTTATTACATGTATTTGCAGGGGATGGGGTCACATATGCCACCACACTCATGTGAATATCATAGGACAACTAGCAGGAGTAGGTCCTGTTTTCTGCGCGGATTCAACGAGGTCCTGGGGCGTGACCCCCTGTTGTCAGTTACTCACTGAATTCTCAGTGCCCTGCATTGTCCCTATTTTAAACATTTTCCGGGTCCCACAGTACTAGGGACTGAACCAAGAGTACTGTCTACTGTCTTGCTCCTTATAGCTTACTCACTCTGCTTTCTCCTGGCAAACCCAAAAGTAGCTCCGCCCACAAGTGGGAGGGTCCTGCCTGCATCAGCCATCAATCATCAGTTAAGAACATACACCACATGCTTGCTTACAGGCCAATCGAGAGGGGTTATTGTCTCAGTTTGGTTCCCTCTTTGCAAATGAGGCTAACTTGGGTCAAGTTGACATAAAACTTGCCAGGAAAACATTGACATGCTTGTGTACACTGTTTTGGATTGGGTTGTCACAGAAACTTCATGGAGAAGGTGGCATCCAGGAAGAGACCAGTGGGAAGTAGGGAAGGTTCTGCCAACAGACTGTAAATGCAAAGACCTTAAGACAGTGGTGGGTCAGCCTAACCGAGTGACAGCTCGACAGAGGTCAGTGTGGCTGGCACAGAATGGAAGTGAATGCCTGAAAGGGCAAAGAGATAGTGTAGGACTTCATCAAATTACCTTACATGAGAGGAACCTCAGGATGGTCTGGGCAGAGCATAGTTTTCATCAGAGTTATGTTAAGAAGGGATTTTTCTGGCTGTGGTGAACCGAGAATACAAGGGTGAGCCGGCATGGTGGCTCACACCTGCAATCTTAGCTCTTGGGAGGTAGATTAGGAAGATGGGGGTGGGGGGAGGGGCGGGGTTAAAGGTCAGCCTGGGCTACATAGCCAGACTTTCAGAAATGAAAGAAAACACAGGATGAGGGTTGAGCTAAGTGCTACAATGCAGGCTCACTAGGTAGCCCAGGCTGGCCTGAAATTCTCCATCCTCCTGTCTCGGCCAGGGCTCTGAGTGTTGACATTAAAAACATATCATGCCCTTCTTAGTCAAATTTTTAATATTTTGTTCGTCGTAGATTTGTGTTAGGTTTTGCTGTTGTTTTGAAACAATTTCTCCCACCCAAGCATCTGTTCTCTCCATCCCCCTCCCCCAGGTCTCCCTGCAGGTCCTTTCCTCCGGAAGGTGGCGCCACAACTGCGGAGGCTCCCTGGTGGCCAACAACTGGGTTCTGACAGCTGCCCATTGCCTCAGGTAACAGAACTCCAATGTTACCTGCTCCCTAGCTGTTCACGGTGTCCTGGAGTGGCACTGAGCCCTAGAGCACAGATCCCCAACTGGACCGATCCATGGGCTGTAAATGAGACCTGGAGAGAATCCTCACGCGCCTGCCTTCGGCGCAGGCGCACATCTATAGGTGGCTCAGGGTTGCAGGATTCCCTGGTCCATACACAGCACTGCACTGAATGCCCCGTGCCAGAAGGATACAGAGGAAGAAACAGCCCAGCGCCTGCCTTCCTGGGATAACCAGTAATGGTTCTGGATTGTTTCCTTGATAGCTCTCTGCACTAGGTTGTCCTTGCTCACAGAGACTGGAGGGCAGGGGGCGGGGGGAAGAGTTTATGGACCTCTCTCTTACTCTGCCCCTCACAGCAACTATCAGACCTACCGAGTGCTGCTGGGCGCACACAGCCTCTCCAACCCCGGAGCTGGCTCTGCTGCTGTTCAAGTCTCTAAGCTTGTGGTCCACCAGAGGTGGAACTCCCAAAACGTCGGCAATGGGTATGTTCTGTCCTGTCTGGGGCTCTCAGGGGTAGGGTTGGCGGCCACACACCTCTGCCTCTTCTGAAGGGAAGGGAGTTACAGGGGCCCATGTGGGAATGGTGGAGGAGGGAGAAGCAAACACCATGGGACATCCTGCCACCCTGCCTGCAGGGTCAGCCTGGGGTCATACATGGGAAATGACAAAGGTAGACGGGTAGAGTCAAAACACTTTCTGATCTATCTTTATTCCTGACCCAGCTATGACATTGCCTTAATCAAACTGGCCAGCCCAGTGACCCTGAGCAAGAACATCCAGACAGCTTGCCTCCCACCCGCTGGCACCATTCTCCCGAGAAACTATGTCTGCTATGTCACAGGCTGGGGCCTGCTGCAGAGTAAGTATAAGCAAGCAGGGGACCCCCCAAGGCCTGGCAGAGAAGGGAGTTGCTGGTACCTCTGTCCCTAGGGTGTTTGGCTGCCTTAGAGGGACAGGCTAGTGGAGACTGGTAACTATGTCTGGGGTTCAAATCTCAGCATTCTTAGTTGTATGATTCAGGCACATTACTGAGCCCCTATGGTGACTTCCTCATCTGTAAAATGGGAGAGAACAGCACAGGGAGTGGGGTAGTGGCTATATAGGGTTGACAAGGTACAGAGAAGACAAGAGACAGAGAAGGCGAGAGAAGACAGTCCGTGGAAGCACTAGTGACTACTAGTAAAGACTAGTACTAACTAGTATCCACTGTGCATTGACCACACTGTGTCTTTCATGTGGCCCAAGGCCAGAGCTCAGAATAACATGTACAAGGAGACCTCAGGGTTCCGGGACACCATGAAATTCCCAAGGCCCTCAGATTGTCTTCTTGCTGCCTAAAGCTGGGTTTGGCTATCCCATGTCTTCTCATTGGATCGGTTAGTGCTCTGATCACTGGTGACTGGATCAGGGACGAGTAATTGACTGGAGCTAAGCCAATAGGAACTGGAAATAGAGAAGACACTCTCCTGACAAAAAACAGTTTGCAGTGGTGGCCATTTTCTTCTCCATAGAGAGCAATGATGTCCAACAGCAAACAAGGAATTTGGGAGAGAGAGGCAGGGAGGTAGCCCAGGCTCCTTGGATATACACACTTTGCTCATGCTGGGCCCTCTGTAACGCCTATCTCCTCATTTGTAAAGTATAAGGTCTGTGGTGATGGTCACAGATATATCTGAAGTGCTTTGGACCCGGGAAAGCGTTAAGCAAGTATAATTAGAGCAGTCGTCCATGTCCCCTTCGCCAAACAGGAATGAATATCACTGTGAGGACTGGCCCGTTTATAGAGCATGATACACTGTGATTAAGGAATGATAATGAGGTGGGGATGTTGAGGAACTCAGTTGGTAAACAGCTTACCTTGCAAGCATGGGGACACATGTCCTCAGAACCGGTGAAAGAAGCCAGGTGTGGTTGTGCGTACTTAAGATCCCAACTATGGGTAAGTAGAAACAGGCCGATTCCTGGGGTTCAATAGCCAGCAGCATCATCCAATTGGGTGAGCCCTAAGCTAAGGATAGACTCTAACTTAAAAACTAACTTAGATGAGGCTAGAGAAGCGGTTCTCAACCTGTGGGTCGTGACCCCACTGTGATTGTATATCAGATGTCCTGTTTATCAGATATTTACATTATTATTCATAACAGTAGCAAAATTACAGTTATGAAGTAGCAATAAATAATTTTCATGGTTGGGTGTTACCAGGACACGAACTATATGTATTAAAGAGTCACAGCATTAGGAAGGTTGAGAACCAGTGCACTACAGGTTGACTTCTGACATCCACATACACACACACACACACACACACAGAATTAAATGACGTTTATCCTGGCCAACCATGGCAGTGATGTAGACAATGTCACTTGGGTCATGAGGAAAACTACCCTGACCCCGGAGTATTTTTCCAGCTCTCGACAGCTCTTTCTCATAGGAAAGTAAGAGAAACCTGTGGAACTAGCCCCGCAAAAAGAGGAATTCTAAGCCAAGGGCAGACACATAGCTAGATGTCAGGAACATTCTAGATCAAGGCCGTGTGGAGCCTGGAAGAAACCAGAAACTCTCCTTCCGAGTCTTTTCTGCCTCATCCTTCTCCAACAAAAGAAAATGGCAGCCACTGCCCACGCCAGACTCCCAGAGCAAGGAGCTCATTGGCTTTAGGGTTGAGTCAGATGCTCACCCCGAACCAATCACCAGTAAGTAGCCAGACCACCAACCAATCAACTGAGGACACAATGCAAACTAACCTGGCCAAATTCAGCAACCTTGTGGAAGGGACAGGGTCACCTGGACCGGAAAGGGAGGGGTCGACAGAAGACACAGCAGCAACGCTTCTCCTTCTCATACCCCTGTGTTGTATACATAGCTAACAAGCTCCAAGGATCCTCCTGTCTCTGTCTCCGGCCCCACCCCCACAGCCACACGTGGCTCTTTCCACACGCACTGGCTATCTGAACTCAGGTCTCCACAATTTCAAGTTAAGCACATCCTCGTTTGTCCCATGGTTTCCTCTTTACTTGGGAGCCCCCCTCATGCCTTCTCTCCGTGGTCTCATTCAGCCAATGGGAACAGTCCTGACACCCTGAGGCAGGGCCGCCTGCTGGTTGTGGACTATGCCACCTGCTCCAGCGCTAGCTGGTGGGGAAGCTCTGTGAAGTCCAGCATGGTGTGCGCTGGTGGCGACGGCGTGACCTCCAGCTGCAATGTGAGTATCCCGAGTCAGGTGTCTAAGGCAAAAGGCGGCACAGGTGTGGTGTCGCGGGGAGTTGGTGGTAGGGAGGTGTCCTAGGATCCATCTTTTCCTTCCTTCCTGGGCAGGAGCCTTGGAAACTCTTCTGGAACATTTCAGAACCTGTCCGTTGTTCTCCTCGTCCCCAGAAAAGATGTTATTAGTACCATCGCCCTGTAGCATTCTCATTACCTAACTGCTAGGAAGTCTTTAGTTCTTTGGATCTCACCCAGATCTCTCGTTACTGTCATCTGACAGTACCGGCCCAAAGTGGCCCCTTCGGGAGCTGCTACAGAAGTCTTCTTAAAGACAGTGTCAGGAACCAAAGGACTTCTTGGTACAGGCAGATTCTACAGAGGAAGACAGAGGGGAAAGGGAGCCCACACCTTCAGTTGCACTCAGTGCCTTGACTAGACCCACACCCTCACACTCTACTGTCTCCCTCCAACAAGTCCCATTCTCTGAACCGTTGCCTTCTCTACTGAACCAGAGAAGCTCATGCTGGCCTGATGGGCTCTCATGAGGGTGAAAGAAAAGGAAGCATAGAAAAGGTATAGCTGCCAACTTGGAGCACATACCTACTGCTCCAGCACTGGGGAGGGTGAGACAGGGGGATTGTTGCACATTTTAGCGTAGCCTGTGCTACATAAAAGGCCTTGGTTTTTTTTTTTTAATTAAATAAGTAAGTAAGTTAAAGATGAGCAGAGCCAACATGATAATCCACACCTGTAATGGCAGCATTTATGAAGGTGAAGCAGGAGAGGCACTTTGTGAGGCTCTTTATCCAAAAAATAAATACCAGCTCCTAGAGGCAAGGTACCACCACCTGTAACAATAAGGCTGGCTTTAGAGGACATTGTCCTTGTTGAACAACATACTAAAAACCAGGCCCCTCTGGGCACCCTTTTCCTCTCTTCATGCCCAACTCTGGCTTCTACAGGGGGACTCTGGCGGACCACTGAATTGCCGGGCATCTAATGGCCAGTGGCAGGTGCATGGCATCGTGAGCTTCGGCTCCTCTCTGGGCTGCAACTACCCCCGCAAGCCATCCGTCTTCACCAGGGTCTCCAACTACATTGACTGGATCAACTCGGTAAGAACCGCAATCCCTGAGCCCACAGCCCCACAATGAGGCTTGCCAGGGGTTCCCAGGATCAGCATGTGGATCGAATTTCTTCTTAGGGGTCTATAGGCCGGTCCCACACCCTGAGTGCCCCATGTCCTGACTGCCCCAGGACAAAGGACTATTCAGTTCTATGTCATTGGGCCACTCCCAGGCAAATGGGGCTAAGTTAATCTTCTGTGCCTGTGTTCCAGAGAGTCCTCTTGTGGAAGCTCAATTTCCCTTTTACTATAATAATCACACAATATTAAGAGAATAATATGGAATGTTAGGCAGTAAAGCAGCTGCCTTGCAAATACAAGGATGGGAGTTCAATCCCCAGGACCCACGTAAAAAGCCAAGCATGGTAGCCAGCGCCTGTGATCCTAGGTCTGGAGAGGCAGAGCCAAGAGGAACCCAGAGGCACGCTGGCCAGCCAGAGCAGCTGAGGGTACAGGCAGTGGTCAGGGTATGGTGGGGGGTGGCAGGGAGCAGGAACAACTGCAGGAAATTGGCAGTCAGGGGCCCAGGGTGAAGATTAAAGGAACCCAGGGTCCTGAGAGGGACACTAGGAATGGGGAGGACTTTGCCCACAAGGTGTATTTTAATCCACTCTCTTAGTTTGCTTTTCTGTAAAATGGTTTGCTTTTCTTGAACTGAGCCAGACTCCTCAGCAAGTACAGCCGGCTGTACGACAGAACAGGCAGGGTGGTGGCGCATGTGGCAACGCCCACAAAGAAAGGAAGCTGCCACTGGCTCATCGACCCCCAGTTCTGTGTGCAGGGAACCTTAAATTGAATTAGGTGGTCGGAAAGCCAAATACAAACTGGCAGCCAAGAACGTGTGCCCGAGGGATCGGGCTGACAGAGCCAGCCTGAGGGAGCTTCCATGATGACCACTCTCCCCTGCCCGCTTGTCTCAGGCCTTTTCTGCTGGGTCGGTTCAGCACAAGGAGACTCAGCCCCAGAGATCCCAAGAAATTTTGTCAGGGCTCAGAAATGGATCAGTGGGAAAAAGGGGCTTGGGGCCAAGCCTGATTGGTGGTCTGAGTTCAATCCCTGGGTGAGCTGTGGTACACACAAGCACACACCGCAAGTTGATGCTTTTTTTTTTTTTTTAAAGTAAGTTAGAGAAAAATGGATAATCAAGAGAAGGGTTAGGGTTTGGAAGTTTTTGTTGTTTTGTTTTCCGTTTTACTTTGTTTTGATTGTGAACTGAGGACGGGAGCCATGACTATATTTTGACAGAGGGAAATCGAAAACCAGCTTAGAGCATTTCGAAGGAGCCTCCATGACTGGGTGGAAGGATGCTTCTGGGCTCTGTCTCAGCCAGATCCTCAGATCCTCTCTTTGTTCCCAGCTGCTGGATTAGTTAGAACACAGCTGAGCCTGGCAGCACCTTTGGGACCCAAAGCGTGACCTGTTTTCCCAGCACCTGCTGTTTCCAGCCATGGCAGACACAGCAAGGCAGATGGCTGGGCGCAGGAGTCAGGAAGACCGAAAGGGGATAGCAAACCTTGTTGGTACCAGGGCAGAGCCCCCTACATTCTTGGGAGAGTGGCCAGTGCATAGAACATTGGGGGACAGGCAGGGGTTGAGCGCTGAGCTGTTAGCTGTCCCTGGAGAAGCTGAAGAGGAGACAATGGGAGCCTCACCTGGTCCCAGCCCAAGGTGCTCTGTGTGTGTGTGTGTGTGTGTGTGTGTGTGTGTGTGTGTGTGTGTTTAGTGTGTGGGCAGAAACAGCTGCAACCCTGAGGGGGTGCCTCAGAACACACCTGCCTAGACAGCCTTAGGTGATGAGCCGAGGCCAGCAGGCCACCAATAAAAGGCACAAACAACCCCGGTAGTCAGCAAATGTCCCCGGAAAAATGCCAACATGGGAGCCTTCAACAATCACAGCTTTATTTTTGGTTCAGAAGGGAATACATTGCTTTATTTAAAATATTGCTTATAAAAGGAACACAAGAGTGTATCACGTAAGAAATGAAGATTCCCCTGGCTTTAACCTTTGCGCCCAATCCACAGAGGCAATCGCTGTCAATTGTATGCTCTGTGCTCACCTGGGCCTTGTGTGCATAGACGCCAAAACTGCAAAACAAAACAAAACAAAACAAAACAAAGGATCCTGTATTGGCAGAGATGGTGGTAAAGATGCATAATGGCCAGAACTTGGGAATAAGAGGCAGGAGGATTGTTTTAAGGGCAGCCTGGGCTACATGAGACAGTGTCTCAAACAAAACCAACCAACCAAATGAAGCCAAGTATGGTGGTAATAAGGCCAGCCTAGGCTACATAGTGAGTCCCAGCCTCAAAACAAACAACAAAGAAACGCCCACAACTGCATGTGTAGATGGTCTGCTCACCATAAGCCATCAACACATTTTCCTTGTTTAATGAACTCAGCTGGCACCTGCCATTCTGAACTGTGAGGGGCCTGTGCACTGGTCCACACTTTTAAGACCACTACTCAGAGGCAAGGGCAGGCGGATCTCTGAGTTCAAGGCCAGTCTTGTCTTCATGGTGAGTTCTGGGACAGCCAGGGCTACACAGAGAGACCCAGTCTCAGGGAAAACAACAACAACAACAACAACAAAGAAACAGACAACATGAAAAAAAAAAAACCAAAACATACCCATCGGTGCATTTGGCATGTAATGATTGGTGATTCCGGGCCTTCCTGGCCTGATACCCAAGCAGGATTCCGGGCTAAGACCCTTCTTGACCCCTCTTGGCCCTGAGAGTCACTGAACTCAATGCCCAGTGTTCCAGCTAACCTCCTCTCTCTCCTGTGTGTCCTGCAGGTGATGGCAAGGAACTAACTGAAGACATTACTGCCACTGTCCCCCTGGAAATGCCATAGAAAAGAAATAGTAATAAAGTAATTTAAGAATCACATCCTTGAATGAGTCTGTCTTCTTACCCCGATACCCTAACCTCGGGGCCCTGAAAGCAATGCTCTTTCAGGAGGAGATTGGGGCAGTGGGACAAGCTATAATCCTGGTACCCAGGAGGCAGTGGTATGGAGATTTTGTGGTCAGCCTGGGCTACAAAGTAAGACCCTAGCTCAAAAATAAACAAACAAGGCTTGGCACATCTACCATCTAAACTCAAGTGGACTTTCACAAAGCAAAGAGTAGAGGAAACCAGAAAGAAAGAAAAATAAGTGAAAGGCAGAATCGCTTTAAAGACAGGGGAGGGCACATTTTCAAGGAAGTCCCAGCACTTCAGTACTGCCTGGTCACTGCCACCTGGGGACCAGGCTCACTTAGCAAGGAAGACAATGGGAGATTGGGAGACCCCAAACAGCAGAGCTCTGTCCTGGTGTCCCCACTAGGGTAACCAAGATCCTTCAGACAGGAGACTTGATCTGTGGGGACTCCTGACTCCTATCTCGGTCACCTGCTGGGCTCGGGCAGGGACCTTGGAAGACACAGAGAAAAACGCAGGAAAAATCATGTCTCCTTTGTAAGAAGGACAGAGTTGGGGTAGGGACAATACAGGCTAAATACAGTCCTATTGCCGAAGATTTATTGTTGAAGAATAAATAATGTTCTCAAGGAAGAATTAGCCCTTCTGGTAACTTGGAAGAGATGCAGCCCAGATCCAGGTATGCACACTGGGCCAGCTGGACTTTGAGTCTGGAAAGGAGAGATGCATAGACCCCTGTGGTTGATGACCCCCCCCCGGGTGGGGGAGCAGAGAGGAGTGCTATAATGTCCCCCAGGGCACATGTGACAATGTCTGAAGACATTTTTGGTTGGCAGATCTCAGGAGGGGTGCTCCTGGCAGCTGGCAGGTAGAGGACAGAGACAGCTTAAAACCCTCTACAATACACGAGGCAGTCCCATGACAGGATTATACAACCGCACATGTCAGTAGTACAGTGGCAGAGAAGCCCTGTTCTTGAGAGGCCTGGGAGTCCCAGGGCACAATCCCTAACCACAGATGAAGGGGCCAGGCAGCATCCATTGCACTCCGGTCTTCTTCCGACCACTGCTCCACATTGCCCTACAACCTGAAAGCTGCTAGGAGCATGTTTGCATCGCCAAAGGGAAAGAGCAGCCTGCCCCAGTTCAAAATCCTATCTTAGCAGGACAGTTATGGCCTTGGCCAGCTCCAAGCCATGAGAGCTTCGGAGAGAATAATGAGGCAGAGAGCAGCCCCGAGCCTCATGAAGTTTTAAAAAACAGCTTTTTCCGGAGGAAGTTAAAACAGCCAGGAATCTGCTTGTAAGTCCCTTTCGCAGAAACAGCATTGGCAACCTGCAAAACAGAAGAACGGGGGTATCTGTGGGTGCAGTGTCCTTAGCTGACACAATGGCTGAGGAGGGCTCCCAAGGAGAGGGCCACTGAAGGGGCCATCTGAAGGCAATGCCACCTACAACATCCTGAGGTGGATTACAGAATAAACCCATTAGCTACTGTAAAAGAAGGGAAAATTCAAGGTTTGGTTTGGTTTTGGGCTTGGTTGTTTGATTTTGAGACAGGGTTTCTCTGTGTAGCCCTGGCTGACCTGGAAGTCGCTCTGTAGACCAGGCTGGCCTCAGACTCGGAGCTCTTCCTGCTTCTGACTCCAAAGTGCTGGGATTAAAGGAGTGTACCACCACCACCTGGTCAAGTTTTCTGATACATAAATCCACAGTTCTAATTGGACTGAAAGGTTGATGGGGCAAGAAACATGGGAGACAATGACCCAAAGAGCACATGTGTCTTTCTTGGCCCTTTAAGGTCCCGTCTCAGGACCAGAAATGACCCCTATAGCCCCACAGTGTGTATCTGAGCAAAGCAGTGGAAATTCTCAGGGTCCCAATGGGGAGCAAATGCTGGGGAAGGGGAGGGGCTGCTATGCCCTGAAGAGGGAGGGGCTGCTATGGACTAAAGTAAGAGGGGCTGTTATGCTCTGAAAGGGGGAGGTCTGCTGTGCCCTAAAGAGGGGCTGTTAAGACCTGAAGAAGGAGGGGCTATAATGCCCTGAAGCGGGAGGGGCTGTTATACCCCTCACTATTCATTCTCACTGAGGTCTGCAGGAAGGGCACACACTAGACAGAATCACAATACTTGAAGGTCAGGAGTCGATGACATGGGCTTGGGGGATGTAGCTCCACAGGCCCCTAGCACCGCATAAATTGGCTGTGTTGGCAACACCTGTAATCCCAGCACCCAGGAAGTAGAGGTAGGAGAATCAAAAAGTTCAAGTTCATTGCCCACTAAACAGCAAGTTCTAGGCCAGCCGGGGCTACAAGAGACCCTATAAAAAGAGAGCATGATGGGGACTGTCACGGTGTCCAGGCAACCAAGCTTTTGAGCCACCCCACCCAGAACTTAAGACCACTCTCATCTGGGACCTGGGTGTCTGTCTCTAAGTAGGCAGGGGAAGATGGCACTTTGCAAACAAGACCAATGTCATCACCATGGTTGCATTCCTCATTTGAGAGGCAAAACACTCCCTGATTCTCTGTCAGAGCCCATCAGCCTTTGAATCTGGCTAGGGCCTGCTGCCGTGTTCTCCAGGCCTCTCTGCCCTCAGGAAGAAGTGCTCACCCTGAGAAGGAGGGACTGCAGGTCTTCAGAGCGAGCCCACTGCTCCAGAATGCCATCCAAGGTCTCGATGTACCAGGAGCCACTTTTCTTGTCCCTCCAGGAGACAAAACCTACCGGAAGAGGAGAAAGGCTGAACCCTGCCGCCGAGCAGAGGGGCGGCGCAGTCGTTGGCAGAGTGGGCAGGCTGCGGCCAGAGCCAGACTGTGGCTCACTGGCACGGGGTGAGGGTGGCCCTAGCTCCTTGGCTCCCCGCTATCCCTTCACCTTCAACCCCACGTGTCTGGTTGTGCCTCTCCTTTTCTCAGCATGGAAATCAAGGTTCTGAGAAGTCAGGGGTCGCAAGAAGGTTGAAGGATGCACCCTACCAACGAGTGCCAGCCCCTGCTCTGAGGGAAGTGCCAGCCCCTTCCGCAGGATAGTCTACAGGACAACCTCAAATACTGCTCTTAATCTGCATGCCAATCTGAAGCCCTATTCACCTAAGTGGGGGCCATGGAGAGGTGAAGGAGCTGTGAGGGCCCCCTAGGCTGAGCCTGGCAGAAACAAGACCTCAGGGCAGAGCTGCCCTGGGTTGGGGGCGATGCACGCGTGAGCTCACCTGGGAAGGTGGAGTAGGACACAAGGATGTCACTGGGGGTAGGCAAACTTGACACAGCATCCAGCTGGTCCAAGGGCCTTGGGCCTTCCTGATAGGGGACAGCATCTGGCTCAGAGTCACTGTCCAAGGTCCTGCCTTGAGAGGAAGTGCAGGCCACCTCAAAGCCATGGTCTTTCTGCTCTGCAGGAAGCAAAAAGAACAGTCACCCAACATCACTAATGTCACTGCGGCACATGGTGATTCTCCTGAAAAGGGAAAAGCCTAGACCGGAAGGCTTCGCATGTGAACTGTGCCAATACAGGAAGGGAACATAAACAGATAGAACCAACGGAGCACACTTGTTTTGAGACAGGGTCTCACTTATGCAGCTCTGCCTAGCCTGGAATTCACTATGTAGACCAGGCTGGCCTCAAACTCACAAGAGATCCACCTGCCTCTGCCTCCCAAGTGCTGGGATAAAAGGCATAAATACAGTATTTATGTTTAATTGTGTGTGCACATGAGTATAGTTACCCACAGTGGCCAGAAGAGGGTGTCAGATCTCGCGTCAAGCTGCCCAAAGTGTGTACAGGGAACAGAAAGCTGCCCAACACTGGTGCTGGGGACTGACCAGGGTCCTCTACAGCAGTATGCACTTTAGCCACTGATGGATCTCTCCAGACCCTGGCTTTGACCTTTGATCACCATGTCTTGTCTTCCTCATGAGCTGAGATTACAAGTCTCTGCTAACAGGCCCAACCATCTGGACTTTTCGAGCTACCCCAATTATTTGATGGTACCCTGAAACAGAGACTCCAAACTATGCCGAATAGGAGGGCACTGACAAAATGGGACACAGTAGCACAGGCAGAAGCCTGGATCCTACGGGGAGGAAGGAGAGAAATGACTCCACAAAGATGCACACGTGTGAACATACATGCTAAGTTTTATGTAGTGTGTGTGTGGACACATACACACGTCACAGCTAACAGAATCTGTGTCAATGTGTACACCTCTTAAACCCACTATTTCCTATGAAAATAGCGCAACGTGGCCCAAGGCCCTCTACAGAGAGCCCTGACTAGTGTGAGCTGAAGGCCGTTATCACCTAAATGGCCACTGTTGGGAAGTGACACAAGAAAGCAGGAGAACGAGTCAGAGAAGGACATTAGCCACATGTGTATCCATGTGTCATCCTCTGTCTGCAAACTGCATGTGAAGCCGAGCCACAGATAAGGATAAACCTGTCTACATGCAAGTCTGGTCCCCTGTAACAACATACAGCAGGAGGCAGAACGTCCCCTCAGCAATGCCAGCCCTTAGCGGCTGTGGCTGACTGTGGCTGCTCTCTGCCTTCTCCGACTAAACTCTAAAATTCTGAAGAGGACTCTCCCCAGGATTGACAGCAGGACCTGTCTGAGCCATGCTGGGCTCTGGCCAAGAGTGTCACACTGTGTAACACACACACAACACCACACCCATTGCTGGCTCTGGGGGGACCGTTTTCTAACCTGGTTCTAGGCCACCACTTAACAAAGGGTAGGTAATGTGTTGCCCTTCAAACGAAAATGGTGACATTGAAAACAGCAACAATAGAGCCACCAAAATCCTGGGCTGGCATCTGCCTGTGACATCTGCATGTGTGTGTACAGGATACCAGCCAGGCCTGAGAGCAGATGTCACTGCTTAGGTTCGTAGGTGACATGGCACCACCATGTGGCAACACCATTAAACAGCAGGCCGTACTTCCTGGTTAAGACAAAGCTAGACAAATTCCACAAGAGGGAACAATTTTGGAGGGTAGACAGGATCTCATGTAGCCCAGGTTAGCCTGAAACTATTGTTTGGTCTCTCTCGATAGCTCTGGCTGTCCTGGGACTCACTATGAAGACTACGGAGCCTGGAACTCACAGAGACCCTTCTGCTTCTGCTTCCCAAATGCTGGGATTAGCCTTGTCAAGGAAGGGAGCACTGGGCAAGACTTCCTGGAGGCAATGGCAATAAATTGTAAGCAGGGGGACAGGAAGAATTGGGAGCTACAGAGGTGGCTCAGCAGGTGAACACACTGGGCGCTTTGAGAAGGCTGTGCTGAGGAAAGCGAGGGCAGGCACAGCGGCAGGGTCCAGGTCATCAAAGGCTTTGATGACCTTGCCAAGAAGTCTAAAGAGTAGCCCTGTTCATGTGTGTGGGACCAAAATCCTACTGGCTTATGAAAACAGGGTGGGGTTTGGGGGTGGGGAGACTGGGTGAGGTGACAAGCATGCAGCCCCGTCCTGGGAGCTGGCACCTACTCAGCTCTGTTTCTTGTTCCCTCTTCGACTTTCAGGGTTTGGGGTTGGAGCATCATCTCAGAGCAGAAATTGGGTGAACAAGAGGACATCTCCATGGCTGTAGGGGTACAGCCGCTTTCTCCCTAAGGTCAGTATGAGAGATAACAGCACTGAACAAGGGGGACATGCGGGGCACCCCTGATCCCTGGGAGTACTGGAGAGGGAGTATGTGGGATATCAGGGTTGTTTTGTCTTCTGGTTTTGGCTTGATTTGTGTTGGTTTGGGGTTTTCAAGGCAGTTTCTCTGTGTAGCCTTGGCTGTCCTAGAACTTCTGTAGACCAGGCTGGCCTCAAACTCAGAGACCTGCCTGCCCCTGCCTCCAAAGTGCTAAGATCAAAGGCATGCACCTTATTTATTTATTTTGAGATGGGCATTTAATTATTTATTCATTTATTTTTGAGATAGGCTGTGGTGAATATACCTGGCCTGTGGGAAGTGGCACTATTAGGAGATGTTAGAGCAGGTGTGGCTTTGCTGGATGAAGTGCATAATTGTGGGGGTGGGCTTTGAAGCTCTGCCGGGTATGTAAGAGACCCTCCTCCTAGCTGCCTGAGAGTCTCTTCTGGCTGCAGTTGGATCAAAATGCAGAGCCCTCAGCTCCATATCTGTCTCCAGCACCATATCTGCCTGGACGATGCCATGCTTCCTGCTATGATGTTAATGGACTGAACCTGAGGACCTGTAAGCCTGCCCCAGTTAACTGTTGTCCCTTATGAAAGCTGCCTTTGCCATGAGTCTCTTCTCAGCAGTGAAACCCTAACTAAGCCATAGGGTCTTACTGTACAGCTCTAGTTGGCCTGAAATTCACTATGAAGAGTAGGCTGGCACTGAACTCACAGAGGTCCACCAGTCTCTACCTTCTGTGTGCTGGGATTAAATGTGTGGGCTGGAGAAATGGCTCAGTGTGTAAGAACACTGTTCTTCCAGAGGTCCTGAGTTCAATTCCCAGCCAGCAACCACATGTTGCTTCACAACCATCTAAACTGGGATCAGAAGCCTCTTCTGGTATGCAAGTGTACATGCAGATAGAGCACTCACATATGCAAAGGAAATAAGTCTTTGTAGGGCAATACTTGGAATGTAAATTAATAATAATAATAATACTAATAATAATGATAATAATAATATGTCCATCACCACATCTTGACCACACCCTTGCAAGTCAGAGGTATGAAATAAAGGTGTTACCCAGGCATGGCTATTTACAGTGATCTTGTAAGTACAGAAGTTCAAATTCAAAGGTGATGTCTCTTAGAAGTCATTGAGAAGGAGGGGAGAAGGAGGGAGGAGGTGGTAGCAGGAGGTGGTGGCAAGAAGAGCAGCTAACACTTGAAGCTGTCCACCACATTGAAATCCGACAAGAATTCGAGAAGCCCTCACTGGAGCCAGCACCATGATTTTGTATTTTCAGTTTCTAGATGGTGAGGTGGTAAACCTCCTTCCCTTATGTATTCCCGAGCCCGTGGTATTCAGTTCTAGTGACAGAAAACACATTACACCACCAAGCATAGAGCAAAACCTCAATGTCCCTCAGATCCTTGGGCTCCTGGGAGTTCCAAGAGTTAAATTCTTTAGTTTCTCCTCGACACTCAGTGCACTTTCCCTGGGACAGTAGAAATGGGGTCTTAACTAAATGTCAGAGGTCAGGGGAAGGTGCCAAGGCAAACTGAAGAGTCGTTTTACGCTCTCCTTTGCTCTGAGTGTGTGTGTGTGTGTGTGTGTGTGTGTGTGTGTGTGTGTGTGTGTGTTAATGTTAGCATGTGTGCGAGTGCACATGTGTGCACATGCATTTTGGGGACCATTACCTCTACCTGCCTAGCCGTGGGATTACAGGTGGGCACCATGGTGCCTGGCTCAGACTCAAGAGCTCCACGCTTTCATGGCGAGCACCTTACAGATGGAGTGGTCTCCCCTGCCCTGCAGTTTTTTACTGAAATTCTAGGACTGAAGTGATCAGGATTATACTAACCACTGATGTCACAGTACCCAACTGTCTGATGGTGCTGGGCCTGTGGTGGCAAGGAGTGAGTCCTGCTGTATGGATACCAGAGATGTGTAGAGAAGCCCACTGACCCAGTGAGGGGCTAACGTGGGGTTATCCTGGTTTCCTGCAAGCCCTACTCCCAGCGGGCTCCAGGCCACTCACCACCACCGCAGGCCTGGATGAAGAAGAGCTTGGGCTTCCCTCCCAGGCTGGGGCAGCCGCTCCCGTTGAAGATATTCACAATTTTCTCAATGGACACGGAGCATCCATCTGTCCCATAGACAGCACCCGGGAACTGGAGGTGGCTGGCCTAGGGGACAAGGCACCTTGGTTACAAACACATCAGTTACAAAAGGCTCTAAGTAGAAATCTAGAGGCCTGTCCCAAGGCTCTGTGTGGGGAGGACCAGTCAGAAGGCCCGGGACATCAGATTAACCAAGATGGAGTAGACGGGTCAGCACCTATTCCAAGGGACCCAGACTCACTTAACTATGGGAGCCAGGGAGCCTGGGAGCACAGGTCAGCTGTGACTAGACTGACTCTTTCCATGCCACCAGTGCCAGCGTCATCCATAGACCTGTACAAAATGCTGATTCCCAGGCTTGCCTAGAAATCCAAGGCAAGCCTTCTGATCCTCCATACCCTCTGAAGCAGAAACACAGCGCAGCAGTTATCTTACTGTTGTTCTTGTGTGCGTGTGCATATGGGTGCCCATGTGCATGTTGGGGGTCAGAGAACAATCTGTAGGAGGAGTCAGCTCTCTCCAGACACCATGTGGGTTCCAAGTTGCTAGGCTTGGCAGCAAGCACCTTTATCCGTTGAGCCATCCCATTGGCCCTCAACCCCTCAACTTTAAACATAAAGGATCTGGGGATGGAGAGGTGGCTCAGTGGTTAAGAGCGCTGACTACTCTTCCGCAGGTGCTGAGTTCAAATTCCAGCAACCACATGGTGACTCACAACCATCTGTAATGGGACCTGATGCCCTCTTCTGGTGTGTCTGAAGTAGCTACAGTGTACTTATTTATAATAAATAGATAGATCTAAGGGCCAGAGCGAGAATGAAGGGGAAACAAAAAACAAAAAACCAAACAACAACAACAACAAAAATGAAGGATCTGAGAGGAGGGGACAGGAAGGGGACTTAGCCACAATGAATTAGTACATTAGTGGCCAAGCACCAGACGGGCCTCAATGTCCTGTGTCCCACCCAATAGGAAAGGGCCTGGAACATTCTCCGCGGAACACAGCAGACATGGAGAACCAGGAGAGCTGAGTTTGGTTTCTGAACCAGGGAGGAGAGCAGCGCAGACCGCTCTTCCTTCTTCTTTCTCCATCGTGGTCAGAACTTCCCCATCCACCTCCCACCCACAAGGGCAACAACTCCTTAGAGGACCACAGGGCCCTGAAGACACAACAGGAGGGACAAAGGCCTCGCCACTGCCTCTCTAAAGCTAAGGGGCCATGGTCACACAAGTGGCAGGGATATTGCAGAGACGCCCCTACCTGGCAGCCATGAGAGAGGATGACCACCACAAAGCAGTCCAGGGCACGGTGGTTCCGGTGTGCCATCTCCATCAAAGCCGTGACCATTTTCTGCAAGGGAAGGCTACAGTTAAGGTAGGGGCACCAATGGAGATCTGACGGGCACCATTTGGAGGGAAAGGTGCTATGCTTAGTCACTGGCCATTTAATCCGCACGATAACTCTATGGGGACAATTACTCTTGCTCATAAACTGGGAAACCGAAGCATAAGAGGTCAAGTGGCCAGCCTTAAGAAGCCAGACCACAGAACCCCCTCTCTCTCAATGAGATGCTTGAACCAGTTGGCCATGTCACCTCTCGTTTTATGGACACAGGGGTTTCTAGGGGGACAGCGATTATACCTTGGCAGTCAGGTCGTTCTTCACCTCCACCATGAAGCGCAGCCAGCGGAATCGGTGCTCAAGTTTGTCACGGTCCAAGTTGGAGCCCGTGCGTGTGCCGAGCCCCGAGGAAGGGCAGAAGTTCACATTGTTGATGATGAGGCAGTGGCCACAGGGATCCGAATCCAGGGTGTATGCCTGTGGGATAACATGTTTCTAGTGTCATCAGGGCGCTCAGGAGAGGCCGGGACTCCTGGATCCCACTTATGGGGTCAGGTCTGGAGAGCTTGCACAGGCCATGGGGTCTTCTTGTCAAATGAGGGAGCAGTCTGGACCTCACACAACATCCCAGTGAGAAAACCCACAGGAACAAGTCCCAGGTGTGTGCCACAGAACTGAGAGAACTGCATGCCATCTTAGTTATTTGGGGACGGAAAATCATGACCCAGCTAGGTGGCTCCCGTTCATAAGCCCAGCCAGGCATGGCAGCGCACACATTTAATGGCAACACTTGAATTGCAAAGGTGGGTGGATCTTTGTTTCCAGGCCTAGTCTACACAGAAAGACTTTGTCTCAAAAAAACCAAAACAACCCCTGCCCCCGACTAACCCCACCAGAAAAAAAACCCATAAACCAGGGATGTTATGAAGGAAGACTGTCATGAATTCAAAGAGAATTTGGGGCTTTATATTTAGTTCTAGGACATCTTGGATGAAACAATAAACTCTAGTTTCAAAAATACAAAAATGGGGTGCTGGAGAGATGGTGCAGCAATTGAGAGCACCGGCTGCTCTTGCAGAGGACTTCAGTTCAATTTCAAGCACCACATGATGGTTCCCAGCCTCCTATTACGCCAGTTCTAGGAGATGTGACACCCTCTTCTGGCTTCTGGGCATTGCCTACACATGGAGCACACACATACATGTAGGGAGAACACCCAGATCCATAAAAATAGTAATGCCTTAAAACACCAAACAAAGAGCAGGAGATGGTGACACACACCTTTGATCCCAGCACTCGGGAGACAGAGGCAGGCGGATCCCTGTGAGTTGGAGGATAGCCTGGTCTACAGAGAGTTCCTGGGAAACCGGGGCTACACAGAGACACTTTGTCTCGAACCTTTCCCATCCCCCCAAAAAGAAAAAACAAGCAAGCAAACAAGCAAAAAAAAAAAAAAAAAAAATCAACCAACCCAGACACATTTGCCCAAAGGGATTGTATAACACCATGCCACTTGGTGGCGCTGGCCCTTGGCTCTATGTAGGGGCATGTGGTAGGGTCTACCAGAGCAGGCCAGGGCCCAGCCTCTGATCTCCTGAGGCAGCTCTCACCCAGGCTCAGGGCCCTTCAACTTCCTCTTCTACAACCTGTTTAATCCCATGGGTCTGAGCACTCCATTTACCTACTCCTCTGTCTGACATTTCTCCCTATAGCGGGCTCTGTGGGGTGAGTGGTCTTGTCCCCAGCACATGGGAGGCACTGAGGACATACATGAGGAGGACAACCTGATTGACTTGTCCTGGAGTGGATACCCCAGAGGCAGTAGCCCTTCTTTAGGTTGGAGCTCTGACTTTACAGGGGCAGATGGGTGAAAGAGGACAGATGGCTCCTCTGGGTTCAGGAGCCATGGGGTAGTGGTGACTGTAACCGTACTCCCCAGCCAGGCTTGGGGGACAGACAAACCTTAACCACATGAGGACTCACCATATCTGCATGTCCCCTGATCTTCCCTGGAACACCTGAGAAAACAGGAGAAAGAAGAAATGTGGGTGTTGAGGTTCATCCAAGAAAAAGCAAGGAGATGTGAGGAGAGCTGCCGCCATAACACAGAAATGGGGTCTCTGGAATAGGAGACTCATGTGACACTGTCAGTATTGGAAAAGTGTCTAAGAGTTCCCAAAAACGTTAAACACCACTTTCACCTTTGAAAAGAGTTGGCCAAGAATATTCACTAAGGTCATATTCAAAAGCCTCAAACTGGGATTCAGCTGCTCTGGGGCAAGCCTAAAGAGGAACCAGCTACCTGGATGCCCTGGGTAACCGGGAGAGCAAGAGGTTACCCAAAGCCAACAACCCAGCCACTGAGATACAGAGCACATGACTCCATTCATAGGAAACTCCAGAGCAGAAAGGAGTAAGGGAGGTGGAGGTGAGGGATAGAGAGGTGGCTCACTAGCGGTTCATGCAGACGATCCAGGTTCAAATCGCAGCAAACACATCACAGTTCACAATCATCCTTAAGTCCAGTTCCAGGAGAGATGGCACCCTATCGTGGCCTCTGTGGGCACCAAACATGCATGCAGCACACACACACACACACACACACACACACACATAATTGTGGGAAGCCACATGTGCTGTTGCAGAGTGGCACGGACTACTGCTGGCCACCACGCATAAGTTTGGACAAACAATCAATGTGTACATATGCAGTAAAGTTTTTTGCAAAGACACTGCCTGGCCTGGGCATGATAATAAGGCTTTGAGAGTATTACCAATCAGATGTGAGACATGCAAATGAGGTATGATAATGAGGATCTGTGAGGTACAGAGTGTAGCCAATCAGATGAGGAACATGCAAATGAGGTGTAGTGCATAACCATTCCGGGTGTGAGACACGCCTCTCCTAGGCCTATATAAGCAGCACCAGTTCTGGGCTCAGGGTCTCTTCGCCTCTGCAATCAAGCTCTCCCAATACTGCTGGCCAGTCCGGCGCGCACAAGAAGTGGTGCCAAAAACCCGGGACAAGAAACATCTTCAGGCATGAGCAAAGACCCCCTGCTACAGGGAGGATTCAGAACTGCATCACAGGGAAGGAGCGGTTAATAAAGGTTCCCGTAAAACAGACTGCTGAGAAGGATCCGGCATGGATTCAGAACTCTTCAGCTGGGGAATGGTGATAATGAAGTGTTCCTGCAAAACAGACTGCTGAGAAGGATCTGACTGCAAGGATTCAGAACTCTTCAGCTGAGGAACGGTGGTACCGGTAAGTCTCCCAAATTGATCCCCAGGTTAAAGGGGGATATGTTTTTTAAGAAAAAGAAAAGGGAGGAAAAATAAAAGGAATCAGTGATAAAGAAACGGAAATAGTAAAGGAAAGGAAAAGGGAAAGGAAAAGAAAAAAAAAGGAAAGAGAAAAGGAAAAGAGAGAAGAGAAGGAAAGAAAGGATTGAGACGATAAGGTTCCCAGCTTTGGGACAAGTTAAGGTTCATGAGTTATGCTTTTTTCTCCCATTGACCCTTTGTGGGTAGGTCTGATAGTTTTGGTCTTGTTTGTTCTGATATATGGACTCTGTTACTGTTTGAAACTGTGTGTAGAGGCCGTCAAGACAGGTCAGAAAATCCTTACAGAGCAACAAGAAAGTATGTCGGAAGAGGAGAAGGGCTTAAAAAGAAAAAGGAAAAAGAAAGGAGACACAGTGTTATCAGGTGGACCAGAAGAAGAAAGTATACAGCAAGCTTATGGCTTGCTTAATGAAACTTTAAAAAATAATGGCTTGATTATTACACCAGAAAAAGTACAGCAGTCTAATATTAGTCATTTTTTAGGAGCCACTATTACTTTACGATATGTCACCCCACAAAAGATTAGTATAAGAAAAGATCATCTAAAGACATTAAATGATTTTCAAAAATTATTAGGAGATATAAATTGGATTAGACCTTATTTAAGGATCCCTACTTCAGAATTAAAACCTTTATTTCAAGTTTTAGAAGGAGAATCACATATTACCTCATTGAGACAATTAACACCTGAGGCTTCTGATGTTCTTAGGAAGGTGGAAAGAGCTATCCAAAAAGCACAGTTAAATCGTATAAATGAGCAAGAACCTTTGTACCTATGCATATTAAGAACCATAAATTTGCCAACTGATGTGTTATGGCAAGATGGTCCTTTAGTATGGATACATCCACATATATCCCCTAATAAGACTATAGAGCATTATCCCACCATGGTAGCAAACATGGCACACAAAGGGATAAAAACTTCAATTACTCACTTTGGAAAAATGCCTGATAGCATAATTATTCCATATACTGCCGCACAAATGCAAATATTGTGTGCGACTATAGATGAATGGGCCATTCTTAGATGCAATTATTCTGGTTTAATTGATAATCATTATCCTAAACATCCATTATTGCATTTTATGTTATTACATCCAGTAATATTTCCAAAGGTAACGGCTAATACCCCCATAAAGGGAGCCATTGATATTTATACAGATGGATCCAAAACAGGAATTGGAAGTTAGTAATCAATGAAAAGGCTGTAAGGTTGCAATTTACACAAGGAGCCCCTCAATTGGTAGAATGTTTGGTGGTTTTAGAAGTTTTTAAAAGATTTCCTATGCCCATAAATATTATCTCTGATTCTGTTTATGTAGTTAATGCGGTACTAGCATTAGAGACTGCTGGAAATTTTAAGCAGTCTAGTCCAGTATCTGAAAGTTTGATGAAAATACAAGATTGTATTTTGATGCGTGAGCACCCCTTTTATATTCAACATATTAGAGCACATACATCATTACCTGGACCTATGGTTAAGGGAAATGCAATTGCTGATTCAGCCACCAGAGATATGGTTTTCCTATCACAAAGCTCTATAGACAGTGCTAAGAATTTTCATCAGCTTTATCATGTCCCTGCTTCTACATTACGACAAAAGTTTAAACTCACATGAACTGAAGCCCGAAATATTGTCCTACAGTGTGGTAAATGTGTAGAATTTATTAATGCACCTTCCGTGGGTGTTAATCCTCGTGGATTGCGACCCCTAGATGTTTGGCAAATGGACGTCACGCATATCCCATCTTTTGGGAAATTACAATATGTACATGTATCCATCAATACCAGTTCTGGTGTCCTACATGCCTCTCCCTTGACAGGGGAAAAAGCAGTTCATGTCATATCTCACTGCTTAGAGGCTTGGGCTGCATGGGGCAAGCCCCTAGTGTTAAAGACAGATAATGATCCTGCATATACTTCTTCTAAATTTAGCCAAATTTGCAAACAAATGCAAGTGAAACATATTACTGGATTGCCCTATAATCCACAGGGCCAAGGCATCATTGAGAGAGCCCATCACACTCTGAAACAATATTTGCAAAAACAGAAAGGGGGAATAGAGGCTATGACGCCAAAGATGGCTCTATCCCTTACAATATTTACTCTTAATTTTTTAAAATTGGATGATGCTGGAAGATCACCAGCTGAAAGGCACGGACAATGGCCTCAATCGCCCAATGAAATGGTCAAATGGAAAAATGTCCTTGATAATAAATGGTATGGCCCGGATCCTATCTTAATCAGATCCCGGGGAGCTATTTGTGTTTCCACAGGGTGAAGAAAATCCACTTTGGGTCCCGACGCGACTGACAAGGACCGTGAAAGAGCAAGATGAACCCCAAGATGATTCTCCTGCTCCTGATGATTGAAACCGGGATAAGTATACCTTTATGGGCCATAGTAAGATCATGGCCAGTACCTTTACCGGTACATTCCAATTCTTCTACCTAGCCTTTGTTTTTTGCAAAGGAATGTTTTTTGGATGTGCCTTATGCACGACAAACTCCTCAAGAGCCACAGGTGTATAAGAGTACTAGTTTTCATTTAAATTATACATTATGCTTTGTGCATAACGTAGATAAACCTTTTACACCCTGTATATTTTTTAAGAAAAAGATTATTTCTAATTGGGCAGATCAAATTAATACTGCTGACACTATAAGTCAGATAGCAAAAAAAACGTCTGAGGCATTGCTTACCCTGCAAAGGGTGGATTCTCATATCGCCTCAGGGTTAATGTTAGTGAATCAGAGAGTGGATATTTTACAACATGACATGGAACAGATGATGGATGTCATACAAATGAGTTGTGTGGCATCCACTTTGCATGTGTGCATTACTCCCAATAGGTATATTAATAATTCTTTTATTAAAAGTACAGACCTATCGAATTACCTGAAGGGGAACTGGTCGCAGGAGCTGGAAAGGTTGCAGACGAGGCTGCAGATACAGATCCTGAACCTTAATGGGACCAGAGTGGAACCAGTGACCCTCGGAGACTTTACCTCTTGGCTTACCTCTGCTTTTTCTTACTTTAAGGAATGGGTGGGAGTGATTTTGTTTGGTGCTGCCATATGCTGTGGACTGGTGTTCATGCTCTGGTTGGTACGCAAATTCAGAACCCAACAAAAGTGTGACAAGGTGATTATAACTCAGGCACTTTTAGCTATTGAAAACGGCTCCTCCCCTGAAATTTGGTTATCTATGCTCAAGAATTAGTCAGCATCTGAGTTCTCTGCTCTTGCACTCCACGGCACTGAGATGAGAGAGACTCAACGATCATTGATCAGCCCTTGCACATCACTGAGGTTTCTTCATTGCAAGCGATAGGGTGATCATGATTTCCCCACTAACTCATTTTTTGGCTGGCCTCTTTTGCAGAGTTCGCCATAGGTCATTTAGCAGTTACTGTCACACAGCACTGCGGTATCCAGAGACGGGCAACTTTCCTCGTGCACAGTCCAACCTAAGACACGGGGCCCGGTGGTGATAGGGATACCCTATGACGGGTAAGGCTGTGACATTAGAGGAACGACCTAAAACAGGAGCCACGGCAGATGGACATAATTGCACAGGCCTAGTCCAGCCTCATTTTATTAAAACAAAAAGGGGGAGCTGTGGGAAGCCACATGTGCCGTTGCAGAGTGGCACTGACTACTGCTGGCCACCACGCATAAGTTTGGACAAACAATCAATGTGTACATATGCAGTAAAGTTTTTTGCAAAGACACTGCCTGGCCCAGGCATGATAATAAGGCTTTGAGAGTATTACCAATCAGATGTAAGACATGCAAATGAGGTATGATAATGAGGCTCTGTGAGGTACAGAGAGAGAGAGTACCAATCAGATGAGGAACATGTAAATGAGCTGTAGTGCATAACCAATCCGGGTGTGAGACACACCTCTCCTAGGCCTATATAAGCAGCACCAGTTCTGGGCTCGGGGGTCTCTTCACCTCTGCAATCAAGCTCTCCCAATAAACGTGTGCAGAAGGATCCTGTTGCAGCGTCGTTACTGCTGGCCAGTCCAGCGCGCGCAAGACATAATGTATATATACACAATAAATAAATCTTTAAAAAGAAAGAAAGAGAGAGAGAGAGAGAGAGAGAGAGGGAGGGAGGGAGGGAGAGACAGAGATAAAGAAAGAAAGAAAGAAAGAAAGAAAGAAAGAAAGAAAGAAAGGAAGAAAGAGAAAAGCACAAAAGAACAGCAAAGGGCTGGAGAGATGGCTCAGTGGTTATCAGCACTGACTGCTCTTCCACAGGTCCTGAGTTCAATTCCCAGCAACTACACAGTGGCTCACAACCATCTGTAATGAGATCTGATGCCCTCTTCTGATGTGTCTGAAGACAGCGACAATGTACTCATATACATAAAATAAATAAATCTTTTTTTTTTTTAAAGAGCAGCAAGTTTCGAGCCCAGACTGCTGTCCTAATGACGCCAACTGATATTCCCCAGAGGGAGATGGGCACTAGGTCCCCTGGATTATCTGTCTCCTGTCATGAGGTGACTACACACAGGAACGATTCCAGAACCAGTCCTCTTCCTTCTTCCTCAGCCAACTGCACCTTCAGAACTTGAGGATTCTCTGCTTTAACGGACTTCAAAAGTTACAGGGTCTGGGCTAGTTTTATGTCACCTCCACACAAGTCAGAGCCGAGAAAAGAAACTCTCAATGAGAAATGCCTCCATGAGACTGGCCTGTAGGCAAGTCTGTGGTGATTGACAGGGGAAGGCCCGGCCCACTGTGGTCAGTGCCATCCCTGGGCAGGTGGTCCTGAGCTGAGTAAGAAAGCAGGCTGAAAAAACCACAGGGAGCAAGCGTTTCTCCACAGCCTTTGTACAAGTTGCTGCTCCAGCTTCGTGCCCTGTGTTCCTGACCTGCAAATTCTGTAACTCCAGGCTATTGGCAAAAGGAACAACTACCAGCTAGCAATGAAAACGACCTGTGGTCTGTACCACACCGTGAATGAAATGCAGACGTGATGGGTGAAATAGACCAAACTCAGGTGAGCTCCCATGGCAGGGTTTCACTTGTAATGATGGTCAAAGACAGGCAAAAGTGACAGTTGTCAAGGAGACCAGAACATAGAATGTCCTGTAATGTGGCAGTGTAGATGGCGGCGCCCTGGGCACACATGCCCACTGCTGGCATGTCGTAGTTCCCTACATTCTGTTGCTTTGTCATCTTAGGCAAACCATTCCACTTTCCCAGGCTTTGCTTCCCGCTGACAGGGCTGAATCTAACAGCATTTGCCCTGCAGAACTGAGGGAGGGAGGGAGGGGTATGCTTCGTGCAATACAGATGTGTGCAGGCCCGAGGCCTGACAGTCAGCTTCCCCACACCTCCTGTCTGACATGGTAATTTAAGACACCCACCAGAAGCCAAAGGCCAACCCTGAGCAACAGCCCCACCCAACCCCCCAGAAAAACTGAGAGAAACAAGAAGAATACAAATCAGACTCTTGCTTTTCAGATGGGCTGTCAAAATTACATCTCCTATAGACTGACTGGAAATGTCTGCTCATCCCCTATGAGCCTTCATTAAGACAAATACCACAATTAAATTCTGAGTCTCAATCTGAGCTGTACCCAAGTCACACGCCAATAACCTCAGTGTACACACCCACCAGACATTCTCTTGATACTCACAGACATCATGAGCTCCGCCAGAACCAATGTCCACGGGCCTGGGTGTTTCTGGTCTGAGAACCTCTGGCTTGAGCCGAGCAGGCCAGAGCTCTTCTGGCCCCAGCACCACTGGGGTGAGGTTTCCCACGGCAGGCTGTGACGGGTCCAGCTTCACTACTCTCTGCTCCTTTGCTGTGAGTCCCATTGGTCCCAGGACCACAGGCACCAGGTGGTCTAGGGGTTTAACAGCCTCTGGATCCTGCTTGGCTGCTTGCCGACCGCTTTGCAAGAGTGAAGCCAGGGTGCCTTGGCCTGTGTCCTCTAAGCAGGAGATGAAGAGAGGAAGGGCCTGCCTCCCTCGGGTCTCAAGGTCTGTGACCAGCTGCCTGGCCTGATCCCGCCGAGACCCAGATCCTGCCTGCTGTTTGGATAGAAAACCAGACACTCATTATCCAGGGACTTCCATGTGGCCCTTAACCTACTTCCCATTTCTCACCTAGCCTCTGCCTCCTGAGTCCTGGCTTCCAGGTGTGTGTCACCACCCCTGGAACAAGCAACAGTCTGTCACTGCCAACACTAGGTTGGAAACTGCTCTGACCACACTTAGCTGAAGGAAATCAGAGGCTGCTGGCGCCTCCCTGGGCAGTTCAGCTTCTGATCCCCCTTAATATGCCTGTGGTAGGTGGGCAGAACCTAATCCAGCAGTGCCCTGAGTTCATGTCCCTCTGCAAAGCAGAAAGATACCTACTGTGGGTGTCCAGTGCTGTGCTAAGTGCTAATTAGCCCTACTAAAAGTAGCAAAAACAGTGGTCAGTAGTTTACACAAGGTACTTAAATTTTTCTCAGTTTGTTTCTAGCATTAAAATAAGAGAACTGGATATAGAAATCAAGATCTCCAGCATTTTTGTTTTTGAGAAAAGTTAAGTTTCTCTTTTGTATGAGGGGAAAGCTTTCATATTTGGGGGGGGGGGGGCGCAGGAATTCTCAAGTAGCCAAGACTGGCCTTCAACTTCCTACATAGCAGAGGATGACCTTTGAACTTCTGACTCTCCTGCCTCCAGAGTCACCAGGCTTGGTTTATGTTGGGGATTGGACTCAGAGATTCATGCATGCTAGACAAGCACTGTACCAAACAAGCTATACATCAGGCTTCGTGTTCTGATTTTGCTTTTAAGTATTTAAGTATGCATGTATGTATGTATGTATGTGTGTATATGTATGTACGTGTGTATGTATCTTTCTATCTGAGTCTGTATGTGGCAACTGTGTGTGCATGGTACCAGTGGAGGCCAGAAAAGGGTGTCAGAACACCTGGAACTGGAGTCAATAGTTGTGAGTTACCACATGGGTTCTGAAAACTGAAATCAATGCTCTTATCCACAGAGGCAGCTCTCAGTCCTTAGTTTTGGCTTCTGAAGACTCCATCTCAGGTAGCCAGGCTGGCCTCAAACTCTGCATGTAGCCAAGGATGCCCTGGGAACACCTGATCCTCCTGCCTCTACCTCCTGAGTGCTTGGATTCCAGATGTATGCCGGCACCCCTGGATCAAACTGCTCCTTTCAAACAATCTGCCACTGCCAACACAAGGGCAGAACTGTTTTGACCACACTTGGCTGGAGAAGGGAGCAAGACAGTGGCTGCTGGTGCCACTCTGGGCAGTTCAGCTCCTGATCCCCCTTAATATGCCTTCTGGAAGGCTAGGACTTTCCCTTCAAACCACTTTTCTTGATCAGTATGGGCCCATCCAAATGTGTTCCTGAGCCTACTTTTGTTATTATTTGGCAGCTAACCACATGACTCTACACCACTTTCTTCTATCTCCTTCACTGGACCAAGCCACGTTCCAATACAGATGCTGGAGACAGCCTTGTAGACAGTCCCCCAGGGCCTGGCACTCATATCCTCTCAGAAAGAAATATTCCCTTTTCAGACCTGTGGTGAGGCATCAACTGGAACAAAGATGCTAAAGTGGTTTTTTTTTTCTCTTTTTAGAGTCCTTTAAGAGTTTTTACTCTGTATCTTCCAATAGAAGATGCATTTATGCATACAGCTATCCTGTTTTCTCTGTAATTTTCATACTCATCTTTAGACTTTGAACAAGTTGACCTTTTCCCTTGTGTAATACAGAATTTTATCAAGCTAAAATTGAACTCTAGTACAATGAAAATAATACTGCCACCATTATATTTTGATCCAGAATAATTCCACTCACACAGTAATCCATATAGCGTAGAAATTCAATACACCCCTTTACACAAGCCATCAACATTGTGACTCATGCTCTAGGTTTAAGTGGGCGAAAGTGGATTAAAAAAAATCAAATGTTTGATTTTATTCTTCTGCATTACCTGCATCAAATTCCTTCTTTTCTGAACTCCTTTATAAAACATGCACTTGATAAAAGCCCAGCCAAAAAAGACAGATCCTGATTCTATGTCCTTGTCCTAGGACAGGATGACCACCGTTCCATTTCACAGCCCTAGAAACTGAGATTCAAAAACGGGAAGTGACTGGTACAATGTGCCAGTATAAGGCTAAAGTGGGTGTCTAGGGCCCTTATACTAGAGAAGAGAAAAATCATAAAAGTTCAAACGGTGCAGATTACAGACCGCTTTTAACAAACACTCCACAAAAGAGGAGCATGGGTTCTTCTATTTTATTCTTGTGGCGAACTAAGAGGGCAGTACTGGGGAAGGTTTTAAAAATGGAGTTCCCACACCATGGTTTCCCAGGGCGTGGATTGCACAGGGTGCAAAGCGGAAAAAAAGGGCAGGAGCTCCGTAGTGGCTTCAGAGAACCTCTCAGCGACCTCCCAGTCCCTATCTGCGCCGCGGGAAAAAGAGGGCGGACACAAGGAGGCGGGGCGCACCTGAATATCCTCGATCATGTCGCGCGTGAAGAGCTCTCGACTCAGCAGAGCGTCCCAGAGCTCCGCGACTTGCAGCTCGCTCACTAGGCGCACCCTGCATCGCCGCAGGAGCTGCCGGTCCGCCTCGTCCATGGCGAGCCGATTGCGGGACCCCGGGTTCTGTCCGCTTCCGGCCCTCGGGTTCCGCCCCGGCGCCCACGCCCCGCCCCCACATAGCGCCTCCAGGGATCCCGCTCCGGCCAGCGGTCACCCGGTCCACTGGGCTCCGCTCCGCCCCGCCCCGCCCCGCCCCGCGGCCTGTGACTCGCGCTCACTGGGCTCCACCTCCGCAATCAAAACAGCTCCCACGGCCGCTCACCCCACCACCAGCCCCCAACACCTCCCTCAACGCCGCGCTCTCAGGCCCCGCCCCTTCGCCACGCCCTACGACCGCGCTGCTTCGCCACGCCCACTGGCGCTGCATTCAAGCTCCGCCCCATCACTTCGCCGTACGGACTAAGACCTGCCTCACATGATAACGCTTCTCCCCTAGGACTCGCCCCTCCTCGCCTCGTAGACCAGCAATCCCGCCCTACCGAGTTCCTTCGCCCCGCCCCGAAGCCCTCCTT
This sequence comes from Mus musculus, assembly GCF_000001635.26. Taxonomy (NCBI): domain Eukaryota; kingdom Metazoa; phylum Chordata; class Mammalia; order Rodentia; family Muridae; genus Mus; species Mus musculus. The sequence continues at coordinate 141,793,378 of NC_000070.6, read as the reverse complement.
TGCATCCCAGACTCTCCCCTAGGGTTCCAGGCCTTGTGGTTGCCTTGCTATCTTGCTCCCATTTGCTGGTTCTGCTTAGCGGTAGTTGTAACTTTTCCCCTCGCATGGCGATTGCTCTACCAAAATTCACAATGACCCTACTTCTACAGATACTCAAAGGATCACGAGAGAAAAGGGAAGAAAACCACGCCTAGACATTTGTCCTAGATCTTTCAAGTCCCTTGCTGGCTGTGGCTTTCTAACGCTGCGGCTAGTAAACCTCTTGCTGCCTGCTGTTTCAGGGCTATCGTGCCCTCAATCTAACCAAGCTCATTGGTTAGATCTCGCTCTCTTTCCCTCCTCAGCACCTCCCCCAGAGAAACTGCCAGGAATCTAATCCTATGTTCTCTCAGTTTTGTACCACTTATTTCCACGACTTAAAAAGTAATTGAAATAACTGGAGAGATGGCTCAGCGGTTAAGAACACCAACTGCTATTCTGAAGGTCATGAGTTCAAATCCCAGCAACCACATGGTGGTTCAACAACCATCTGTATTGAGAAATGACACCCTCTTCTGATGTCTGAAGACAGCTACAGTGTACTTACATGTAATAAATAAATAAATCTTTAAAAAAAGTAATTGAACAAGGTCTGAAGAGATGGATGGTTCAGGGTAAAGAGGACCAGCTGTTCTTCCAGAGGTCCTGAGTTCAAATCCCAGCCACCACATAGTGGTTTACAACCATCTGTAATGGGATCTGATTCCCTCTGTGCATGAAGACAGAGTGCTCATATATGCATTAACTAATTAAACACATTTTTAAAAAAGTAATTGGGCATTGTGCTAGCCCCTTACGCTATTCTCTCTGCTAGCCTTATGCCACATTCCTGACAGGGATATAGTTATTCCTTGATGACAGCTGTAGACATGTGTCAGGGATCTCACAGCGTGACCAGAACCAGAATAGACTCATAGCCAAGAATCCACCTTGGAATATGTCAAACGATAATATTACACTTGTTTCCTGATTTGGGCATCAGTCAACATTTCCTTCCATAAAATAGGATGTACACTCGGGAGGAGCAGCTGAGGTGAATTTACAAACAGGAAATCTGGGGAGAGCAGTAATGAGAAACTCAAAGGGGGTTAGTTGCCCCAAAGTAAAGGAGATTCACCACGTTGGCTAAAACTGGCTTGTTTGGGGATTTGGCAGTTATCCCTGCCACCTGATTTCTCAGACTGTTAAATAACCTAGTTTCAGCTTGGTAAAAATAAACATGAGTGAGTGCAAATTGGTCTGCTGGTGCCAGTGCAGAAAATCAATCCAAAACACAGGTATAGTATAGGTCACTCGAGCAGCAAAGCCTTAGGCACAGACCAATATTCAGCTCTGCGACAGCGCATTCGCCTAGCATGCACGAGAGGCGGGGGGGGGGGGGGGGATGACGATGATAGGCTTTAGCTTCATTTTTTATTTATTTTGCAACTAACTATTCAAATATTTACTGGCAGCTTGTACAAACCAAGGTCTGTGCAGACAGTGATACAATGCTGAACAAGAAAAGTGTGAGACTCTACCTGCAGGAGCTTACCTGAAAGAGCTCTACCTGAAAGAGCCCAAAGAACAACGATATACACTAAATGTATAGAAGAGAGAGCCAGGCATGGTAGTGCAGACTTTTAATCCCGGCACTCTTTGAGGAGGCAGAGGCAGGCAGATCTCCTGAGTTTGAGACCACCCTGATTCACCTAGTAAGTTCCAGGCCAGCGAGGATTACACGGTGAGACCCTGTCTCAAAAGCAAACAACAAAAACAGCATGCTAGGTAAGTGTTTTAGAAACCGATTACATAAGAACTCACTCAACACGAGGCATGGAATAGAAAATACATCAAGAGCCCTTGGTCACGGGCGCAAAAAAAAAAAAAAAAAATGTCAGCCTTATTCACCACGCCCTCTTCCCTCGGTTCTTTTGTTTGTTTGTTTGTTTGTTTGTTTGCTTGTTTGTTTGTTTTTTCAAGACAGGGTTTCTCTGTACAGTCCTGGCTGTCCTGGAACTCACTTTGTAGACCAGGCTGGCCTCGAACTCAAATATCCACCTGCCTCTGCCTCCCAAGTGCTGGGATTAAAGGCGTGCGCAACCACGCCCGTCTTTCCCTCAGTTCTTGTCCAAATTCCAGTCTAGAACATCCTTGGGTTGATGTACTGAATTTGGAGCCTTGGATTCTAAGCTTCGGGCAAGTCTTTGGCCCTCTCCGAACTTCAGTATATGAAGAGGTTGAACTAGGAAGAATCCCTAAGGTCGCCTCAAACGCTGACGCTCTAGGATTCTATGAATAGGGTCAAAGTGAACTGGGACCAGCGACTGCGTCCCCGTCCTAGCAACAGTTGCTAGATGTGGGCCATCTTCTGGCAACCAGTGGAAACCCCTCCCCGGTTCCGGGAGGTCTTCCTGGTATCCCGTGATGCATAGCGACTCCGCCTCGCTAGAAGGCACGTTCTGGCCTCGCTAGTCAAGAGCAAGCTTTCAGACCCAGCCAGAGAGCGCTCTCCGTTCCTATAGCAACTGCGCCAGATCCAGGTGCCTACGGTGACCGTCAAGGCCAAAATAGGTTCATCGCGTGTGCGGCCTAAACCGGTCTGTGCGCGCGTCGCAGGCGTGGGGTCTTTAAGTGACACGTGACTGCCCCGGGCCTGGGCCCCGCCTCCTTCCCCTCCCCAGGTTCTCTGGTGTGGACTGGAAGCGCCGGCCCCGGCGGATTCACTGGAGCACGGACGCTGCGGCCGGTTGGGCCGGTGCCCTTTCCCGGTAACTCCTTCCCGGCTTGACGCGCGAGCGTGGCGGGGCCTTGCAAGCTGGGGGATCTCCCGTCAGATCCTCCGCGTCCTCAGCCCGCGCTGGGCCCCGGGGGGCCCCGGGAGCCGACAGGAACCGGGGCGGCGGGGGAGGGGGCCGCCTCCCGGAAGGTCGTAACCCGGGCGGGCGCCCGAGTCGGGACTTGGTCCTGCGGAGCGTCTGGGGAGCCTCCGCCGCCTGCGCTTGGGGACGCCGAGGGCTACCTGTTGGCCAGCGCGTCCCCAATCCTGTGGCCGGCCCCCTGGAGCTGGAGAACGTCAGCCAAAAATTGTCCCCACCTCACCCACTCCCGCAGCAGACACTTCACCCACCCTGCCTGTGGATTCTGCTTAGTAAACCCCTTACCCACTTTACTGTACCCCATCCCCATAAAGATCCTGCTAGGTGCTGGTGTTCAGTCACACCCTATCAGCAAGAACACAGGTTTAGGTCCTAGAATGGTGGTGGACAGCCCCCCACCCCCGCAATCTGATCCCCAATCTGGGTGAGTTTAGCCAGTACCTCAGAACAGGCTGTCTTAAAAGAGAAACAGGAACTGGCTTGCTTGTGGATTTTACTTAGCATGTGTGCAGTTCTAAACAGTGGTCAACTGTTTATAAAGACTCCCAAGCAGGGTTTATGGCTTGCACTTGTCAAAATCCACCCCCCCTGAGTAAGGTGTCAGCCACTGAACCTTACTAAACACTGTGAGGTCAAGATAAATGGACCCATGAAACCAGCATATGGTATAAAAGATCACAGCCCCCTGTGTGAGTGTGTGTATCTCCAGGTCCACGCTATCTCCTTATCAACCAGCCAGGATTATTCCAAAACCCACACTGAGTTCTACCCCTCAGCTGAGTTGTAGTTTAAAACATTTTAAAGCCGTGCCTATTCTTCTAGTCTTTCCTGTTCTCTTTAGATAAGAAACTGGATTCTTAATAATAGCAGACTTCTGAATATTAATGCACAGTTATTTTAAGGTGTTTTACTTTCATGTCTATTTAGTGTCCAGAAATGCCACAATGATCCTAGAATGTAATTTAGTACATGAGAAATCATGATGAGTTTGTGAGCTAATTTGACCCGTTCTCAGCTACTCTGAAGCCAATTATTTTAAGTTTATTGTTATGATAGATGAAATGGTGCATTTGAGATATCCTCTCCTGGATATCCTAGATATATTCTCAGAGTCACCACTTGTTTCAGAGCATTCATTTCCAGTAATTTTAAAAGGACTTTTCTAATCTATTAATCTATTATGACTTGTCTTTTTTTTTTTAATTCATAATAGTTCTTGTGTGTGATATTCAAAAATAGTGGTCTTTTTTGTTTTAAAGATAGGGTCAACTAGATTGACACATTCCCTCTTAAAAAAAAAAAATCTCGTGTTTAGCTCTCATTTGAACATCTTTATTCCCTACCTTAAGAAGCATGACCATTCAAGTTCCTGTCTCTTGAACTTAAAACTACCTCTTGATCATTTCAGCTCTGGGAAGGAAGAGAGATGGAATTGAAAAGGTTGGGCGTGTCCTGGCGATTCTTGATGGTTCTGGTTCTGATCCTGCAAAGCCTGTCTGCATTGGATTTTGACCCATACAGAGTCCTAGGGGTCAGCCGCACGGCCAGTCAGGCTGACATTAAAAAGGCATATAAGAAGCTCGCTCGGGAATGGTAGGTGAACCCAAGAACGGAAGTTTAACGTCCGCTAGGCAGTCAGCAGGTGGCTGAAGCCTCAATGAGGGTGACTTGTCTGTCTCTGCGTTGAGTGTATTTGTAGAACCGCCTAGAGTATTGAGGCTAGAGCAAATACGGAAGCAAGGCGGTGAGCGACGCTCCTGTGCTATGTAGAGGATTTCTGGTCCTTAAACATATTTTTCCTTTGTGTGTGAGGGAGTTCGTGTTTGTATGTTGGGGCAGGGGGAGGGTTTCTCTGGGTAGCTCTGGCTGTTCTGGAACTCACTTTGTATGTAGACCAGACTGACTTTGAACTCAGAGATTTGCCCATCTCTGCCTCCCAAGTGCTAAGATTAAAGGCGTGTGCGTCACCACCCAGCTCTTTTGACTTGGGTTTTTGGTTCTTTTGGTAATACTTTATTTTTAATGATGTGTATATCTCAAAGGAGACTGCTGAACACACTGGAGATGGAGTTACAGGGAGTCGGGAATTGCTTGATGTGGGTACTGGAACCAAACCTTGGTCCTCTGGAAGAACAGCAAGTGCTCTCTTAACCACCGAGCCATCTCTCCAGCCCCTAGAAAGCAATTCTTTATGAGTATAAATGCTACAGGGAACATAGAGTTTTATTCTCTAAGTCTCTAAGCTTTTAAAATGTTTAGAATACATACTTTTGCCCTCCAATTTAATAGATTCAAGAAGCAAGTGTATTAGTTTTTAAAGACACCTTAAGAGAATTACCAGAACTTTTTGAGGCTTAGCATGTAGCCCCCCTGGCCTAGAACTCACTATGTAGAGCAGACTGGCCCTGAACTCACAGAGATTCCCCTGCCTCTCCAGTGCTAGGAGTGCTCCTGAGAGCAGCCACAATGTCACCTGTGGTTATCAGGATTATAACTACTAGGGAACAGTAAGAGTTCAACTTACTTTAGGCAGACTTCTCCCAGGACAGCTTCAGACGAAGGCGGACAGGCATCAGAAGCTGCAGAGAGCGAGCGTAGCACGAAGACTGTTATTGAATTGAGTGACTGCTGCCCATTCACCTCCAGGTTCTGTGTATCTCATTGTACTCCTTTGACGAGCCCTTGAAAGAGATGTTTCAACCTGATTTACACATGGGAAGTCAGATGGCAGAGGTGGGCACCGCGCATTGCCCCTCACGCCCACAGTTCGTTCCCACACCCATCAGTCAGTTCCTGCTGGCACTTGACTTTGCAGTCAATGAGTACAAGTGAGCTGGTGAGTGCTTGAGCAAGAAGTAGTGTCAAGTAGGGCAGCCATAAAGTTGCCTCACGCAGAGAATCTGTAACCTTGCCTGGCTCTGGCTGACAATATTTTTCCTCAGTGAGCAGATTTAGCTTGATTTTAAACTAATTGTGGTAAAGGTAAAAGCTATGAAGAACGTTATGGATAATATTTGGGGCTACATTCATATCTTGAGGAATCTAGAGTTGGATGCTGAAAATACCATGTCGAATAATGCATGGCCTCTTTCCAGAAGTTCTCTGCCAAATTGGCTTTCAGTAATATTTCAGGTCCCTGCCTCTCTGTACTTAAAACAACGGTCTGTGGTTAGTTCATAACTAACAGCCTTCTTTGGACAAAGTATCTAGAATGGAAGCTCAAGGATGTGGGCCTCCTGCAGTGGACAGCTGTGACCTTTGTCTCAAGTTTTAAGAGGTGTTCGGCTGTTGGCTAAATGCCCTCGTCTTCCTGTTGGAGTCTCTCCTGGAGTAATTCATGACCGTACAAATGAACAGTGCTGGCTTTGTGCACTGACTTTGTATTTCACTTGCACGTGTGTGCTGTCTTACTGTTTTCTACTGTTTGGGCCCAGGCAGTGTTTGCTCACTCACTTTAGTCTGTGTCCCCTCTGGATGGTTTCATAGTAACATTGAAAGTGGCATTATAGTTCCACTTGACATCCGGAGTGAGGCATAACAGGGGGAAATGGTTAGCGCTTGGACCATATTTTCTCAAGTGCTTTCCTGAATGTTTCTTAGACCTCCCCAAAGAATGCCTGATGAAACCATGAGAAGTGACTTTTTTTTTTTCTGTCAGGAAAACTGTATTTCTCGCGCACAAAATCCATGGGTTTGCCATCTGTGTTAGCAGAGTACCAAGGCCCCTTAGGAGAAGCAGACTGGTGTAGCAGGGTTTGCTCAGGCGAAGCACATCAGCCCTGCTCACTCTGAGCTGAGAAAAATTACTTCTTTGCATCTTCACTTTTATTCCTTTAGAGGTCATGCTGATAGTCAGTTGAGCCCATATATAGTATTTTCTTCACATGAAATGGAAAGTTTGCCCGGCAGAAGGCAGCTCGTGAATCTACTTCATTCTCTGAACACAGTATTGGATGGTACTCACCTAGGGCCGGGCTTCCCTTCTCCAAGTATTTGCAACTTGGAGAGGTCTCTTCCGAGTTCGCAGCTAACCTGTCGCACCCGCTGCCACCGACCTTGGTCTGTCTTGGTCTGCTGCGAAGCCCCTCCTCCCTTCGTGCCCTGTGCAGCTCCTGATTACGCAGTCATCATCTGCAGGTGTGCACCCTTGAGCCACTCATCCTTGACCTGAGTCTGAATAGTGAAAGCTTATATTTTAGTCAGTCAGAAGCATACTCTAGGCTGCCTTCCCGTTCCCTTAAGTCCTGCTGTATTCGGTGTGCATACCTGACGTTTGTTTTTTAACCTTACTGACATTTATGGCAAGGATTCGGTGGTTAAGGGCAGGGTGGTATCCAAGTTCAAGCCATTTGAAGTTCCTTGGTTTTAGAGTAGAATAGGGGATAAAGCCCACTCAGCGTTCCTGCTTGGATGAGTTTAGTGATTTGTAGATTTTTTTTACTTCAGCAGATTTGGTGTGTGTGTTGTCGGTGTTTTCTACTTCCCTGTAAATTGTTTTTCTTCCCAGAGTGTTTGCTAGAAGAAATTTCCTGAGGTTGGCCTAAGTGATTATATAGAGTGTAAGTGGGGTGAGGCTCAGTGGCACACACCTTTAGTCCCAGTACTCTGGGGCATAAGCAGGAAGATCTCGTGCGTTTGAGGCCAGTTTCATCCACACAGAGAGATTCAGGACATCCAGGGCCACATAGCGGGACCTGCCTCTAAACAACAGCAAAGAGTAAGTGGGGCTGGGCATAGCAGAGCAGGCCTGCCGTCCCAGCCCTTACAGTGTAGAGGCAGGGGGTGAGGAGTGTGAAGCCAGCCTGAGCTAGCTACTGAGCTTTTGGGTCAAATAGTCACAATCTCTTGAGACCGGGACCATTGAACATCTGTGAAAATCTGATTTCAGTTTAGGGGGCAGCAAGGAAGCAAATGTGACTCGCCCGGCTCTCCGGAAAATTCCCAAAGCTGCCAGTGGAAGGAGGTGCAGACCTGCAGCGCCATACTTGGGGGCAGAGACAGGAAACACTGGAGTTTAAAGCCAGCCTGGGTACCTGAGACCCCATCTCAAAAAATAGACTTATTTCCCAAAGATAACATGGCTATAAACATGAAAAAATGCAGAATAAAATGCTTCATGTAGAATCAGCAAGTGCCAGCTAGTAGACTAGCTGAAATAGCCTTTCGAGGACTCTCAGCTTTCTCACGGCGCCCATGGCCTTGAAGTCGTTACCCACATGTAGGGAAAAGTAACCAGTCAGAGGCAGAGTTGGGTCAGCAGGGCAGGGCAAACACTGGGTTCTGACCTGAGAGTGAGCAGCAGGCATAAGGAGTGTGACCATCCCCTCAGGTTGCAACTTTGCCCACGCCCACTGCCTGCATTCAGGAAAACCAAGGCAAGCACCTGCAGGAAGAGCCTGACACCAAGAGGGAGCACTGGGGACAGCAGGAGTGAGTCATGGCTGGGAAGAGGATGAGGGGGCACATGTCACCTCTCCTCAGTAGCATGCTGTGGTGTTCTCTGATGTGCCCAGCTGGAGCACTTGAGAGGAAATTGCCTGCGATAGAGGTGATTTTTTTTTTTTATGGTCGTGTGACGCATATGGTCGTGTGATTGTTTCTACCATTTATTTTAGGAAAGGTCCTAAGCAAATAACCTTCTCTTCACTTCTGATGCTGAGAGCTGTGTGTGTGAGGTTATAAAATGGCCATCCAGAACATCCTCACTGGCTTCCGTCTCTGTTTCAGGCATCCTGACAAAAACAAAGACCCTGGAGCCGAGGACAGGTTCATTCAGATCAGCAAGGCATACGAGGTACGCGCCATCCTCCGCTTCCGTGCCGCCACCATTTGCTCCTAGAAGATGGGGGGGGGGGGGTTGGGAGATGGCTCAGCACCTCAGCCATGCACGCGGGAGGTGCAGTGTTGGGATCTGCGGAACCCACACAAATGCCCCCTGCATCAGTGCTGAGAAAGGCTCCCCGGTCAAGCTGCCTAGCTAGACCAGCCTTATCCGAGACTCTGCCTCAAAGAATAAGGTGGAGGGTGACTGAGCAAACATTGGCCTTGGATCTCCACAGGCACCTGAGCTCACATACATGCAGACAGAAGTACAAATGTATACACAAAGCAAAGGGAAAGCAGGCCCGAGCTGGTGAGTTCTGTGACATCAGCTCAGCAGGGCACAGTGTCCAGGCAGCCCCAGTTTCTTCATAATGTTAGAGAAAATATCTCTGCCCCCTCCAGCATGTCGAAGCAAGTGCCAGAACATTGTCACTCCTGGAAAACCCAGCCAACTTTGAAAGCTTTAATAAGAATTGTGCACTTACCCAGACAGATTGTCTGTCCTGACTGTAGAGACCCAGGTTAAAGAATCTCACACCAGTTTGCCTGGTTACACAAGGTTACAGATAACCAAAACACAAGATTGTGGTAGTCTCCAACATGTCAGCTTAAGTAGCACGGCCTAGAATACACATAAGCAGTGGGTGCCTGGCTGCCTGATTTGCTGTAATGTGTTTCAGCAGATCGTGACTCATCACCCTAAGACCATGATTGAATTTTTGTCTTTAAAGCTAAATTTCAATAAGGCAAAGTCGGTAGTGAGATGGCTCAGTGAGTAAGGGCGCCTGCCGGCCAGCCCAAGGACCTGTGTTGGCCCATGTGGTGGAAGGAGAGAACTGACCTCCACCCCTGTGTCCTGACAGACATGAAATAAGCATTGACGGGAGAGCTGAAGTCAGCTCGTGCTTAAGGCCCTAGACTACACGTTGCTCACCTTCTGATGTTCATGGTTAGCGTTCATTGGTCCAAATGATTCTCTCTCCAGTGGTGCAGCCAGGGTAATGTTCTATGGCGGATCCTGGTGATGTCATATGTCAGATCTTACCTGGTGTTTACTGGGATGGTTGAGAGCTTTAATGTCAACATGAGGGTGACGAGCTCACCAAATAAACTCGGAGTTTTAATGTCTCTGTTAGGGAGTTTGAGATGAACTTAGTCACTCTGTGTATGTGTGTATTTTCTGGGCTTACCTGTGCCACAACACTCATGTAGAGCTCAGAGGAAACTTGCATGAGATGGCTCCCCTGCCATGTGGATTGAGGAATGGTCAGATCTTAGTGAATCTCCTTCCCTTCCTCCCCAGCCCCCAACCTTGCTGGAGGTTGAACCTAGCGTCCCTACTATACATTTCTGAGAAGCATACTTCCATCGTTCAGGTTGCTTACAGGAAAGCCATTTAGGGTTGGGGTGTGGCTCAGTGGTTAAGGGTTTGCCAAGTGTGCACAAGGCCGGGCTTCGGTCCTCAGTCCTGAAAGACAAGACTGTGAGGAAGGAGAGTCCTTTGGTAAGCCACCTGCCTCGCCCTTTGGACTCCTTCTCTTCTTCCTTTCAGATCCTGTCCAATGAGGAAAAGAGGACAAACTACGACCACTATGGTGATGCCGGTGAGAACCAAGGCTACCAGAAGCAGCAGCGCGAACACCGCTTCCGCCATTTCCACGAGAACTTCTATTTTGATGAGTCCTTTTTCCACTTCCCCTTCAATGCGGAGCGGCGGGACTCGGGTGACGAGAAGTACTTGCTGCACTTCTCACACTACGTGAATGAAGTGCTTCCCGAGAGCTTCAAAAGACCCTACCTCATCAAGATCACGTCAGACTGGTGCTTCAGCTGCATCCATATCGAGCCTGTCTGGAAGGAGGTGGTCCAGGAACTGGAAGGACTGGGTAAGGTGTTCCATTAGGGCACACTTAAACAGAAGGTGACCCTCTTTTCTTTCTAAGATGTAGGTGTTTTGTGTATATGAGTATTCACCCACATGTATGTACAGAAATACATATATGTGCATACACTGCATGCAAGCGGTGCCCATGGAGACCAGAGGAGAGCGTTCATCCCCAGGAGCTGGAGTTAGAGGTGGTTTTAAGCTGCTCTGTGGGTTCTGAGAACTGACCCAGGTCTTCAGCAAGTGCAGCAAGAGCTCTTTTAACCACAGAGGCGTGGATGGCTGCAGCCAGGCGTTCTTAGAAAGGGAACAATTGGTGTGTTTTCTTTCCCCAAGTTCATAGTGAGTGATTTTCTTTTTCAAGACAGGGTTTCTCTGTGTAGCCCTGGCTGTCCTGGAACTCACTCTGTAGACCAGGCTGCCCTCGAACTCAGAAATCCGTCTGCCTCTACCTCCCAAGTGCTGGGATTAAAGGCGGGCGCCTCCACGCCCGGTCGTGATTGATTTTCAAGGGGTGTTTATGAAGAGGTGTATTAAGCTACTTTTCTTCTTCTTTCCTTTTTAAATGTGTATGAATGTTTTGCCTACATGCATGTCTATACACCATTTAGATGGCTAGTGCCTGAGAAGGTCAGAAGAGGGCATAGGATCCCCTGGAATTGGAGTTACAGAGGTTGTGAGCCACCAAGTGGGTCCTGGGAATTGAACCCAGATCCTCTGCAAGAGCAAGAAGTGCTTTTACCCACTGAGCTATCTTTCCAGACTCTACATTCTCAAAGGCATATCGCAGTATACCTGGCTCTTCTTCTTAGTTCTCTAAACAGTAGACTTCTGGCAATTGTTGGGCCATTTGTTCCAAATAAGTCTTTGGTGTGCGGTGCAGAAGCAGGAGGGTACTTGGCTTTGGCCAAATGTGTCCCTGAGCCTGGATACAGCTGCCCTTGGAAGAAGCTGGGAGCATTGCCATGCGGTGTAGCGAAGGCAGTGGGAAGGTGTTTGCTCTCGGTGTATAATGCTCGAGAGATCGGGGATGAGAAGTCACTGACTCAGTAGCTTCTGGTCATGAGACAGCTCTGCCTTGTGCTGTGGGAGAGTGTAGGGAAAACTGATCTGGGGCAGTGCGATGCTAAACCTCTGTGCACTTTAGGACCAAGGGCAGGCACATTGCATTTCATAGCTTACACTTTCATGTTGCACATGTGTGTGTATTTGTGTGAGTACACATGGAGGTCAGAGGATAACTTCGTTCTCTCCTTCCACCTGTGGTTTTTGGGCATGGAACTCTGATCATCAGGTTGGCAGCAGAAGTCAGAAAGATGTGAACACAGAGGAGGGCCCACAAGGTCAGAGATGCAGGCAGTCACCAGGAGCTGGAAAGGGTCCAGATTGACTGTCCCTGCAGCTTACAGAGGAAGCCAGTCCTGCTGACACCATGACTCAGCCCTGTAGGATAAACTGGACTCCTTGTCTCAGAACTTTAAGATGAGAAGTTGGCATGGTGTGTGGTGGTCTGTTACCATAGCCAAAGCAACCCATAGCTCCTGTCAGGAGGACCCTGTAGGACTCAGGGATAAGGAGGGTCGTGAGGACTCCCTGGGACCAATGGGATGAGGGAGGCTCAATACCAGCGGTATTAGAGGGCTTGGTCTGAGAGACGACAAACAACTGGGGGTTGGAAGGGAGGGGATTTGAACTCAGGCTTTGATTGTCTCCGATCTCTGTTTTTGTGGTTGTTTGTATTAATGAGACAGGATCTATCTATGTAACCCTGACTGTCCTGAAACTTGCCATCTAGATCAGACTGGTCTCAAACTCACAGAAATCTGCCCAGAAAAAGCTGTCCTTTTATCTCCACATTCGTTCCATAGGGTCCTCATGAAGATGCACATGTGTGTACAACAATGGTAACAATACGTAATTGGGTGGAAAGCTTTAGGAAAGATTCCCAGTGTTAACCTCTAGCATCCTCGTGTGCAAGTGTTGATTAGCGCACACACACACATGTACACCACACAGTACACATGCACGCACACACGCACGCGTACATGCACACACACGTAGAGTGGTAAAGTGTCAAATGTGACACTAGGAAAGCAGATGCCTTCTTTTCTGTCTTCTGCACAGCTTCATTGTGTAAGAATTGGTTAGCTGGGTAGTGGTTCACACCTTTAATCCCAGCACTCAGGAGACAGAGGCAGGTAGATCTCTGTGGGTTCAAGGCCAGCCGGGTCTACAGAGAGAGTTCCAGGATAGCCAAGGCCAAGCCAAGACCCCAAAACTGGAGCATTCTTGCATCATCACAGATGACCAAGAATGCTGGGGCCAGAGCAAACTAAGTATGAGGAGCAAGAAAAAGGGAGACAGGAGCAGGGGCCACATCACAGAGTCCTGCTGTCCTTTTTGTGGACTGTGGTTTCATCACAAGCGGAGTGAGTACTTCTTTACAGGGTTTGATCAGAGTAGTGCAATTCATTTAGAAGGAACAGTCTGGCCCTATGTGAAGAACAGACTGCAACAAGAAAGCCCACTTAGGAGGCCACTGCAGTAGCCAGCCAAGAAGCATGAAGAAGCTGTGTGCCGAGGTGTACCCTGTGTGTGCTCCAGGCACCTGGCCCAGAGGCAAGAGGATCAGGGCGTTCAGGGTTATCCTTGGCTACGTAGTGAGGTGGGAGGAGAAGGAGGAGGAGGAGGAGGACTGTGAGAGAGGTAAAGGCTGCTGCACTGCCGTCTTCTGAAGAGAGAACCAGGAGGCTGCCAGATTGGGTGTGGGTGTGAGGGACGAGAGAGGGTGGCTGTCTGTCGTTTGGACTGTGGAATAGGAGGAATGGAGCTGCCATATTTGGAATGTCAAAGGCAGCATTGGAGCTTCTGTGAGAGGAGACTGGGAGTCCAGTGTCAGGAGCTCGACACTTTCAAGCCTACCAGACCCAAACACTTCTCCGTATTGGCTGTTAACCTCGCGCTTAGGGTGTAAGCTGGCCCTGCAGACATGCCAGTTAAATGAAAGAACAAGAGGAGACCCGGTATTAAGTGAAAAAAGAAATGCCAGGTCACCTACTTCACTGCACGTGTCCTCAGACACACACATTCAAGGAGTGAGCAGATGGGCGCCAAGCTACCCACAGGGCTCTATTGTCTATGCTCTTGAATGGTGCTAACTGGAGTGTGCTCACTTTATAAACTGTGTTTGTGTATTTCGTGTACGGGGAATGCCAGAGCACGTGTGTGGAGGTCAGAGAACAAAGGTTGGGACTCAGTTCTTGTTTCACATCTAGTTTTAAGGCAAGGTACTCAGGGATAGCTGGCCCACAGAGCTCTGGGTGATTCTCTGCCTCCCATCTCTCCATGGAAACACTGAGATTACAGATGCACACTCGGAGCTGAAATCAAGTCTTTAGGCTTGTGTAGCAAGCTTTTTACTCACTAAGCCATCTCCTGGCCCCTTCTTGTACTTTGTAAAGATTCTGTAGCTATGCTGATGGTGCACACTTCTAGTCCCAGCACTCAGGAGGCAAAGGCAGGTAGATCTCTAACAGTGTGAGGCCAGCTTAGTCTACATTATAAAATTTCAAGCCTACCCAGGTTGTACAGTGAGGCCCTGTCTCAACCAAAAGAAAGTAGAAGAGGGGGAGGAGGAGGAGGAGGAGGAGGAGGAGGAGGAGGAGGAGGAGGAAGAGGAGGAGGAGGAGGAGGAGGAGGAGAAAAGAGAAGAGAAGAGAAGAAAAGAAAAGAAAATTTTGTTTTGTTTTGTTTTTCTGTGAATAGGTATTTTGCTTGGCTGTGTGTCTGGGTCTTGTTGTTTGAGACAGGTTGTGGTGTTTTGAGTAAGAATGCTGCCCATAGGCTTATATATATATGAATGCTTAGTCATGAGAGAATGTCAATACTTGAGAAGGATTAAGAGGTGTGGCCTTGTTACAGTAGGTGTGGTTTTATTGGAGGAAATCTGTCACTGGGGTGGAGGTTTCAGAAGCCCAAGCCAGGCCCCGGGGCTCTCTCTCTTCCCGCTGCCTGCAGACTCCATTGTAAAATTCTCAGCCAGTTCTCCAGCACTAATTCTGTCTGCTGCTGCCATGAACCTGCCATGATTACAATGGACTAAACCTCTGAAGCTGTAAGCCAGCCCCAGTTGAATACCTTCTTTTATAAGAGTTGCTGTGGTCATTGGTGTCTCTTCACAGCAGTAGGACAGTGACTAAGACAGAGTAGCCTTGACTGACATGGAACTTGATAATGTAGACCAGGCTGGCCTCAAACTCACTGAGCTCTCCCTACCTCTGCCTCCTAGTGCTGGGATGAAAGGGGTGTGCCACATGCCTAGTCCAGCAAATGCACCTCTGCATCACGTGTGTGCGGTGCCTGAGAAGGCCAAGGAGGATGGGTGTCTGATTCTCAGGAAATGGAGTTAGAGATAGCTATGAGTCACCACGTGAACCCTGATCCCAGTGGAGCCGGGGCTCTTAACGCTTGACCTTCTCTCCAGCCCCCCAAATTGTATTGTGTTGTGTTGTGTAGTTGTATTGTATTGTATTGTGTGAAGGGTTGCTGGAGGGGGATACACATACAACAGCAAGCATGTGGAGGTCAGCAGACAACTCTGTAGAGTTGATTCTCTTCTTCCACATTTCCATGAGCTCCAGGGCTCAAACCCAGAGATCCATCTTGTACAGCAAGCACATTTACTCACTGAGCCTTCCTCTGGGTACAACATTTGTATTTTCAGTATGTCAATAAAGTAATGTAATATATATATATGGGAGATGTGTTCCCAAGGGTGAGATGTGACTTTCTCTTATTGATGAGTCATAGGCTGTGGTGCTGGGTGGGAGACTGTCACCGAATCACTGGCCTCTTAGGTTATTCATACATGTTTGTTTATGGGTAGGAACATTGTATCCAGATTGCCCTTTTTGTATTTACTCTGTGTGTGTGTGTGTGTGTGTGTGTGTGTGTGTGTGTGTGTGTGTGTACACAAGTGTGCAAAGGGGGCTGGAGAAATGGCTCAATGGTTAAGAGCACTGACTATTCTTCCAGAGGTCCTGAGTTCAAATCCCAGCAACCACATGGTGGCTCACGACCACCTGTAATGGGATTCGATGCCCTCTTCTGGTGTGTCTGAGGACAGTGACAGTGTACTCACACATATTAAATAAGTAAAATCTTAATCCGGGTGTGGTGGCGCACGCCTTTAATCCCAGCACTTGGGAGGCAAAGGCAGGCAGATTTCTGAGTTCAAGGCCAGCCTGGTCTACAGAGTGAGTTCCAGGACAGCCAGGGCTACACAGAGAAACCCTGTCTCGGAAAACCAAAAAAAAAAAAGTGTACAAAGGTCAGAGGACAAACAGTTCTCTTTTATATCCTGGGAGTTCCAGGCATGGACCCCAGGCCTTAGAGCAAGCTCCTTCACCCACTGCACCATCTCTCTGGCCCGCTTTTTTTCTCTTTTAATTTCCTCATCACTTGTTCCCAAAATTAGGAATAACAGGCATAAGAGATATTCAGGTTTGCAAATATTTGTTCTATAGAAAAACTGGCCAATCCAGAATTCTAACAGTGCAAGAAAGCTAAACAAGCTATTAGGAAAAATATGTATTCCAACCCAGTTGGGTTTCATTTTCCACTGCAAAGGACTTGTCAGCACTCCTTCCTGCCCGAGTCTCAGGAGGCTTCACAGAGCGCTTCCATGCTTTGCAGGTGTGGGGATTGGTGTCGTCCACGCTGGGTACGAAAGGCGCCTGGCCCATCACCTGGGAGCACACAGCACCCCCTCCATCCTTGGGGTCATCAGTGGGAAGATCACCTTCTTCCACAACGCAGTGGTCCATGAAAACCTACGGCAGTTCGTGGAGAGTCTTCTCCCAGGAAACTTGGTAGAGAAGGTGAGTGTCCCCGGAGAATGGAGCTGCCAGCCGGAACCTCCCAGGCTTCGCTCTGAGCAGCCAAGACACTACCACTTCATTACACCAAGTAGTGCGAGAAGCCTGAGGAGGCTGGCAGCCGAAGCAGGGTACAGAGCTGGGAAGAGCGCACTGCCGTTAGGAACCGCTCACAGGCTCTAGACATCACGGGAATCTGATCTGAAGCCACAGTCCTGTTTACTAAACAACAACGAAGTTAGATCACGTGGTAGAATTTATGGCTCATGCATTTGTTCATAGGCACAAATTTGTGCTATGAAAATAGGAAAATCAGATTACATTGAGAAAAAATTAAGTACATTTGGATTTTACATTTTTAAATGTGTATTAAGTAAGTATATTCATATCTACCAAACCCACCAGATTCATTACACAGATATTATTTCTGGAACATTAAAAGCTTAGTGAGGAGCAGTCATGGTGGTGCACGCCTTTCATCCTAGCACTCAGGAGGCAGAGGCAAGTGGATCTCTGTGGCTTTGAGGTTAGCCAGGACCACGTGGCTACAAAAAGTGAAAAGCTTATTGAGGGCCCGAGAGCTGTCTCAGAAGGTCCAGATGCTTGCTGCCAAGCCTGACAGCCTGAATAATTCCCAGCAGCTCCTGAAAGTTGTCCTGTGACGACTCACATGTGCACGCGTAGCTCATGTACCTATATAGCCTATACACACGCACATACAAAACAAAGACTGTAATGTTGTTGTTGTTTAAGACTCGGGTCCTCTTGGATAAGAGCAGCACACACCCTTACCCTCTGAGCATCTCTCCAGCCCACTAGGCCATGTTTACAGGGCAAGCGCTGCATGCCTTCTATGGAACTGAACTCTGGGGACCAATGGCAGGGCTTATGCTTGGAGATGCCCTGGATTCGATCTCTAGTACTCCTACCAAAAAACAAACAAAGAAACAACTTGAGAAGTGATTTTATAATATAGTCAGTAATTCTTTCAAGCAGGATGATAATTTTAATCTGTAAGAGTTTATAAAGAGATGACATCTGTGTTGCCATTCTTCTAATGGCTTTGTCAAATTAAGACAGAAAGACTAGTGGCAAGGCCGGCAGATCTCAGTGAGGTCAGGCCAGCCTGGTCTGCTTAGCAAGTTCCAGTCCAGCCAGGACTAAATAGACCCTTTCTCAGAAAAGGCAGAAAGATTAATTGTCTGCATTTTTGTTTTTTACAAACAGCCTCTTTATAAGCACCCATATGGCACTCCCAACCATTGTAGCTCTGGTTCCTGGGAATTTGATACTCGCTTCTGACCTCTGTGACCAGACATACATGTAGTATGCATACATACATGCAGGCAAAACATTCATGTACAAAATAAAAATGAATAAATTATTTTTTAAATTAGATGTTGCAACTAACCTATTTTCAATTTAAGGTCACAAATAAAAATTATGTGCGGTTCCTCTCTGGCTGGCAGCAGGAGAATAAGCCACACGCCCTCCTGTTCGGCCAGACACCAGCAGTGCCACTGATGTACAAGGTAATGGATCTGGGGAGCAGCTTCCAGTCTTTCTGGTGGGGGCCAGCTCTGCATCAGAGCCCAAAGCCTGCTTGTCCTTGGGATAATTACATATTTGAGCATTTTTAATTTAAAAATTCCAAATCAGAAAACTCTTGACCATCAGTGTCTCACCACATTAGGAAATTCTACCCCTGACCTCGTGTGACAGGTCACAGTCAAGACAGAGGAACACATTAAAATATGCACAATTACCTTCACACTGAGAGTAAGGTATATGTGAAACATACAGGTTTTATGTTTAAATTTGGTGTGTCCCCAAGAATGCTTCACTATGGATATGCTAATACTATAAAATCTGAAAAAGCCTGAACCATTCAGGTTGCAAGTATTTCAGAAACAGTTCTGCCTGTGGTAGTTTATTGCTGGGATGGACACACACACACACACACACACACACACACACACACACGCACAGACACAGACACACATGGACCAAGGCAAGATTTCTGGATAATGATTAATTTGTTTGATCTCTTGAGAAAATGAGTCATTCTCCCTTGTCCAGTTTTTGTGCATAGGATATCATTAGAATTCCTAGAGTAGGTGTTTGAGGGTGAGGAGACTCATGGTTCATCCCAGCCATGGGCGTCAGTGGGTCCCACTGGGTCTGTAAGCTGGATGCCAAGCTGTCATTTCCCTTCCTTCCTTTCGTCCGCCCTCACAGTTGACGGCCTTCGCATACAAGGATTATGTGTCGTTTGGATACGTGTATGTCGGCTTGAGAGGTGTGGAAGAGATGACCAGGCAGTACAACGTCAACCTCTATACCCCCACCATGCTCATCTTCAAAGAGCACATAAACAAGCCCGCTGATGTGATCCAGGTATGTGAGCCACCTCAGGCCGAGACGGTCTTCCTTTTACCCCAGCCTTCACATAAATATGCACTGCAAGGGTCAGGCGTTCAAGAACACATGAGTCTGTGGATAGCCTAAGCTAGAGTGAGACTTTGTTTCAGATGACAAAGAAAGAACCAAGATGGCTCAGTGGGTGAAAGTGCTTGCTGCCTAGCCTGACCCCTGACCCCTGAGTTCCATTTCTGAGACCCACGGGGAAGACAAAGACCAACTGCTGTGGGTCATCCTTGACCTGAGTGTGCTGAGGCATAAACATGCACACTCATGAATGAGAGAGACGGAGGGAGGGAGGGAGGAAGGAAAGGTGTTGGGAATTGAACAAAACAGCTGAATATAGGGACAAATTCATTTGGCGTTTCTTCTTACTGATGCACTAAATTTTGTTGTTGTTGTTGTTTTATCTGACACAATAATGTTTTGCTTAAAAAAACAAAATTGTCTCCCATGGCACGCACCTGGAATTCTAGTATTCTGAAGGCCAAAGCAGGAGAATCTGGGTTTGAGAGAGGAGTTAGTTGTTGATTTTTTAGGTTTGCTTTTTAGACAGGGTCTCACTTGCTGTATAAACTAGGCTGACCAGCAACTCCAGAGATCTCCTTGCCTCTGCTTCCTGAGTGCTGGGATAAAGATGTGTGCCACCGTGCCCACTAACCCTTGACTTTGAAGTGGGGCTACAAGTTTTATTAAGTGCTTTGTTTGGAGGCTGGAAAGATGGCTCAGCAGTTTAAAAATATGTACTGCTCTTCCAGAACCCAAAGTTCCAGAGTTCAGTTCCCTGCACCTACGTTGGGCAGCTCAAAACTACCTGTAACTCCAGTTCCAGAGGCTCCGACAGTCCTCTGTGGACCTAGTGCTTGCCTATGCTCCTACACACACACACACACACACACACACACACACACACACACACACACACAGCTCAAAACTACCTGTAACTCCAGTTCCAGAGGCTCCGACAGTCCTCTGTGGACCTGGTGCTTGCCTATGCTCCTACACACACACACACACACACACACACACACAGAGCTCAAAACTACCTGTAACTCCAGTTCCAGAGGCTCCGACAGTCCTCTGTGGACCTGGTGCTTGCCTATGCTCCTCTACACACACACACACACACACACACACACACACACACACACACACACACATCTTTTTTTAAAAAGATTCATTCATTCATGCATGCATACGAGTGCTCTATCTGCGTGTACACCTGTGTGCCAGAAGAGGGCGTCAGATCTCATTACAAATGGTTGTGAGCCACCATGTGGTTGCTGGGAATTGAACTCAGGAGCTCTGGAAGAGTAGTCTGGAAGACCTGCTGAGCCATCTCTCCATCCACCCCCCCATAATTTTTTATAAATAAGAATAATACACTTTATATTATTGCCTGACTGTTGTGTAGTAAATATGGTATTGCCTGGGCCATCCATAGTTAGGCTGTATCCTGCAGTGGTTCAGTCAAGGGAGGAAAGACAGAAAGACAGTCTCTACCCAGTGTGCTAGGCAGCTTGTTCAGCATGAAGAATAGGGTGTCTGAGACTGGAAATTGGGAAAGTCATTTGTGAAGCAGAACCAGACGAAGAAATGGCTGACAGGGTAAGAAGAGGACAAACTGGTCTTAGCATGCTGAATTAGAGCTGCTATACCAAATGTGAGTGGAGAAGACCCTAGGTGGGCGGGGGACAGCCTGGGCAGGGCAGGTGGAGGCTGGGCTCACAATCTCAGCACTCTGAAGGCTGCAAATAGCTAGCAAGAATTCAAAGCCAGCTCAGGAGGCTTTCGGAGGCTGTCTGGGGGGCTGATTTGTTAGGTCTGGCCTGGCAGGCCCAGAGCCCCAGGCTTGAGGCAAAGCATTGGAGAAGCCAGTCAGTGCAGGCCTGTGGTCCCAGCACTCGGTATGCAGATGCAAGAAGAAGGAAATTCAAGGACATTCTTAACTAACATAGTGAGATCACTATGACATCTGGCCACTTGAGATGACCTACTACCAAGAGGTAGGTAGGTGGGAAATAGAGGTGGGCAGGTTGTGAGCACATCACTGAATGGTTGGTTTTTAAAAATTATAGCCAAGCAGTGGTGGTGCACGCCTTTAATCCCAGCACTTGGGAGGTAGAGGCAGGTGGATTTCTGAGTTTGAATCCAGCCTGGTCTACAGAGTGAGTTCCAGGACAGCCAGGGATACACAGAGAAAAAAAAAATTATAATCTTTTTTGAAATTAACACTTATTTGTGTGCATCTACACATTCATGTTTGTGGACAGGATACTGTGGAAGTCAGTTCTTCCTCTCTGTGGGTTTGGAGAATCCAACTGAGACCGGCAGGCTTGTCGGCGAACTCTCTTATCCACTGAGCCATCTCCCTGGCCCAGGGTCTTATCTGTCAACTCACCCTCCTTCATACTTGTGAAACAGCACCTTCTGTTATACTCTCTCTTCTGATTTAAGCAATACAGTTGCTTCTCAAATATCGACTTTGTATCATCCAGCAGCTGTGCAAGCACTTCAGCCGTCAGTCATTATCTGTCCTGTCTTTAGGATTTGAGTACACAGCGGCTAATGGCGGTTTTGTGTCTCCTCTGTGATGTCTATCCTTTGAGCTGCACGAAGCATGACAGAGCATTTAGTGTTCAGTTTTGTGGTCTGCCTCTTATTTCTTAGAAACAGTGAGGGGCTGGGATGTCCGAGTGGTAGTGCTCTCTTAGAGTGTCTGAAGTCCTGAGTTCACTACTAGGACCACGTAAACTTGATGTGGTGACAAATGCCTGAAATCCCAGCACCAGGAAGGTAGGAAGATCAGAAACGCAGGGTGATCCTCAGCTACATAACAAGCTGGGATCCAGCCTGGGCTACACAACACCTATCTCTAAAGGACAGTGGGAGCTGGACATGATGGTACAACACTCTGGTGACAGGGACAGGTGTGAATTTGCAAATTTGAGGTCATCGTGGTCTACATAGACGTTCCAGGCCAGCCAGGCTGAGTAGTGAGACCCTGTCTCAAAAGAACAAAAGCTACTATTGTTTGAGTGTTTGTTTTGTTTTGTCTTCTAGAGGAACAGTTATTGAAACCAGAGCTTTCTCCATGCTAGACCAGCCTTCTACCACTGAGCCATCTCCCTGTCCCTGCAGTTTATTTTGAATTGTTTAGTTTGCTACAGATTCCAAAGTAGAAATATATTTGTGTAAAATCAAAACTTATTGACTCAATCTGTTAGTGTAAATTGGTATGCAGAGTCCTGCAATGGAAACCTCTTGATTTTCTCCTGAGCATGGCCTGGCTGC
This sequence comes from Mus musculus, assembly GCF_000001635.26. NCBI lineage: Eukaryota > Metazoa > Chordata > Mammalia > Rodentia > Muridae > Mus > Mus musculus. The sequence goes on along the minus strand of NC_000070.6, from coordinate 141,771,182 downwards.
ATCCTGACCTTCACCTGAGTTGTTAACCAGCATTTTACACGTGCCTAGTAGTGTTGCTTTAGCCAGGGTCAGCCACAGTCTTCATAAGTGTGCGAGTAAGCCCATGTGCAGTGTGACAACTGAGTGTTTGCTGCTGTTTCTCCAGGCTCGGGGACTGAAGAAGCAGGTCATCGAGGACTTCATCGCCCAAAACAAGTACCTGCTGGCCTCCCGGCTCACCAGCCAGAGGTTGTTCCATGAACTCTGCCCTGTGAAGCGGTCTCACCGACAGAGAAAGTAAGAACTTGAGGCTCTGCCGCTCACTGAAGTGGTGTGGTATCTTTCTGAGGGGTAGTTAAATCTCTGTGATGGGGTGGGGTGTCTTAGTCCAGGGTACCTTCAGACCACATGCTGAAATTATAGATGTAAGCCACCATATCTAGCAGATACCTGGCGAGCCTGCAAGATGGCTCAGCAAGTATAGGCACGTGCTATCAAGCTTGATCACCTGGGTTTGCTCCCTGCGATCCACACGGTGGAAAGAGGATTGATCCCCACACACCGAGATAGCTTACGGTTTAAGATCTATCTGAAATCTCACTGTTTACCACTACCACTCTTGAGCAGGCTACTGCTGTGTCTCGTGGGTCTCTGCTCTCATGCATCCCCTTGCTTGGGACTCAGTTCTCCACATGTTTGCCATTGGTATCTCCAAACCCAGGTCAGACCAAGTTGTTCCACCCTCTTTTCCTCTCCTACAACACCTTATCCAAGTCTCTGCTCATACATCAAGTGGTAGGTATTTTTCTGACCTGCATAAGTACAACCTTGACCCCACCCCAGCCTCTCTCTGTCCCTCTTCCCCTTCTCACAGAACTTATCAATACCCATTTATGTGTCTGTGTATCTGTCTTCTCTACAGGAACAAGTGTGGGAGTGTTGTCTAGGAGCTCAGTAAATGTCTGGGAAAGTGAATGGATAAATGCCAGGCTTCCTTTAGGACCTTGTAGAGGCAGCCCCTTCAGTCACCTCTGCCCTAAGATAGATCAACCACCACCCCTCCCTGAGAGAGATCATACAGAGTGTGTCTCTTAACCGGAGCAGCTATTGCCAGCCTGACCTTCCCTCAGGATTGGTTATAGATCCTCCTCTCTTATCTGTGTACAGATACTGCGTGGTTTTACTGACAGCTGAGACTAACAAAGTGAGCAAACCCTTTGAAGCCTTCCTGTCATTTGCCCTGGCAAACACTCAAGACACGGTACGGTTCGTGCATGTCTACAGCAACCGACAGCAGGAGTTTGCCAGCACATTGCTACCGGACATGGAAGCTTTCCAGGGGAAGTCAGGGGTGAGCCATGGGCCCCATTCCCCATTCCTATTCCCATTCCTCCTGTCTTGGGAGTGCTGAGTCCAGAGTCCAGACATCTGCAAACCTCTGAGACCTGGGGGACCCTTATTCAGACCTCCCTCCATCCTTTGCCTACTGAGTTTGCATCCCCCATGAGGGCTCCAGACCTCCTGGAAGGCCCTTTTCCTCCACTCTGATTCCATCCCAGCTAAGCCCTCTCGGCCACTTTCCATGAGGGGAGGTTGAGATGGGTCAGCCTTTTCCAGCAGCTTTTCCTGGGAACAGCTTTAGTGGTACAGAACTCAAGAGGCCCATTCTCCCAATCTCAGGCCACTGGTGACATACTCAGAACCCTCTTCCTTCCTCGTGTTCTTTGCCTGTGCCATCACCCCCACCCCTACCTCCAAATGCCTGGGGTTCTTCTTGTGGAGTCAAGATTGTAGTTTGATGATAAGAGTGCTTGCCTGAAAAACACGAAGCCCTAGGTCTCATCATCAGTGCACAGAAAGAAGAAAAAGACCTATAGTCTCATTCAGTTATCATGAAAAAGCTCTGCAAGGCGAAGGCTCCTTAGCTGGGACGTTAAGGCAGAAGCTGTTACACAAAGTCTATGGGAAGAAAAAGAGGCTTAGAATTTTGACAAAAGCTTAGGAATGTCACCATAAAAGTAATTACTTCTGCTTTTATTTTTTATAATTTTTCTGTTGTAGTGGATATGCCTGTAAACCTGGCACTGGGAGGTAGAGGCAGGAAGGAAATTTTAGGGCAGCCTGGGCTACATGATACCCAGTATCAAAAGTAAGCAAAAACTGAGTTGGAAAAATTGCTCAGTGATTAAGAACACTCTCTGTCAAATTCATGACCTCTTTTTATTGATTGCTATTGCTAACACACATACAAACACACACCCACACACACATTCCTAAATATAACCTGTTCAGTTTATATAATACTACCTGTACAGTATGTTTTCAGGGCTGACTGTTGGTGTACCCTGGGCAAGACCACTTCTCCCATTCCATGAATAAATTTCTTAAAGAACAAAAAATTATTCTGGGAAGGCCAAGGTTTGAGGATCTCTTGAGCCGAGGCATTTAAGGCCAACCTAGGTCACAAAATGAGAGCTCATCTCAAACCTCACTAACTCCTGGGATGGGGGTGGAGTTCAGTTTGTAGAATGCTTGGCTGACATACACAAGGCTGAGTTCCTCCCAGCACAGTTATCCAGGGATGCTGGTGAGATGGAGCCAAGTTCAGGCTCATCCTCACAGCTGCACAGTGAGTTTGAATACTAAGGATTCTTTTTGTCAGAAAGACCTCAAAGCCTCTTACAAACACCATAGACAGGATTTATGCATTAGCTTAGTTAGTGACCTCATGAGGCCCTTTTGACCATCTTCCCTGGGACAAAGCGCAGGCAACTGCAGCTCACGGTTTGACAAGATACACTATGTAAGTCCAGACTGGGCTCATTTATGTATGTATTTATTTTATATGAGTACACTGTTGCTGTCTTCAGACACACCAGAAGAGGGCATTGGACCCCATTACAGATGGTCCCAGCACCATGTGGGTGCTGGGAATTGAACTCAGGACCTCTGGAAGAGCAGTCAGTGTTCTTAACCTCTGAGCCATCTCTCCAGCCCCTGGGCTCAAGCTCTTGATCCTCTTAACCTCAGCCTCAGCCTCCCAGGAAGGGGGGGAGGGGGCTGGAGTTATTGGTGTCGTTATATCCTGTTGCTTTTGAGACTCTTAATGGTCTTTCTTTTTTTCTCTCAGGTGTCCATCTTGGAAAGGAGGAACACAGCGGGGAGGGTGGTGTTCAAAACCCTGGAGGATCCCTGGACCGGCAGTGAGAGCGATAAGTTCGTCCTTTTGGGTTATCTTGACCAGCTGCGGAAGGATCCAGCATTTCTGTCTTCAGAAGCTGTGCTCCCTGACCTGACTGACGAGCTGGCTCCTGTGAGCATCAGGGTCCAGAAGAATGGGCCAGCAGGAGGGGTGGGGCAGTGTGAGGGGGCGGGGCGGGAGCAGGGCGGGATTGACCACTGCCTGTTTCCTCCCACAGGTATTTTTCCTCCGGTGGCTCTACTCTGTTTCTGACTACCTCTCGGACTTCTGGGAGAGCCTGCTTCACAGTAACTGGTAGGACGCTGTGGGTTTCTTTTCCTTGTCAAAGCCAGCCTGGAAGCCCGCGCTTGGATTTGTGTGCACTTGGCTGCTGGAAGTAGGCGAGCTCACACAGCCCGATAACCGACTTCTGCTGCCTTTGCTTTGCTTCTTACCATTTGCTGATAGGTCCTTCCTGCTGGGCGGGAAGATCACCCCAGCTGGCCTCCCTGGCAGCAGGGCTGGTACTAGTCCTCCTTCACTCTTGGCTGTGTCGGCCACTCAGCACAGTGTGTGCACGCACAGATAAATATGTCTGTCCATGCCCAAAACTAGCTTGGGGAGGAGAAGGTTTATTTTGGCTTACAAACCAAGACCACAGAGGAATGCTGCTTGCTGGCTTGCTAAGCGGCTGTTCCTACACTCCCCAGGACTGCCTGCCCGCAGTGGGCTAGGCCCTGCCGGATCAATTAGTAATCAAGAAAACTCCCCACAAACATGTCCACAAGCCAGGCTAATGGAGGCAACTTTCCCGCTAAGTTCCCTCTTGCCAGGTGACTGTAGTCTGTGTTCAGTTGACAGCTGAAGCTGACTGTGACGTTCCCTGTCCATCTGGGCCACATCTGCCATTCTGGCCACATTCAGCGTCTGAGATCATTCCCTAGAGTCTGTAGCCACCAGTCCCTCAGTGTCCGTCCGAGAGTTGCTTCCTGTATCCTCTCGTACAGAATGTATTAGACACAGCCGAAAGCCACCCCCCACTTCTTCACCCTCGAAACAGCCTGTCTTGTGCTCTTGTTTCTTGGTGTGAGAGAAGTGTGGTTTGGGACCTTTTTCTCCTGAGTCAGCTGAAAGCCAGATCCCGAGGTTGTGGGCTCATGGCTGAAAGCCAGATCCCGAGGTTGTGGGCTCATGGCTGAAAGCCAGATCCTGGCGGTTGTAGGCTCATGGCTGAAAGCCAGATCCCGAGGTTGTGGGCTCACAGCTGCCTTTGCTTCCAGGCGGGAGATGATGCCCCTGCTGTCCCTCATCTTCTCGGCCCTCTTCATCCTCTTCGGCACGGTCATGGTCCAGGCTTTCAGGTACCCAGGGGCCAGCCCACCAGGCCATGTCTGCCCTTCTTGTTTAGAAAGGAAAGTAACTTCTGTTTCCATGCTTTAGTGACTCAAATGAGGAGCGAGAGTCGCACCCTGCAGACAAAGAGGAAGTCCCCGAGAAGGCTGGGAAGACTGAGCCGAGCTTCACCAAAGAGAGCAGCAGGTTCTTCCCACACAGCACACCCTGCCCTCAGCCTCGTAGAGCGTTACCGAGATGGGTAGAGAGGCCTCCTTGCCTGCCTCTAAAACCTGGCTGTTGGTTTGGGGGAGGGAGTTGCAATGCGGGGTATGGAACCCAGGGCCTCACATGTGCTACTCACTGAGCCCCCATGCTAAAATAACCTGAAGTGGACAACTATGGATAGCAGTGTAAGGCCACATGTACTGTTCTGAAATAGCCAGTCATGGTGGCACACGCCTTTAATCCCAGTACTTAGGAGGCAGAGGCAGGTGGATACCTGCGAGTTTTATATAGAGTGCCAGGCCAACCAGAACTACATATTGAGACTCATCCCAGAAAAGAGCAAACAGTTGTGTGCCTCATCGGGGAGTCACAGTCACAGCAAGTGCACGTGTACCCACAGTCTGTGTGAAGTCACCTTCAGACTGAGGTGTGTGAACAGACATAAATGTGCTTTGACCCTCCTCAACATGTCTTACTTGCACATTTGCACACATTATAAAATGGGAGGGGAATCCAGACATCCAAAGCACTTCTATTCTCAGGCATTCTGAGTTCTTTGTATTTGTTATTTTTTTAGTTGTGTCCCTGTGTGTCTGTGTGTAGGTTTGTACTCTCAGAGGCCAGAAATATTAGATCTCCCTAGAGCTGGAGTTCCAGACTGTTGTGACCTTCTGGACCTCTAGAAGTTCAGTACATGGGCTGGAGGGATGGCTCAGCGGTTAAGAGCACTGACTGCTCTTCCAGAGGTCCTGAGTTCAATTCCCAGGAATCACATGGTGGCTCACAACCATCTGTAATGGGATCTGACGCCCTCTTCTGGTGTGTCTGAAGACAGCTACAGTGTACTCATATATATATATATATATACATATATATAATAAAATCTTTAAAAAAGAAGTTCAGAGCCGGGCGTGGTGGCGCACGCCTTTAATCCCAGCACTCGGGAGGCAGAGGCAGGCAGATTTCTGAGTTCGAGGCCAGCCTGGTCTACAGAGTGAGCTCCAGGACAGCCAGGGCTACACAGAGAAACCCTGTCTCGAAAAACCAAAAAAAAAAAAAAAAAAAAAAAAAAGAAGTTCAGAACACACTCTCCATTCCCAGGCATCTAGAATAAGGGAAAAGCCACTGCTGACTGGGGTACACTAAGACCCTCTACACATGTAGATACAGGACTACTAATAATCTGAGTGTCATGTGATTTGCAGTCTCAGCTCAGGCATGAAAGCAGGAAGAGAAAGAAACACAAGGGAGGTGATACGTGAGCCAGAAGCTGGGGTAGCGTGTCCCTGTGACTCATTACTGCAAGAGACCTGTCCGAGTTAAAAACAGACTAAGCATGTATGGCCTCCATGGCTCTCATCTGTAGTCACCTTTACACTGGACTGAAAGCTGTGTAAGAAGGGCTACTGTGGACCAGGGCCACCCTGCAGCCCCATGAGTCCTAGTCAGTGCTGAGAGGCAGATCCAGTCAGGCCAGGCGCTCTCAGATTCACTGGTTTTGTGTTTGTTTTGGAGACCTAAGGAGGAGTTTGCATATTTATTTATTCCCCTAGCCCAGGCTATCCTCAGACTCCCCACATAATTGAGGCTTGCCTTAAGCTTCCCGTCCTCCTGCCTCTACCCCCTAGATGCTAGGGTTATGGCATGCCCTGCCACAGTGGCTTCCACTGCTTTCCGCTCCCCGCATCCTGAAAATGTCTAAAGTTTTCCATATTTCTCCACAGCAAGATTCCTAAGAAAGGCTTTGTGGAGGTGACTGAACTCACAGATGTGACGTACACCAGCAATTTGGTACGCCTGAGGCCTGGTCACATGAATGTGGTCCTGATCCTGTCCAATTCCACTAAGACAAGCCTCCTGCAGAAGTTTGCTTTGGAAGTCTACACATTCACCGGGTAAGCAGGTGGGGTGTGTGTGTGTGTTTCTGAGTGTGTGTGTGTGTGTGTGTGTGTGTGTGTGTGTGTGTGTGTGAGCTCGAGAAGGGGCGGGAAGAGAGAAAGGAGGGGTGTGTATCTAAGGAAGAAGAGGACTCTCCACTTGGAATAAGCGACTGCGAGGCTGTTGCACACTTCCCACTGGATGAGCAGAGCTCTGTGTCCTTCCTGGGCCACATTTCTGCCATCGTTGGGGCCTTCTCTTGATGTTAGTTTCTCTGCGTAGCCCTGGCTGTCTGGAACTCATGATGTACACCAGGCTGGCCTCAGACTCACAGAGTTCCGCCTACCTCTACTCGTGAGTGCTATGATTTAAGACGTGCCAGCATACCTGGCTTGATCTTGTACTTTCGATAATCGACCTCGATGCTCTCAATGTTGGAACAGTCCTCCTACCTCTACCTTCCAAGTGCCAGAATTACAGGCTTTCTACTACTCTCCCTTGACTCTCATGTCCATGCACCCCACCCCACCCCACCCCCAGCTCCACATACATCCTTTCGTAAGTCCAGGCTGCAGCCAGCACAAGGCTCTCTGGCTGTTCAGCCTTGTCTAGGGTGCTGGCACTGTTCTCCTCAGTGGCCTGCAGCAGAACTCCTGGAACCTTCTGAACCCTCATCTGCTCTTCCCACAGGAGCAGCAGCCTCCACTTCTCCTTCCTGACACTGGACAAACACCGGGAGTGGCTGGAGTATTTGCTAGAGTTTGCTCAGGATGCGGCCCCGATCCCAAACCAGTATGACAAGCACTTTATGGAACGAGACTACACTGGCTACGTGCTGGCCCTGAACGGTCACAAGAAGTATTTCTGCCTTTTCAAGCCACTAAAGACAGTGGATGAGGAGACTGTGGCCTCCTGTGACCCTGACTCCTCCCGAGGGAAGCCTTCCTGTGGCCTTGGCCCCAAGCCCCTCAAAGGCAAGCTGAGCAAGTTGTCCTTGTGGATGGAGCGCCTGCTGGAAGGCTCCTTGCAGAGGTTCTACATCCCGTCGTGGCCTGAGCTGGACTGAGCGAGGCCTCCAGAGGATAGCGGGCCCCAGGAACAGGGATTTTAAGAGAGTCTCCATTGTAGATTTCTCTTCTAGAGCCATGGCTAGAAGACCTTTCCTCTGTCACCTAGGAGTAAAGCACGCAGGTTTGACCACTAGATGAACATCTTCCTTCCCCTTCGGGTTTTCTCCCCTGGATGAATGCCGCACTACTTCAGTAGACTGCCCAGCCCCTCTTCTCTGCTGTCCCTATAACGTGCTCACACCCCTGTCCTTACACTGCAGAAACCCAGGGCTTGACCCTGAGCCGTGCCTGGACCAACCTCAGGATCTTCATGAGCCTGTCTCATGGGGTGGGTCACTCACCTCTCCCCCAGCCCCTGCAGCAGGCTCCTGCTGGCCCCTGCTTGGCCTCTGCCAAGGTGTGTGCTCTCAACACGGGAAGCCACCACGGCTTCTAGGTCCTCCGTCTTCAAAAGAGGCCTAGTGTGCAAGCAGTTTTCTATGTGGTTGTGCTTCTGGGAGCAAGCAGTGAGAAGTATATTTTGGGGGTATCCCCCACAACAGTCGGCCAAGCATGGTTTTGAGAAGAAAGGGGTGAGCAGGGGGTGAAGGTGCAGCATTCACATTTAGTCTCCCGACCGAGAGGGAGGGTGAGCACTGGCTGGAGGCGCAGAGCCCTGTGACCCTGCGTGCACTTCCCTGCCCGTCCCCTTCCCTCACCGCACTCTGTCAGCACCAGCACAGCCAGGGTGTCTGCCTTGCCAGCACTGGAGTGGCTGAGCTGCTGACCTGTCCCCAGAGGCCTTTTTGCTTCTGGGTTTTAGAGTTTGATACTAGGAGCCATATCCTGTGATCTTGTTCTCTGAACATAGATAAGCTGCTATAGAGCCAGTAGATTTAAGATGGCAGCACTTAGTCCTACCCACCAAGAGCTAGGTGCAGGAGCCCTTCCTGCCTCGCTCTCCAGTAAAACGCCAGGTGTGTCTTCATACCAAGGAACCTGACCTCTCTGACAATTGCATTTTGAACATTGTTGTCCCCAAAGAGCTGAATCTTCAGGTCGTCTCTTGTGACTGTGAGCGGAGACTTGTCCGGACTCCTGTCAGTAGGCAGCTAGCTAGCATCCTCCTTCTGGCGTCCCTGCTTCACTGTTTCCTCCTTCCCTTATTGCTGCTTCCCGCTGCCAGATCACACCCATCAGCTCCAGTTCGCCTGGCTCCACGCACCTTGAGCTCAGGGCCGGATCATGCTCGCCCGCTCAAGGGCATACCCTTGTTTTTAGAGCCAACCCATGAGGGGAGTTTGGACAACTGTCACACATGATGTGTTCTACTGTCAAGCAAGTGCCCTTTTGTAAAGGGAAGGGCACAAATCAGGGACCGGACATTCACTCAGTGAGTATTCTCCAGTTGTAATTGCTTTGAACCAAGCACCTCGGATCCTGACTACTTTAAACACTGAGCTCCAGTGGTAAGTGAGAAATTATTTGAACCCAGGAACTCTGTAGTTTTCAAAGAGTCTTTAGCTTTATTAAAAAGTAAAGAAAACACTGCCAGGCTTCATTCTTCCATCTGCCCCTCTAGCAGTACATGCCGATTCTCCATGGTTCTCGTGTGCCTGGCCCAGCTAGAAAGGGTGAAGGCAGTCTTGGCTCCTGGAGGCTGAGGATAAGCTGGGGTAGAACACTTGCCAGGCAAGTGCAAAGCCTGGGGTCCACCCCCAGTGTCTCACACACAGATGGGTTTTTTTCATTCTTCCTCTATTTTTATGGCTGGGTTCCTCTTATGAGTTTGTTTTAACTCATTGATAGATTTTTGTCTTTACGTTTCTGGAACCGGTCAAATCCCTTGACATGTAATTTCTGAAAACCAAAAACTCCCCAGATGTTTGTTCTCTTCTCAAAACTGTACCAAGAAGATAAAATGTCTTTCCATTCAAGGGGGTAGAGAGGAGTGGGGACGGGATTGGCATAATCCCTGCAGACCCGATGGAGACGGGTATCTACCAAGGACATCATGCAACTTTGATTTGCTTGCTTGCTTGCTTGCTTGCTTTAAAACAAGAGTCTGACTATGTAGCCCAGGCTGGCCTCCAACTCAAGGCCCTCCTGCCTCAGCCTCCCAAGTACCGGGATTCCAGGCGCGCACCACAAGTCTACCTTTGACAGATACAAGCCTTTCTTCCTGAATGTTGTTTCTATGAATTGTTTATTTTTGTGTCAAATATGAGCTATATTTATGCTCAGCCAAATGCCAAGGTTTCTCATCCTAATGAATGTAGTCTCACAGGACCCAATTTCGGCTCAGATACTGCTGTGTGAGGAGTGGGTATCTGCTCAAGGCAGCCTGTGAGTCATGTTCAGTAGCTGGGGGAAAGTCCAGTCAGTCTGTGGGGTGCCCTCTCCCTGCTGCTGGGATCACCTGCGGTTGGCCTAACCCAAGTTAATAAGCTGCCTGAGACATTGGAGGAGGCCACTCTCCCTGTCACTTGCCAACACCCAAAACAGTTTGCTTGGCGTTTTCAGAAGGGTCAGTCTCCTCATTTGCAGCCACCATTGATGTGTTTGCTGAAAAAATAGATCTGAGCCGTCTGCTTTGCTTCAGCTAGGGACTAGAAGATATACCCAGCCTCTCCGGTTTGGTTTGGGTTGGTTTGGTTTTTCAAAGTAGAAGACCATCTGGGGCTCAAGCTCAGCGGTAAAGCACTTGCCTAGGGAGTATGTGATCCTCTTGATTTGATCCCCAGTGATGGGGCGGGGGGCGGGGGGGGGGGCGGAATTAGGTACAATCCCTTAAATGTTGATGCAGAGATGTGGTGGCACATGCCTGTAATCCCAGCAGTCGGGAAGCAGAGGCAGGAAAATCCGGACTTGGGGGTCATCCTTAGCATGAGCAGGTGAGACCAGCTTGGGCTATAAGACAAATGATCCCAGACTGGGGCGGGGCGTGAGAGTGCTTGTGTAGTGCTTGGGGAGGCTCCGTGGTCTTCAGTCCTAGCACCGTAACTAAGTAAACAGGTAAATCGTTGTTAAGAAGAGGATGCGGATGAAATGTCAGCTGTGTCCACGTGTCCACGTGCCCTTGAAAACAACGGCGGGACAGAATCTGCTGCCATTGTTAGAAAGGATAGCTGTACCTGGAGGCAGATCTGAGAGGAAGGTGGCTATTTTGCACTTTTGATACTACTAAGAACAAATAATTTATTTGACAAATTGTGTCTTTTATGTTTTATGTTTTTCCTTTTCAGTTTTGTTTGGTTTGGTTTTGTATTGTGAACAGGCACTAAAGCTAATGTTATTTTGTTTTAAGAATATTACGGACTGGAAACAAATAAACTATTTTAATGTGTGATGGCTCTGGGGCACCTCTGGAATTGCAAGGTGATTCATGGATACATTATTAGAGTTGTATGACACTCAATAGTGCTTTCTGTCAGAGCAGGCACGGGAGATGGCAGGCATAGAGGGGCTGTCAACCTGAAGGGCAGATAATGCAAACCCGAGGTATACAGAGAGAGTTAAGAGTTCTCTCAGAGCAAGCTGGCAGCATCTGGTTTAGTTTTTACCCCTAGTCTTGTTTGAGGTGAAGGGTAGTAATGGGTCTTACGCTCTCAATCAGGTTAGCCTCAGACACACATGAACTCCCCTGCCTCGGTATTCCACTGTAGAGACAGATGCTGTGGAGACGGAATGCCTGCCCTGCGCTACTTCTCGGGCCTTTCCAGTTGACTTGTCTCCTTCTCCTGTTTCCTCCACCTTCTATGAAAGGGAACAAAGTTAAAGCAGTAGAGACTGGCCAGATGACGGGTTCTGGTTTCCTGAGTCTGGCATTCTTGCTATATAACCCTAGTTAGGCTCAAATTTGTAACAGTCCTCCTGCCTCAGCCTCCCAAGTGTTGGGACTACAGGTGTGTGCCAAGGTGCATCACCAGACCGGGGGCTGCTGCATTTCTCCTTAGGAATGTGAACTTTAGCCATGCAGTGGTGGTGCACGCCTTTAATCCCAGCACTCAGAGGCAGAGGCAGGTGGATCTCTTGAGTTTGAGGCCAGCCTGGTCTACAGAGTGAGTTCCAGGACAGCCAGGGCTACACAGGGGAACTCTTGTCTCGCAGAACGAGCTTGGGTGGAAAGATGATGGCTATCAGTTAAGAGCACTTACTATTACAGAGGATGCAGATCCAGCTCCCAGCATGCAGTGGTGGCTCACTGCTATCTTAACTCTCCAGCTCGTGAGGATTAATCCCACACCCCCTTCTGAACTCCACAGGCACACATAAAAATGAAATGCTTTAATGTTAGGAGGGAAGGAAGGAGACACGAGCTGTTTGGGTTAGTGTCCCAGTTGTCCTTGTTTGCAGCCAGTGGTGACATTTCACAGAAAGCTTTCTTTGGTCCTTGCACTGCTGGCTCACAAGTCCTTGAGGCTCTGTCATGACATAGTCTGTTTTGTCTTCAGGAACACAGACTCAGACAGTTGTCACTTTGGGGAGAGCACACAGCATCTCAAACAGCAGGTTAGCTGCTAGGAGGGCTGTGTTACCTAAGAGGGAGAGAAAGGCTATGAAGCTGGCACACGCCTCCCCAAAGCCACTCTCCAAGGACTCTAGCCTTCCCAGAGCCCTGGCTTCTGCACTCGGGATGCCACCTGCCTGTGAACATGCCTTCAGTCCCTACCGAGCATCTTTTGGAGACTGTAGGAGAATCCTGAGGGACCTTTGATACTAATGGCTGCTCAGGGCCCACCCTCGGCCTAACTGGAAGCTTTCTTCTTTCTTCCAGTTAGAATTATAGGGGTGACATCTCCTTTTCCCAGGTGTCAGCTAAAGCAACCCCCTACTTCACAGCAAAGCATGCTTTGCAAATTCATTTCTCAATGAAACATCAGAGGCGATGCCACTGAGCCTCCCTGTCACTAACCAGCAACAGCTGGCTCCTCCCAGGGGTTTTGTTCCTTGCATTAGCTCGTGCCTGTCGGGTTTGTGGGGGCAGGCTTCTCTCTTCGCTGCTGGATCTTCTCCACGGGGTCCCCGAGGTGAACATGGAGGCCTACCTCATTAGATGGATCTAATGTAAGCTCACAGCTACCCCATGGATCATTCTTTCCCCTCACTCACCAGAGAGATCATACGGCGGGGAGACTTCCACAAGATCGCAGCCCACCACATTCAGGCCTTGGCAGCCCCGGATGATCTCCAGAGCCTGTCCAAGGTAAATGTGACAGTCATTTCCAGTGAAAATAGAGGCCCAGATACCCATCCTTGGCCTAGGCGGGTGCTGGCTACAGCCTCGATGCTGTTTAAGGTACACAATTCACAGCACACAGCCCCTCTCTACTAGGGGCTCTGGGGTGTGATAGTGGAGTCAAACCAGGCAATGTCTTATGTCAAGATCCTTGAGACAGGCTGGGTGTGGTGGCACACGCCTTTAATCCCAGCACTCAGGAGGCAGAGGCAGGTGAATTTTTGAGTTCGAGACCAGCCTGGTCTACAAAGTGAGTTCCAGGACAGCCAGGGCTATACAGAGAGACCCTGTCTCGAAAAAAACAAAAAAAGATCCTTGAGACAGGCAATTTTCAGGAAACAGCCTGGGTGAGGGAAGGCTTCCTGAAGTACAAACAAGAAAAGAACATTATGGGCAAAAACACAGGCTAAGGCACAGAAACAAGATAGGCACAGGGACATGGATACGACTGACTCAAGGTGTGGCTCGGGGTGGGGTTTAGGAACAGGTACACAGGCCTTACCAAAGAAGTTTCCATCCTGCACATGGAAAGCAGAGGGCTGCCGGGCAGTGGTGGCGCACGTCTTTAATCCCAGCACTTGGGAGGCAGAGGCAGGCAGATTTCTGAGTTTGAGGCCAGCCTGGTCTACAGCATGAGTCCCAGGACAGCCAGGGCTACACAGAGAAACCCTGTCTCGAAAAAACCAAAAAAAAAAACCCTCTCCAGGAATCCACTAGGGAAGCCCACTTACCTGACTAGGGGTGAGCCCCGCGATTTCCGGTGTCCCTGTTCCTGGGGCATAGGCAGGATCCAAGGCATCTATGGCAAAGCTGATATAAAGAGGCTTGCCCCCCATCTGCTGCCTGACCTCTGCCATCAGGGGGACCAGTGACTTCATCCAACAGTCTTCAGCCAGGACCACACGGAAGCCCTGTGAGGGCCAGAGTCAAAGAGCTGGAGGTGATAGCTGACCCCAGGCTTGGCCTAACACATGCATGTCACATCTGACCTTGGCTGCCATGAGGCAATCCACAGTTGTCACCCCCTCCTCTACTGATGAAGTTAGGAAGCAAGGTCAAGGCTGATGTTATTGCTCACTTATGCTTCTAGATGCTTCTGTCCAGAACTCTGGGCTTGACACTCTAAAAATCAAAGGACCGGACAGTTGAGACAGCTCGGCTGGGGTAAAGGTACCACCTGCTGCCAAGCCGAGTGACCTGAGTTCAATCCCCAAGACCTTACACAGCAGAAGGGAACCCACTCCACAAGTGTCCTCTGCCCTCCATACTCATGCCACAGAGAATAAGTAAATATAATTAAAAGCAAAGTAAAATGAAGGAGCAGATGTGGTGACCCCCACCTTTAATCCCAGCACTCGAAGGGAAAGGCAGATGGATCTCTGTGCGTTTGAGACCAGCCTGGTCTACATAGCAAGTCCCAGGACAGCCAGGGCTACATAATGAAACCTTGTTCCAAAAAGAGGGACTGGGGTGTTTGTGTAGACGCCTTACACCATGTTTGGATCATGGCTTTCCATCTGCCGGGTGTTACAGTAAACACTAAGAAGGGGCATCTGTCCTAACTCAGGTTCACTACCCATGTCTTCTAAGCCAGCAGCCCCCCAGGGTTGGCTCTCTGCTTAATTCTGCTACACAGCAACAGGCATTCTGCCTCATTAATGTGTCCCAGGCACAGTGGCTCACACCTGCTGTCCCCCCCCCCCCCAAAAGACAAAACTCGGGAGGCTGAGGCAAAACCATGAGTTGCAGGCTAGCCTGGGCTACAGCGTAAGATCCTGTATCAATACAAAAGGAGACTTCAACAACCAAGAATCAGTTATCAATACTCTTGCCACATGAGTCACTTGATTCAAACTCAGCTTTCCATCTCCACTTGCCTTTTCTCCTCTCTCTCTCTCTCTCTCTCTCTCTCTCTCTCTCTCTCTCTGTGTGTGTGTGTGTGTGTGTGTAAGAGAGACACAGTCACACACTTTTGCAGTTGTCTCTCTGCTTCCACTATGAGGGTACTGGGAATCAAACTCAGGTTCTCAAACTTAACGGCAAGCCCCTTTACTCCGTGAACCATGGTGTCAGCCCATTTCTGGTTTTATCCTCAAACAAGGTCTCATGTAGCCCAGGCTCACCAGGAATTCAATATGAAACTGTGAATGGTGTCGAATTCTTGAAGTTTGGGCTTACAGACCTGTGCTACCATATCTAGCCCCAGCCTCACTTTCTGAACTTCAGTAAAGCCCCTGTTGACTCCCTCTTTGACCATGCAAAAGACACTCTGCGGGGATAAAGAGAGGTGTGCGTCTGTCACCTGGCTCCTACTGTATCTGTAGGGATCCAGAGTCCTGGAGGAGCCCCGGATGCCTATCTGTACCACTCGCTTGCTGTCCAGCAGTCCCTCATCCACACTTCGGCGGAAAGGTGTCCGATGGTAGACCTTCTCCTCCCGAGGTTTGTCCGTGGTGTTGGTGTGGGCACCCACATGCACTAAACCCACCGGGCCATGCCTGGGGGGAAAACGGCATCTCAGAGGTCAACAGTCCTGGCATCGGCTGCCTACCTCAAGTCTGCTTTCAGTGTTCAGCTCACCTAGGAGAAACCAGGCAGAAGCAGACACGACTGGCCTGCCACCAAGAGTTTCAGAGAGAAGGGCAATGACGGAGCTCTGTAAAGGCTAAACCAGTCAGAGCCACCTGTCACCCGGCTAAGGCACCGGAAGGGTATTCAGAGCCTGTGCCTCTCCATCAGCCTTGCTGGACACGGAGATGAACACAGTCCATGCTAGCGGGAGCGTAGAACAGCTCGAGACAAGACTGACCCCACCCCAACCCTGAGTCACGATGCTACCCACATACCCCTCCAACTCAGTCAGGATGTCATCCATGTGCCCTCCCAGAACGCCCAATCAGAATGCTGCCCACATGCCTTCCCTAAAACAAATCCTGAAGCTCCCACCTCCCTTCCTCCCTCTACCTTCCTCCAGCTAAACCAGCCAAAGCTGGTCGGTATCAGTAGGCTTGCAGCTACTGAAAAATCTACCTTCTGTTGGCCAGGCAACGAAGGAGTCTATGGGGGGCAGGGAGGGAACTGGGCCTCCCCACCCCCTGTCAATATTTATATATGGCTTGCATAGAAAAACAAATAGTTGGAGTTGTATATTTCACTCCGGACTCATGGGCCAACTGAAAATGCAATGTGTGTGTGTGTGTGTGTGTGTGTGTGTGTGTGTACCATGGCAGATCTAGGCCAAGGGGAAGGACACCAAGCTGATGACTGACAGACACACATGGAGTCTTAGTTTTGAGCTACAGAAACAACTCAGTGGGGAATTTACAATAGCCCTTCCATTACCCACCCCCTTCAGTGGTCGCTTGATGTCATCTAGTAGCAACCTGGACCTTAGCTCCTGAATGTTGCAACCTTGGGACTTACTCCTTTGCCACGGCTTGCAGTATGGGATATGTGATTGTTTGGTCTCCACCTACAGAGAGAAAACAGGACACATCTGCAAACATGAGCAAGATCATCACATGGGACAGTCCTGAAGTCCCCAAAGCTGCCACCCTTTCAGGTATTACTACAGAACTGTATCTACAGCTAAATGGCCATGGGTGGCATTTTAAAAGGAAAATGTCTTCCCCCATCTGTGGCATGGTATTTGATCATACTGTGAAATTGATTGTGTTGTTTACCAGAAAAAGCTGTTACTAGTTGTGGTGTGGCTCAGCCTTAATGCATATCTTTAATCCTGGCTGGAATACAGACACACCCTTAGTACACACACCTTTAATCCCAAACAAGGAAGGGAAAACTAGTTTGTAGAAGAAAGCACCCATGTTTGAAACTGAGTGGCAGACAAAGTGATGAATCAGAGAAAGATTTGACAGAATATGCCCCAGTCTCAGGAGAACAGAGAGGAAAGAGAGGTAACTTAAGAGAGAGCAAGGCAGATGGCTCCGTGGTTAAGAGCGCCGACTGCTCTTCTGAAGGTCCGGAGTTCAAATCCCAGCAACCACATGGTGGCTCACAACCATCCGTAATGAAATCTGATGCCCTCTTCTGCAGTGTCTGAAGACAGCTACAGTGTACTTACATATAATAAATAAATCTTTAAAAAAAAGAGAGAGAGAGAGCAATGCAGAGGAGAGAGGCAGTTTTTCCTGGGAGAGTGAGGTTGCAGATGGAGACAGAATGGGCCAAAGAATGAGAAGGAGCCAGATTAGAACATATGCTAAAGTTAGTATGAGGCCAAGCAGAGGCCAAGCAGAGCAATTCAGCCAGAGGCCAAGAGAAAAGCCAGATTGAATCAGTCAGTTTGAGGAGTTTGAGCCAGATTAGCTGAATTGAACTAGCCAGTCAGAGCTCAGAAAGAACAAGAAAGGCGGGCTGGAGAGATGACTCAGGGGTTAAAAGCACTGACTGTTCTTCCAGAGGTCCTGAGTTCAAATCCCAGCAACACATGGTGGCTCACAACCATCCGTAATGAGATCTGATACCCTCTTCTGGGTTGTCTGAAGACAGCTACAGTGTACTTACATATAATAAATAAATCTTAAACAAAAAAAGAAAAAAAGAAAGAAGGAAAGAAAGAAAAAAAAGAAAGGAAGAAAGAAAGAAAAAGAACAAGAAAGGGTAAGCTTACTAAGTGACAATTCTCATAGGCTGAAAACATTCTAGGATAAGACTGTATAGGGCTGGTGAGATGGCTCAGTGGGTAAGAGTACCCGACTGCTCTTCCAAAGGTCCGGAGTTCAAGTCCCAACAACCACATGGTGGCTTACAACCATCCGTAACAAGATCTGACGCCCTCTTCTGGTGTGTCTGAAGACAGCTACAGTGTACTTACATATAATAAATAAATAAATCTTTAAAAAAAAAAAAAGACTGTATAAAGCTTCCAGGACTCGGCCTAGGTTAGCAGTAAGCCTCCAAGACAACAATTACGTCTGTCGAATCAAAGTTCATTTATCAGCGGAGACCGGAGTTGGAGAGATGGCTCAAGCACACACTGCTCAATAGGCATCCCTCACGCCAGGCAGCTCACAAACCTAGACCGGGGACCAATCCCTCCAGCCTTCACAGGTACCTGCACTCAACTTGCACAAACCCACACTCAGGCACACGAGAGGAAATTACATAAATCAACGCTTATGAGTTGTTCTACGAAACCACTCTGCCCTATGGATGGAGTGAGTGGCATAGGCCTGCACTGCCTGATATGGTAGCTGATGAGGGTGCTACTTTACCTTTGTCTGGGCTTTTATGTGTGTGTGTGTGTGTGTGTGTGTGAGAGAGAGAGAGAGAGAGAGAGAGAGAGAGGGAGGGAGGGAGAGATGTGTATGACTGACAGCCTATGTGTGGAGATGAGAGAATGTGTAAGAGTCAGTTTCCCTCCTACAGTACGTTCCAGGGATCAAATTCAGCTCCTCGGGCTTGTATGTATGGCAAGGATGTTACACACAGAGTCATCTCCGTGGCTCAGATATATTTCTTTAAGGATTTATTTAATTTATTTATTTATTGTATATGAGTACACTGTCTCTCTTTTCAGACACACCAGAAGAGGGCATCAGATCCCATTACAGATGGTTGTGAGCCCCTGTGTGGTTGCTGGGAATTGAACTCAGGGCCTCTGGAAGAACAGTCGGTGCTCTTAACCATCTGAGCTGTCTCTCCAGCCCTGAGCCACTGCTGCTGCCACCACTGCCACCTCCCTCCTCCTCCTCCTCCTCCTCCTCCCCCCCCCTCCTCCTCCTCCTCCTCCTCCCCCCCATCCTCCCCCTCCTCCCCCTCCCCCTCCTCCCCCCTCCCCCTCCTCCTCCTCCTCTTTCTCCTTTTTTAAATCACATTATGTTTAGTGTCAGTTTCAAAGGAAACTCCATTTCCCCAAACCCTGGTAGTCAAACAGAAGCCAGAATTCCTCAGGAACTTGAGAAGCTCCTGGCCCTCTCCGAATGGAGCCATTTCCCTCCCTACTGGCAGACGGACACACAGCTGGGTGTGGTGCCTGTAAGATAAACACATGCTGGTCTGTAGGCTCCCTCTGAAGTACAGATGCTGTTCTGCACTTCAGAGTCCTGCTAACCGGGACCTCTCAGCTTGTTCATCCCCTCCCCTAAGCAACCTTCCCCAGCTCACAGGCTCCCTTCCCTCAGCTCCTCAGTCTCCTCACAGCCCTGCTACTCCTTGGGCTCAGCTCCTTCTCTTTTGCCCGGTCTCTTGGTTTTCCTGTCTTGGTCTCTCTCTTTCTCTCCTCCCTGCCCCCTCTCTACAGGTCATATTCAGTCTTCCTTTTATCACTGCTCTGAACTCTTCCAGATGTCTCTGACCTTTCTCTCTCTTATCTACAATAAACCCATCCTGTAACTGCACCATGGAGCAGACATGTTATCTGTTTTACATTTAGGGTTGCTTGTACATGCAGATAGAGGTATGCAGTTATTTGCTGGAACTGTCTTTTTAATTTTTTTTTCCTTCACTTTTTTGATCTTGCGACAGGATCTCACCAAGTTGCCCAGGCTAGCCTTGAACTCACTCTGGCTTTGAACTTGTAGTCCCCCTGCCTTTGTCTCAGGGGTAAGCAGGAGTACAGGCTACCCTGCTGAGCACGAGCAGGACAGGCTGAGGGCAAGGAACAATAGCTAAGCTGTACTGAAGCAAATATTCAAAGCACAGAGAGATGACCTGGTGAACTATGTGCCCCACCCATAACGCCGTGAGACAGCCCACTGTCTGTCTGTCACTCCACCTGTTGACAGATGTAACCAAGCACCAAGCAGCACAGACTGGACTGTGAGACAGCTTGCAAGATCTGGGTTGTGTTGCCAAAAATTGGAAGCCTCCCTCCCTACTCTGCCATACCCAGTAACTAGGCCATCCAAATTAACAAAAATTAACAGGAATATAAAAAAATCTCACTCACAATGTTTCAATTTGTGAACCAAAGTAGAGAGGAAAAGGCACCAGTGGCTCGTACATAGATGCTAATCCTGACAGTTCAAGGCCCCCTCTGGAGGGCAGGGGAGACGGCTCAGCCAGGAAGGGCGCCTGCTGCCAAGCCTGAAGACCTGTGTTTGATCGTCCACATGGTAGAAGGAGACAACAGCTCCCAAAAGTTGTGTTCTGACCTCTCTGTGTATGCTGTGACACATGTGTCCACAGACACACACTAAGTAAATAAACGTAAGAGGAAAAGAAACAGTAAGGAACAAAAGAAAGAGCCCCCTTGCAGTTCTCATAGTCACTACAATCATTTCGTCTGTGAGGTTGAGAAGCTACAACTGAGCCCCTGTTGAGAGCCTTCTCCAGGGCTGGGATGGAGGACTGGGAGGAGGGTGACGGAGGAGGGTGACAGGGCTGAGATGGAGGACTGGGAAGAGGGTGAGGGAGGAGGGTGACAGGGCTGAGATGGAAGATTGGGAAGAGGTTGAGGGAGGAAGGTGACAGGTCTAAGATGGAGGACTGGGAAGAGGGTAAGGGAGGAGGGTGACAGGTCTGGGATGGAGGACTGGGAGGAGGGTGAGGGAAGAGGGTGACAGGGCTGAGATGGAGGACTGGGAGGAGGGTGAGGGAGGAGGGTGACAGGGCTGAGATGGAAGATTGGGAAGAGATTGAGGGAGGAAGGTGACAGGTCTAAGATGGAGGACTGGGAAGAGGGTAAGGGAGGAGGGTGACAGGGCTGAGATGGAAGATTGGGAGGAGGGTGACAGGGCTGAGATGGAGGACTGGGAGGAGGGTGAGGGAGGAGGGTGACAGGGCTGAAATGGAAGATTGGGAGGAGGGTAAGGAAGGGGTGACAGGTCTGGGATGGAGGACTGGGAGGAGGGTGAGGGAAGAGGGTGACAGGGCTGAGATGGAGGACTGGGAGGAAGGTGAAGGAGGAGGGTGACAGGTCTAAGATGAAAGGCTGGGAGGAGGGTAGGGAAAGAAGATGCCAGATTTGAGTTGGAAGGCTGGGAGGGAGGTGATGAAGCTGAGTGATTTATATGCAGAGGTAGAACATTTGGAAGAAGCAAAAAAAAAAAAAAAAAAAAAAAAAAAACTACAACTTAATTAACTGAGACCAATACTGTCTTAAGACAGTAGTTTTTAAAAAAATCAAGGTGAAAAGAAACTTTTGGATGAACAACAAGAAAACCAGTAACACAGCTTCCCCTAGTCACACTGGGGCTTGAAGCAAAAGCAGCAATAGGTTACTTATCCTGCTTTATTGATTTGACTGTTGGGTTTTTTTTTTTTTGTTTTTTTTTTTTGTTTTTTTCTGTCCGAGGACAAATGCCTCCCCGGCCTTACCGTACCTTACTGGTCCTCCTGAGAGAGGGTCTATCTATGGCGCCTCCGTGCTAGCCCTCCCAAAATATTAACAATCCTTTCCCCCGGGACTAATATGAATGAATTTGCAGTTCACTTTCCTTCTGGGTTCACAGTAGCTTCCCCTGGAGAAACAACTGCCCATAGGCCCGTATTGAATAGCCACCCTCCCTCACCCGCCGAGAAAAAGCAGCCCTGGCCCTGGCTCTTGCCCTTACCCAAGGTCAGAGGAATGCAGCCCGCAGCGAGGACATTCTGATAGGCCTCTCGAATCAGCAGGCAGCTGTCCTGGAGGTTGTAGAGATTGACGTTCACATTGCCTAGGTCTGCAACCCTGAGGGACTGGAAGGGGAGAGCTCCCGTGCTGGGGTTGACAGCCCCCAGCATCAGTGACTCCTCCCGGATGCGACAGGGTCCAAATCTGCAGGAGAACTGTCTATGTCAGCTGCCGCACAGCTCTGAAGGCAACTCTGTGCCTAAATGGTGCTTCTCTCTCAACTCTTAATATTTGGGACAGGTGACTCAGTGCTGTAGGATTGCCTGTTCAGCCCGTAACCACTAGCAGTCAGGAGCACATCTTCCCCCAACCTGCAAAAGCATGTCTGAATATTATCCAATATCGCCACTGGGTCTAAAACAATCTCCTCTGAGAATCAGTCATCTGCTCATATTTGGGCCTCTTTTTTTGTTTTAAGATTTATTTATTTATTATATGTGAGTACACTGTAGCTGTCTTCAGACACACCAGAAGAGGGCATATGATCTCATTACAGTTGGTTGTGAGCCACCGTGTGGTTGCTGGGATTTGAACTCAAGACCTCTGGAAGAGCAGTCAGGGCTCTTAACTGCTGAGCCATCTCTCCAGCACGTGGGGCTCTTTTGATAACCTGGAGTTTTTGTTTTTCATTCTTTGTTTGACAGGACCTTGCTATGTTGTCCAAGCTGGTCCAAAACTCACTGTAGCCCAAGATCACCTCAAACTCTCAATCCTCCTGCCTCAGCCTCCGGTGGTCTGGAGTTACCAGCATGTATGACCACAGCAGGCTAACAACAGTGTTTCTGATCGTGCTGAGTTTATCACTCTTCCACCTACTACAGTATCTGAGGGTGTTGTTTTTTTTTTTTTTTTTAATACACAGATGGGACAGTCAGTAAAGCACTTGCCGTGTAAGTGAAAGGGTCCAGTTTTGATCCCTAGAACCCATCTATATAACTGCCAGGTGGGGTGCCACCAGTTTGGGATGCCAGCACTGGGGAATCGGGACTGATTAGTAAAGTACCCGTGGCCACCAGTCTAACCTGCTCCGTAAATTCAAGGCCAATGAGAGACCCCCATCTCCAACAAGGCAGTGATACAGACTCAGTGAGCTGTCCCAAGCCTCTCCCCACATGTGTGTATGTGAGTGCACACACACACACACACACACACACACACACACACACAAATGCATCGAGCACACATACGAATTAAAAAAAATTTTTTTTTCAAGACAGGATTTGTCTGTGTAACCAAGCCCTGGCTATCCTGAAACACTGGCCTTGAACTCACAGCGATCCGCCTGCCTCTGCCTTCCCAGTGCTGGGATTAAAGCCATGCACCCCGTAAACCTGGCTTCAATTAAATGTTTTCTAAAGGGACTACAAAGATGGGACGGCTCATCAGTTAGGAGCACTGGCTGCTCTCGGAGGAGATCTGAGTTTGGTTCCTGGCACCCACGTGGCAGCACACAA
The DNA here is from genome assembly GCF_000001635.26 of Mus musculus. Lineage (NCBI taxonomy): Eukaryota > Metazoa > Chordata > Mammalia > Rodentia > Muridae > Mus > Mus musculus. The sequence goes on along the minus strand of NC_000070.6, from coordinate 141,748,264 downwards.
CGGTCCCTAACTCCAGTTCCAGGGGATCTGACAGCATCCTCTTCTGGTGACTTGATACCAGGCAGAGATGTGGTGTACAACCCTACATGCAGACAAAACATGTACACACATAAAATGAAAATAATATTTTAAAGAAAAATTTAGCCTGCCTTTAATCCCAGGAATTGGGAGGCAGAGGCAGGTGGATCTCTGTGAGTTCGAGGCTAGCCTGGTCTACATAACAAGTTTCAGGGCATCAAACTCTCAATCCTCCTGCCTCAGCCTCCGGTGGTCTGGAGTTACCAGCATGTATGACCACAGCAGGCTAACAGTGTTTCTGATCATGACCCAGTGCAACCCTGTCTTGAAAAAAATATATTTTTAGAGTACCAGCCGGTGACACAGACTCTACATTGTTCTTTGCCTGTTTGTGTTTTTACTGCTGGAGATCAAACCCAGGGCTCCTGGAAAGCTGAGTAGGAGTTCTGTCCTTCCATCCGCAGATTCACGGGCCTGCCCACCACCACTTTATTAGAAGACATTAGATAACTCCTTAATCTCTGTTTCTGTTTCCTGGTCTTTAGAATAATGATGTTCTTTATTTCACGGTGTGGTTGTAAAAATTAAACGAGGTCATCTTTGCAAAATGTCCTGAGTTCCTTGACATTTAATAAAATGACAGCTTTTAAAATTCAGCCCCATGCAGTCAGATGTAATGGGCCAAAGCAGTAACTGCTGATGCTTGCTAATTAAGATAATAGATTTTATGTCTCTTTGACTTTGAGAGCTAGACGTTTGGGGAACAACCAACTTCTGTCCTCAAACCAGTGTTCCCTGGGACGTGACTAGGGTAGTATGCGTGCACACCTAGCATCCCAGGGAGGCTGCGGGTCCTAGAAACTCTCCTGGCTTGCTAATGCAGCCCAGGTTGGTGTTTCTGAGCTGCCTCGGTTTCCTGGGGTTACCAGAGTGCACAGAAGCCATTCTGGACCACTAAGGACCCTGAGATATCATGACTGGCCCTCCAATCCCGGGCTCAGCCCTGGGAGTTGCTTGTTGAGGGAGGAGAGAAATCAGTTTCTCCAACGCCCTCCCTGATTCCAAAAAAGACCTGGGTAAAAAGGTGCTCGCCCGCCCCGTGTGCCTTCTGCCACGTGTCCCCAGCCCAGGTGCCTTTCTGCCTTACCTTGCCCCGGGCCGGTTGGAAGTCCCAGTATCCAGAGGCACACCGATGAAAGCAGCGTCCAGCCCCTCGGGGGAGGACTGCAGGGGCAGGCGCATCATGGAACAGACACCCACCCCCACCGGCTGTACCGGTGACTCAGAGCTGGGGGACTGGTGGTGTGGGGTATCTGAGGCACCTGAAGCCTGGCGGATCCCAGGGCACCCAGGACGAAAGAGCCCCGCTGAGGGACGCCAAGTGGCCACCCCAGACCCCAAGCCGCGGGCCCAGCTGGACCTCAGCAGCCTCAGCATGCCGCCTATTGAGGAGCCCAACCAGGACAGTGTGCCAGCCCTCAGTTGCAGCGTTCAAAGGGCAGGGACACACTGGGATCAAAGAGGCTGAGAGGGCCCCAAAGCCCCAAGGGTTTCTCCACCTGCCCAGATCTGGACTTCAGCCCCTGGATGGTCAATGAGCCAAGTCGAGGCTCCCCATTCATGCCCACCTGCCCCACCCCAGGTTTGTCATTGCAAGGACCCCCGCCCCCCAACACCTGGCCTTTGGCTGTCCTATTCAGAGTGATTTTAGTTTGCTTTGTATGTTGTTGTTGTTGTGTTGTTTTGGTTTCATTCCTTAGCCCAGGCTGATCCAGAACTTATGCAGCCCAGGTTGGCTTTCAACTGTCTCTACCTCTCATATCCTGGGATTACACAATTATATATATATATATATATATATATATATATATATATATATATATATATATTGTATAATTTTGTGTATATATACAAAATAATATTTTGTATTTATATAAATACTATATATATACATTACACATATACATATATACATATACATCATATACATACACACACACACACATATACATATACATATACATATGGTTAAGAAATGTCTTGAGGTCTACAGAGACGTTTCAGAAGGAAAGAGCCGGTGCTGTCTTGCAGAGCAGCCTGGTTTGGTTCTTGCCTCCCGCATCATCCAGAGGCTGACAGTTACCTGTAACTCCAGATTCCATTGGCTCCCTTCTGGAGCTCTAAGGCAGCCGCATGCACATGCACACACAAGAACAAATGCACACACACAAGAACATGCACACACATAAGAACATGCACACACACAAGAACAAATACATAAATACAAGATGAGAAGAAAAGACAAAAGAAATGTTTGGGGTTGGGAATTCTCAGGAAACAGTAGTCTTTTCTCTCTTTCTTTCTTTCTTTCTTTCTTTCTTTCTTTCTTTCTTTCTTTCTTTTTTTCTGTTTTTCGAGACAGGGTTTCTCTGTGTAGCCCTGGCTTTCTTGGAACTCACTCTGTAGACCAGGCTGGCCTCAAACTCAGAAATCCACCTGCCTCTGCCTCCCTAGTGCTGGGATTAAAGGCATGTGTGAGCCACCACTGCCTGTTGTGACATCCTAGTTTGTTTTTTTTTTTTTTTAAACTTTGTAATGCATTACAAAGACTTTAATATGGAGCTATAGAGAAAGGCAAAGCACCAGCAAGCCTGCTAAGGAGTCATTCTCTCCTTAATTCTAAGGAAAGAAAGAAATCGCGCAGGGGGTGTGAGGGTAAGATGGCTCAGCTGGTGAAGGCATCAGCTAGCAAGCTGAACAAACTGAGATTAATCGAGAGCTGACTCCTAACAGTTGTCCTCTGACTGCCACAGTAGTGTCCTGCACACATGCGCACACACACACAAAATAAATGTGGAAGAAAAAAAAAACACAAACAGGTGTTACGTATGTGACACTTGGTATTTTGTTTAAGTAAATCAATAAGAACTGGGTGAGCTGGGCAGTGGTGGCACACACCTTTAATCCCAGCACACAGGAGGCAGAGGCAGTCAGGTCTCTGTGAGTTCGAGGCCAGCCGGGTCTAGAGAGTGACTTCCTGGACAGCCAGGCTAGAAAGAAAACCCCTGACTTGCCTTGATGCACGACCTTTGTGCTAAGGTCACACTGGAAGCTCCACGGGCCTTACTCTAGGATGGACAAGGGGAGACAGGACAGAATCTCTGAAGCCAGTGGTGGGTGTTCAGTGTTAGAGGAGGCTTCAGGACAAGTCTGGCTATTTTCCAGAGCGAATGAAATAACCTGTTCATCTTGGTGCTGGTTCTAATATGGTCTCTTTCCTGTCACTTGTCCTTGAACACCTTGTTTTCTCATAGTTGGTTTTCTTTTCATTCATCTCATAAATATTTATGCACCCCACCCCACCCCACCCCTGCTCATAGGGGGCACGGTACCTGGGAAGCGGGGGGGGGGGGGGGGGGGCGGGGCGGGCGGGGGTTCCCTCCTTGTGCCCGAAGCATGGCCTTCCTTTTTTTTGTTTTTTTGTTTTTTCAAGACAGGGTTTCTCCCTGTTGCCCTGGCTGTCCTAGAACTCACTTTGTAGACCAGGCTGGCCTCGAACTCAGAAATCCGCCTGCCTCTGCCTCCCAAGTGCTGGGATTAAAGGCGTACACCACCGCTGCCTGGAAGCATGGCCTTCCTAATGGATGTTCTGGTGTTTCTCCACCTCCCTGCTTTCCTCAAGACAATCTCGTTTCATACTGAAGTGATGGTTTTCTTCTGCAGACAGAGGACTCCCTCATTCAGGGAAGCTTCTACAGTCTGATGTCCCACCCTGTCATCCCCACAAGGAGGCACCAGCTCAGCTTTGAAACATCTGCTGATATCACCTCAGAGGCCAGATGAAAGGCAAAAGTGGAGCCAGGTTTGGTGGTGCACACCTGTAACCCCAGGTGAGGTGGTGCACACCTGTAACCCCAGGTGTGGTGGTGCACACCTGTAACCTCTGCACTCAGAAGGCAGAGCAGGTGGATCTCTGAGTTTGAGAACAGTCTGGACTACAAAGAGTTCTAGGGCAGTCAGGACTTGAAATAGAGAGAGGGAGGGAGAGAGAGAGAGAGAGAGAGAGGAGGAGGAGGAGGAGGAGGAGAGGAGAGAGAAGATAGATAAAGGGGCTGGAGAGATGACTCTGCAGTTATAAGCACTGGCTACTCTTTCAGAGGACCCAGGTTCAGTTCCTAGCAAGGTAGCTCACAACCATCTGTAACTTTAGCTCCAGTATCTGATGCCCTCTTCTGGCCTCCACCAGCACCAAGAATGTGAGAAGTGCACACACATCCATGCAGGCTGTCTCAGTTAGGGTTTTACTGCTATGAACAGACACAATGACCAAGGCAACTCTTATAAGGACAACATTTAGTTGGGGCTGGCTTAGAGGTTCAGTCCATTATCATCAAGGCAGGAACGTGGCAGCATCCAGGCAGGCATGGTGCAGAAGGAGCTGAGAGCTCTACATCTTCATCTGAAGGTGAAAGGAAATAAAACTTGAGACCTGTGATTCATATAATATATGTCAAATAGCCCAAAGAGTTGTTTGTGAGCTTTAAAACCTGGGGCTGAGAACATAGCAGAACAGGCCAGGACATGCCCGGGCAGGCCCATCGTCACATGTCCTGACTGGCCTAGTGCCTCCCTATCTCCCGCCCTTCTGACAGTCTGTTGATGTTTAAATGGACCAATCATGTAAAACCGCGCCAATTCCTCCCCAAGCCCCACCCCTTTTCTATAAAAACCCCTAGCTTCCAAGCCTCAGGGTCGAAACCACTGTCTCCTGCGTGAGATACGTTTCGAACCAGAGCTCCGCCATTATGGCTCCACCATGTGGTCAACACCTCTGTCTCCTGCGGGAGATATGTGTCAGCCCGGAGCTCCGTCATTAAACTACCTCATGTTTTACATCAAGATGGTTGTCTGTTCGTGATTCTTGGGTGCGCTCCGAACAGAAATTGAGTGGGGGTTTCCCCACTAGGTTCTTTCAAAGGCTGCTAGCAGAATACTGACTTCCAGGCAGCTAGGATGAGGGTCTTAAGCCCACTCCCACAGTGACACACCTACTCCAACAAGGCCAAGCCTCCTAATAGTGTCACTCCCTGGGCCAAGCACATACAAACTATCACACAGACAAAACCATATACATAAAAATAAATTAAAGCTGGGCAGTGGTGGCGCATGCCTTTAATCCCAGCACTTGGGAGGCAGAGGCAGGCGGATTTCTGAGTTCCAGGCCAGCCTGGTCTACAGAGTGAGTTCCAGGACAGCCAGGGCTACACAGAGAAACCCTGTCTCAAAAAAAAAACCTAAAAAAAAATTAAAAATTAAAAAATTAAAAATAAATTTAGAAAGGAAGTTACCCTCAAGGTGCTTCTTGTCAACATTTAGATGTGTGTGTGTGTGTGTGTGTGTGTGTGTGTTTTACAAAAAACAAAAGCAAAATACCCACCCCAGGGCCCACTGGAACAGTGGGTTCAGAGGACACAGGGGAATGAGCCTGTAGTTGGAAAGCAGCAAGCAGGGAACAAGCAGCCATGCTGGCTGGGTGTTCCGGGCAGAGCAGCCCAGGCAGCCAATCCTAGTCCACGTTCTGTGTCTGACCATGTCCATCTGGACAGTCATTTTGAACAGAGTTTAAGCTAAGTGTGGGTGATCGCCTCAGCAACCCAAGGGCAAGGTGATGTCACACATACCAAATGTCTGAGGTGCACAGATGTTGGCCTGGGCAATGACCAAGCAGACAGCAGCCTGGAAGGAAAGTGTGTTCAAATCAGAGCTCTGATATACTTTTTCTTCAAACCTATGACTTCCTTCCACCGCTGTCCCCCAGTTTACTTCAATGGAATGTTCAATAGAAGAAACTGACTATCATATAGTTCCTATCCATCTCCCCCCGTCCCCCAGTGCTGCGGATGGAAAGCCAGCGCTCTTCCAGAGAACTACACTCTGGGCCTTTATAGCTTCCTTTATGCAACAGGAAGGCCTTGTCCCTGCAAACCCTAGGCTCCAATACAGGCTTCATTCTCTCGGCTGGCCTTGTACGAATCAGGTAAATGCTGTGTGAGTGAGTGAATGATTGACAGGATCCAAGGCTGTGCAGACCCGCTCTGGAGGTGATGACAGCTTTAGAAAAACAAGCACATGCCAGTGCCAGTGGGCGCCAGAGTGTGAGGAAACGCCTGTGTGGGTGCCTCTGACCTGTTCTGTGAGGCAAGGCTTCTGTAGGCGTCAGCACTTTGAACTTGTCTCTGCTTGCAGAAGCACAGGCACGGCCATGTGGCAAGGCCAGCCCAGTGTAACAGCTCAGGATACCGAGTCCAGTCGTTATCAACACAACACCTCTGTGGCTCTGGCCCTCTTGTTTTGCTTAAGCTTTGTTTTGTTTCTACTTAGCCCAGGCTGGTCTCCAACTCTCAATCCCCCCTGCATCAGTTTTCTCAGTGCTACACTTATAGGTGCACATCACCACGTGGGGCTAATGCCTTCTTTTGTTTGCTTGTTTTGTATTCAGAGACAAGGTTTCCCTCTGTAGCCCTCGCTGTCCTGGAACTAGTTCTTTAGATCACGTTGGGACCTGCCCCTGCCTCCCAAATGCTGGGATTAAAGGCATGTACCACCACACCTGGCTATGTGTACCTGAGGTTCATGGAGAGCAGAAGAAGGCATCAGATCTCCTGGAACTGAAGTTACAGATGGTTATGAGCCTCACGTGGATGCTGAGAATGGAAGCTGGGCCCTCTGGAAGTGCTCTTAGCTGATGAGAGGCTTCTCCAGCCTCAACAACATTTGTAAAGCCATGCTTAAGAGTATTAGTCCATGCCAGGCGTGGTGTCGCACGCCTTTACTCCCAGCACTCAGGAGAGAAACCCTGTCTCGAAAAACCAAAAGAGAAAAAAGGAAAAAGAGTACTAGTCCTCTTTCTGCTGCTATAACAAAATGCCCTAAGCTGGTTACTTATAATGAGGCTTACTAGCCTTGAGATGCAAATCGGTTAGCAGAGTACTGGTCTTAACACAAATGAAGCCCTGGGTTTGGTTCCCAGCAGAGTTGTACAAATCCATGTCTGGTGGCTTGTGCATTTATAACAGCATTTAAGAGGTAAGGGACCGGGCGTGGTGACGCAGATGGGCATGGTGGCACACGACTTTAATCCCAGCACTTGGGAGGCAGAGGCAGGTGAATTTCTGTCTCAAAGGGAAAAAAAAGCAAGGGGGTGGGGGCGAGGATCTGAACTTCAAGGTTATCCTGGGCTACAGAATGAGTTTGGGGGGTGGCCTGGGATACATGAGATCCCAAGAGAAAGGAGGAGGAGGAAGTCAGGAAGAGGAATCCAGTTTTGGAGTCTGAAGGTCCAAAATTGGACAACACTATCAGGGCAGGCCCTTAAAGAAGGCTGCGTGATAGAAGGCATCCAATGGCAGGCAGCACATGAGAGTGACCAGACAGGAAGCAGGAAGGAAAAGAGTGAGGAAGGGTAGGGACGTTCTTTCCCTAACACCTTAATTTCTTGGGAACAAACCCACATTCCCTGAGACGTAGTCTTTTGTTTGTTTGTTTGTTTGTTTGTTTTTCGAGACAGGGTCAGGGTTTTTCTGTGTAGCCCTGGCTGTCCTGGAACTCACTCTGCAGAAATCTGCCTGCCTCTGCCTCCCATGTGATGGGATTAAAGGCCTGTGTCACCACTGCCGGGCCCTGAGAAGTAGTCTTATCTCTTCATTGATTACACCCCAATAAATGACTTAATTGTTTCCCATTAGACCTCTGCCTCATAAGGCCACACAGACATGCTATCCTTTCAGGGACAAAGAGCATCAAACGAGAGCATTATGAATACATTTTATTGTTATATAAAAACAAACATCCAATAATTTTTGAATGAAAAGGCAGACAACTGTGGTGGAGCTAGGGACTGCTTTGACAGTTGGTCCTGCAGGGTAGGGGGTGGTCAGTAGAGGGGAACTAGCAAGAGAAACTATTATGCAGCTTAGGGAAGAAGGGTTCATGTCAGCTTAGAGATCACAGTCCATCACTGAGAGAAGTCAAGTCAGGAACTTGAAAGCAAGCCTGCTTGCCATTCCACCCAACATTACCTCTGATCAATGAACTCATTCACAGCTAAGAAGGTATAGCAGCGCTCATGGAGGAGAGTGCTTGCTGGCTCACTCAGGATCATGCTTTCCTATAGAGCCCAGGACCACCTGCCTAGGGGATGGTGCCGCCCACAGTGGGCCGGATCCTCCCATACCAGTTATCAATAAAGATAACTTCCCACCGACATGCCACAAGCCTATCTGATCTAAGGAATTTCTCAGTTGAGACACCCTTCTCGGGTGAGTCTAGGTTATATCAAACAGGCTGAACTGACCTAACAAGATTCTTGTTGATGGTTGAATGGTATGATACCACTGCAGGGTGGTGGAGGAGGAACTAAGAAGACATTGAGGGAGATCAGACACAGTGTGGGCACTTCTGGCTATATCAAGTCTGAAGTGTCCTTTGCCACAGCTTGACTTTTTTTGGGAGGGAGGGGTTGAGACAGGGTTTCTCTGTGTAGCCCTGGCTGTCCTGGAATTCATTCTGTAGACCAGGCTGGCCTCGAACTCAGAAATCCACCTGCCTCTGCCTCCCCAGTGCTGGGATTAAAGGTCTGTGCCCGCCGGGCATGGTGGCGCATGCCTTTAATCCCAGCACTGGGGAGACAGAGGCAGGTGGATTTCTGAGTTCGAGGCCAGCCTGGTCTATAAAGTGAGTTCCAGGACAGCCAGGGCTATACAGAGAAACCCTGTCTCGAAAAAAAAAAAAAAAAAGTAAAGGTCTGTGCCACCCACTGCCCTGCTCCCATCTTGACTTTTACACCTGTAGTCCCAGGCTCAGGCAGAAGGATTCGGACTTTAGGGGGTTGGGGTGGGGGCGTGACTGTTTTTTGTTGGTGTTGGTGGTGGTTTTGTTTGATTGTTTGTATTTTTTTCTTTGGGTTTTTTTTCCCCCCCTCTCTTGGGACATTGACTGACTGGCCTGGAATTCTTCATGTAAACCAATGACCAGTGTTACCTCAAACTCACAGAGATCAGCCAGCCTCTATTTCCCAAGTGCTGGGATTAAAGGCCTAGGGCGACATGGCTGGCCAGTACAACCAACCACATCCTGATCCAAACTCCGAAGTAATCGGTCTCCCCTACACTGTCCAGTCTAAAATGAGCTTCCTAGGTCATGAGAAAGCGAGGGAGCATACATTTACATACAGGAGAGACCCAGCCAGTGATGGGAAAAGATCATCGGAGTTCAACCTTGCTGGAGTCAGACTGGGAGGGGATACAAGATTGTCTGCATGATCATCTAACAGAAAGGAAAGGTGGAACCAGGGCGGTGGACGGGGGTCTCCTTCAATCACTCAGTCACTGGGCACGATGTGTGTTACTATTAGCACAGGTTATCCATGCTCCCTTCAAACAGCAGCCAAGGGAGCCAGAGATGCAGGTCAGTGGGAGAGCATTTGCTGGGCAAGCTCAAGCATTAAGAGTCTTTAACACGGGATCTCTCTACAGTCGACACATATATGTGAAATTATGTGAAATTCCTGGGCTCAGGTCATACTCCTGTGTAGCCAGTGTTTCCCATCTGACTGAAATAAAGTCATCCTTTATGTTTTGGGGTACTGGGGATCAAACCCAGGGCTTTGTGCATTGCATGTACTGGCTGTGAACTGTCCTTTTTTTTTTTTTTTTAAAGATTTATTTATTTTATATATAAGAGTACACTGTGGTTGTCTTGAGACACACCAGAAGAGGGCATTGGATTTCATTACAGATGGTTGTGAGCCACCATGTGGTTGTTGGGAATTGAACTCAGCTCCTCTAGAAGAGCAATCAGTGCTCTTAACCACTGAGCCACCTCTCCAGCCCCTCTGAACTGTCCTTTAAAGAGTGTGTTTTCATAGGTAATCACAGGCATGAGTTACAAGGCTCAGACGTGGCCATTTTGCCTGCCTTATATCTGCACCTGGCAGAAAGAAGTTGCCTGTTCAACAAACTCGGGGTGAAACGCCCCAAGCTGCTCAACAGCTGTTTGCTCAAAATAGTTTATGCACGGAGCCCAAGTGTCAGCCGAGTGCCAGGTGTTGGTTAAGTCTGTCGAGGATAAGAAGCGCCGTAATAGCTCTCTCCCCTAGGAGTAATTGGCTGTAAGCTCAACAAGACATAGTCTAACTTAAAAGGGGCTTTAATGTTTATTTAGTTATTTACATGTATGAACATTTTGCCTGCATGTTTGCCTATGGCCTTGTTTTTCGAGACAAAGTTTCTCTATGTAGCTCTGGCTGTCCTGGAATTCGATCTATAGACCAGGATAGCCTTGAACTCAGAGATCTGCCTGGCTCTGCCTCCTGAGTGCTGAGATCAAAGGCATGCCCACCTGGTACCCAAGAAGCCCAGAAGAGGTCATTGGCTCTCCTGGAATTGGAGTTCCAGACAGTTTGTAAGCCACTGAAAACTTGGGTCCTCTGGAAAAGCAGTTAGTGTTCTTGACTCCTGAGCCATTTCTCTAGCTCCAAAACTTTTCATACTCAGGCATATGGGGTGGTTAAAAATGGCCTAGGGCTGGCAAGATGGCTCAGCAGGTAAGAGCACTGACAGCTCCTCGGAAGGTCCTGAGTTCAATTCCCAGCAACCACATGGTGGCTCACAACTACCCATAATGAGATCTAATGCACTTTTCTGGTGTGTCTAAAAACAGCTACAGTGTACTTATAATGTACTTATAATAAATAAATCTTTTTTTTTTTTTTTTTTTTGAGACAGGGTTTCTCTGTATAGCCCTGGCTGTCCTGGAACTCACTTTGTAGACCAGGCTGTCCTTGAACTCAGAAATCTGCCTGCCTCTGCCTCCCGAGTGCTGGGAATAAATCTGTTTTTTTTTAATGACCTTAAATTAGGGTAATATTTAGACTTTTGCTTCCAGAAATCTAGATGAGTAAAATGATTTGGATTAGGCCTGGTGTTTCAGGCCTTTAATCCCAGCACTGGGAGGCAGAGAACAGTGAGTCTCTGAGTTCTAGGCCAGCCAGAGCTACATGGTGAGATCCTGTGTGTGTGTGTGTGTGGGGGGGGGGGGTGAGAGAGAGAGAGAGAGAGAGAGAGAGAGAGAGAGAGAGAGAATGTTGCTTTCTGTTCCCTTTTGCCTAGAACAACCAAATATGGTCAGGCCACAGGCCACAAAGGACAGGAACATTTGGGAAATGGACAAGTAAGAGGATCCTTGCTGTTGCCCCAGTTCCCCATTTTCAGGGTTTCCAGCATCGAACTCAGAGAAGGAAAACTAAGGCTGAGCTCAAGGGAATGCCTTAGATCCGTGGTTCTCAACCTACGGGGTCGAGACCCCCTTGGGGGATCACATATCAGATCTCCTGCATATCAGATATTTACATTACGATTCATAACAGTAGCAAAACTACAGCTCTGAAGTAGCAACAAACATAATTTCATGGCGGAGGGTCACTCTAATGTGAGGAACTGTATAAAAGGGGCACAGCATGAGGAAGGCTGAGAACCACTGCCTTAGACAAACAGGAAACTGAGAGTCCAGGAAGAAAAGAGCAGCTCCAGTTCAAAGGACAAAAGGCCAGGGAGGAGAGCGTTGTACACGGACACACAGAGAGAAGACATCCAGGATCTATAAGGGATTCTCCTTTAGTATTAAGCATCTATCTGGGAGAAAACCATTCGTCCCAGCTACTTGGGGGCCTGATATTGAACACTTGCGTGGGAGAGGGGCAAGGCACCAAGACAGGGTTTTTCTGTGTAGCCTTGGATGTCCTGGAACTCACTAAGCAGACAGACAGACCTCAGAAAACCACTTGCCTCTGCCTCCTAAGCACTGAGATTAAAGGTGTGCATCACCACCACCTGGCTACTATGTTTTTAAATCTTGCATTTATATATATGTGTTGAGTTTAGGTGTACCATGTGCATGAAGGTGCCCTTGAAGGCTAGAGGGTCACCTGATGTAGGTGCTGAGAACTGAACCTAGGTCCTCTGTAGAAACAGCAAGCGCTTGTATCTGCAGCAATTAAGAAACATCCCTCCAGCCCCGGTTAATTTGAGGTTTTATTTGTTATTGTACTTTTGTGTTCTTGAGAGAAAGTCTCTCTATGTAGTTCTGGCTATCCTACAACTCCCTATAGCTGGCCTCCAACTCACAGAGATCAGCCTGCCTCTGCCTCTGCCTCTGCCTCGAGTACTCACTCAGACTAAGGGCCTGAACCATCATGACCTGTTTGTTGGTTTTTCGAGGCAGAACCTCATATAACCCCAGGTGATCCTAAACTGGCTTTGTAGCAGAGGTTTGCCTTGAACATCTACTGGGACTCACAGAGTAGTAAACTTACAGATAAATGTCCAGTTCATGGTGTTCTAGGGATCGAACCCAGGGCCTTCTTGCATGCTAGGCAAGCACTCTACCTCTCAGCCTTCCAGGAAGAGCACTGAAGTCCACGAATTGAAGGCCCGGATTCCATATGCAGTACTTGGCCTGTTGGAGCATGCCCGTAATACCAGCCCTTGCCTCGAAAGGTGCAAAAGTTACTTTTTTTTTTTTTTTTTAAGTATCTGCACTTTTTCCTTCTGCAAGTCTTTTGCTGTTGCTGGAGATCCAACCTAGGACCTAGAGAATTCTAGGCAAGCGTTCTATCACTGAGCCACACCCTCAGTACTTTCGCTCCTGTCTTTTTTAATCGAATTATTATTTTTGAACTATTGTCCTTCATAACAACCATTCATGACAAAACCTGATTTGGACAAGCGTGAGCAACCAGCCCTGACCAAAGTAGCTGCAGGGAAGCTGCAGGGAAGCTATGCCCAGGACTCCACATCCCTGCATCAGGCAGGATCTGACCCTTTCCCTGAAGCAGGAAAGTCCCTAAGTGGGTGCAGGCCAGACACACCCCGACTGCGTCTCTCAGGATCCAAAGCTTTCCAGACCGCGGAGTGGGAGACGAGTGGGTTCCAAGACTGAGGAAAGAGCAGCAGCACGAAGAAGCTGCACTCCACAGGTTTAAGGCTGGACCCTTACTTCCGCAGCATCCACCCGGGCCACAGTCACCTAGCAACCCATCCCCACATTCGCAGAAGTAGGCATTGGCTGAGAGTCACTGTGAGTAGACGGACCCGCCCATCACGCCTGTGCGCCACAGGCTGTGCTGTTGCGCAGGCGCATTAGGGATGAAGGCTCTTGCGCAGAAGCGCTTCCTGGGCAAACGTGACCGTAGAGATGTCCTAGTGGGTTTCAAAGACTTTTCGTGAGTCTGCGTGGGAAGCGATTCTATAGAAAACGTGGCAGATTTCAGATTAAAGCCTGTCTTCCCCAGGAAGAGAAAGTTCTCAGCAACCGGTTTGACTCCAAAAGAATCTCATGGCGAAGAGTGAAGTTTAAGGATGCGGAGTTGCTTCTGCCTGGAGAAGCAGCTGTATCCAGCTGTACAGCCTGCTAGCGTAGTTGCCGCACTTCAGAAGTTCACTTCAGAATCATGCTTTCGTGTATTTAATTATTTGAGAAATGGCCTTTGGTTGTAACCCAAGCTGACTTCAAACCCCAGACTCTCCTGCCAAGATCTCCCCAGTGCTGCAGTATGTCATTACACCCCATCCTTGATGAATTTTTTTTAGAGTGACTCTGGTTCATAACTGTTCCTACCTGGCTGTCTGATATTTTGCAGACCAACATACATAGTGACTAATGTAAAAGGGATTTAAGGTGATTGGGAAGTGGCAAGCTTTTAAAAACTCACGGACTGGACTTAGCCCAGGTTAGGCCAGAACTCTCTAGCCTCCTGCCTCCACGTTACCAGCTCTAGCCAGGAGTGGGAGGGGGCCATTCCTGTAATCCCAGAACTCAGGAGGCTGAGGCAGGAAGTTCAGTGCTCACAACTGGGTGTAACTCCAGTTCCGGGGGATCCAACCCAACGGGCATGCATGGGCTGCACATATTAACTATGCCTGCAGGCAAAATATCCATACACACAAAATAAATCTTGTTTAAAAAAAAAAAGTATAGTTTGAGGATGCAGCGCGATTAGTTGTGAGTCCAGTTCCTATACCAAAGAGGGTAGGCTTGTGATCTGAGCATATAGGACTGCCAATAAGATGCCAAGTTCAAGGCCCTCCTGAGCGTTACCCTGACTTGGAAGCTAGCAGAGACCACAGGAGGCTTTCTCAAAACATAATGTTAACTTATCCCAAGTGGCTAAAATCCTTTTATTGTACCCAAAATATTGATCGTGCCCACTCAGGAGACTTTGTAACAACTTTGTATCTTTAAAGTTGTTTCTTGGGCTGGTGAGATGGCTCAGTGGGTAAGAGCACCCGACTGCTCTTCTGAAGGTCCAGAGTTCAAATCCCAGCAACCACATGGTGGCTCACAACCATCCGTAACAAGATCTGACTCCCTCTTCTGGTGTGTCTGAAGACAGCTACAGTGTACTTACATATAATAATAAATAAATCTTTAAAAAAAAATAAATAAAGTTGTTTCTTTATACTCTCAAACAGTTTTGAACTTTGGCTTTATAAAACAGGCTCTCCCCTCTCTGTGTGGTTCAAGATGGCTTGGAATTCATTTTGGAGCCCAGGCTAGCCTCGGACTCAAAACCAGCTTGCCTCTCCCTCCAGAATGCTGGGATTTTACGCTTGAGTTGTCAAGCCTGACTTCTTTATAGCCTCAGCTTTGGAATTCCTTCACATTTATAATCAGTTTTCCAAGAAGGACGCGGGTACTGCTTCCTCCTCTTTATTTTCTGAGATACTGTTTAACTCTGGCTGTCTTGGAACTTAGTCTGCAGCTTCAAACCAGGTTGATTTCAAATCTGTGTTCCTCTTGCTGTCTCTTGAGTGCTGGAATTATGGCCATGTGCCACACCACATCTCCTAGCAAAATGTTACTTAAAGAGAAAGAAAAAAAAAATATATATATATATATTTTGCCAAGGTAGGGATCTGGAAATAAGTGTTCAGGCATCAGAAGCAAGTCAGAAGTTTCCTCAGGGGCTGGAGAGATGGCTCAGTGGGTAAGAGCACTGACTGCTCTTCCAAAGGTCCTGAGTTCAAATCCCAGCAACCACATGATGACTTACAACCACCCGTAATGAGATCTGACACCCTTTTCTGGCATGTCTGAAGACAGTTACAGTGTACCTATGTATAATAATAAATAAATCTTTGGGTTGGAGCAAGCAGGGGCAGAGTGAGCAGAGGTCCTAAAAATTCAATTCCCAACAACCACATGAAGGCTCACAATCATCTGTACAGCTACAGTGTACTCATATACATAAAATAAATAAATAAATCTTAAAAAAAGAAAAGTTTCCTCAGAGCCTCTACCTACACATCTGTAGCCTGCAACTAATACTTTTATTCCCTACCAAAGTTCAAAAAACTAAGAAAAAACTAATTTTCAGCAGTTGGTTCTGAGCCTTTCTTCTTCTTCTTCTTCTTCTTCTTCTTCTTCTTCTTCTTCTTCTTCTTCTTCTTCTTCTTCTCCTCCTCCTCCTCCTCCTCCTCCTCCTCTTCCTCTTCCTCCTCTTCCTCCTCCTCCTTCTCCTTCCTACATTTTATTTATTTGTTTTGCAATATGATGAGTACACTGTAGCTGTCTTCAGACACACCAGAAGAGGGCATTGGATGCCATTACAGATGGTTGTGAGCCACCATGTGGTTGCTGGGAATTGAGCTCAGGATCTCTGGAAGAGCAGTCAGTGCTCTTAACCGCTAAGCCATCGCGCCAGCCTAGTTCTGATCCTTTCTAAAGAACACATTTTTTGTTTGGTTTTGAGGCAGAGTCTCTGTGTAGCCCTAGCTGGCCTGAAACTCCCTAGGTAGACCAAACTAATGGAGTTTTCCTCTCCCTGAGATTAAAGGCATGTTCTTCCACACCGAGCAAGAGCAAGTTTTGAAAAAGGTCCTTAAGAGTATAGGAGAACACTTGGGAGGCAGAGGCAGGCGGATTTCTGAGTTCGAGGCCAGCCTGGTCTACAGAGTGAGTTCCAGGACAGCCAGGGCTACACAGAGAAATCCAATCTCAAAAAAACAAAAAACAAACAAACAAAAAGTATAGGAGGACAGGGAGAAGCAAATGAGGAAGGAGCAGTGAGGTTGAGGTTGCCACAGATGAACTTTGACCCACTTTGTAGTTTTGCCCAGGGCTGATTCTTGCATTTAAAAATATCGATCACTAGCTCTAAACAGTGAAGTTAGGCAGATAATGGCGCCTGCTATCAGAGGGGACCAAAGTTCAATCTTTGCGTACAACGGATTACAGGTGCTGGGGAGTGAAGGTCATTTGGAATGGGGTGGGACTGGAGTCTGGAGGAGGGAGCGGCTGTCCCCTTTCACAAGTGCAAGTGATCCTGGCCTAAGAAACAGGAAGTTTTTGTGTAAAAGCACTGGAGAGGCTGATGCAGGTGGATCTCTGTGAATTCAATCAGCCTGGTTTACATAGTGAGTTGGAGGAAAACCAAAGTTCTGCAGTGAGACCCGTCTCAACCACAAACAACAACCAAAAAAAAAAAAAAAAAAAAGGTTAAATTAAGTCCTAACTACTCTCATTTGACAAGCTGGGAAGTAGGAGGGATTAGGGTCTGCTTTGAGCAACCCCAGCTAGGAAATGATAAGGATTTGGAGAAGCAGCTTTAAGGAGCTGGTTTAAAGAATGCTGGGTATAACCCCCTAAAGAAAAAGGAAGAGTTCAAAAGTATCACCAAGCATTTACAAGGCGGGCGCGTGGTGGCATTGGGTTTATTTTGTTTGAGAATAGCAAGGAACTTTAATCCTGACCCTGGAGAAGCAGAAGAAGGGAGACCTTCGTGAGGAGGAGGCTAGCCTGGTTTAGATAGCCAGGGCCTCAAGATAGTGAGAGACCTGGGCTCAAAAGGAAAAGAATTTACAATCCAGGCATTTTAAAGCCAACCAGCATGTGCCAGGGTGATGGTCCAGTGGATGAAGTACCTAGATGTGGAAGCCCACTGAAGAAGTTGGATGCCCAGAACCTATATTACAATCTGAGTTCACCAGACCTGTTGGTGCTCACTTTTAATCCCAGCACTGGGGAGGCAGAGACAGGTGGGTCTCTGTGAGCTTGAGGCCAGCCTGGTCTACATAGTTCCAGGACAGCAAGGGCTACACAGAGATACCCTGTCTTGAAAAACAAGAAACAACAGAAAACAAAGCAAAAACAGAAACAGGCTGGTGAGACGGCCCAGGTAAAGGAGCTTCCTGCTAACCCTGAGGACCTGCGTTTGCCAACCCTGGACCCACATGATGGGAGACGAAACTGAGCCCCCAAGTTGCCCTCTTGCCTCCCCACACACCGCTTGCCAACCCTGGACCCACATGATGCGAGACGAAACTGAGCCCCCAAGTCGCCCTCTTGCCTCCCCATGCACCGCTTGCACTGAGCACACCCACTGATGTATAACAAAGCACACACACACACACGCACACGCACACGCACACGCACACGCGCACACACACACACACACACGTCTACCTTTAAAACCAAAACCAAAATAAGATCGGAGGAGATACCTTTAGCTGGTTGGCTGTTTCAAGCAGAGAACAGGCAAGAAGTGAGGAGGAGGTGGGAACTTTGTTGGCAGGGACCGTGAAGAAACCCAGGGGTTTTGGAGAACAGCACTCTGGCAGGTGTGGGCAGAGCGCGTGTGCTCCAGCTAAGGGAAGAAATAGAAATGGAGGTTATTACTCTTTATTATCAATTTCACACATGTGTGTGGGAATGTGAGTAGGTGGCCAAGAAGTCCAGAAGAGGGTTTCAGATTCCCCAGAGCTGGAGTTACAGGGCGTCGTGAGTGAGCTATTCCAGTCACTGGCAGGCCGTTGTGATGTGGTCCCCTCATGGGTTCTGGGAGCTGAACTTGGCCTTTGCAGGAGCAGTGTGTGATCCTAACCACTGAGCCATCTCTCCACCTGAGACTTTAGATTCTTAGCATCTCCCAGTCACTAACTGTGTGTATTTAGGGAACTAAAGTCCCTGGAGCATCCGTTTCTGTTTCCTTTCATGAAATGAAAATAAGACTTTCTGGAAACATTTTGAAGAATAAAGATCTATATGAGACATCTTAACATAGTAGCTAAGATTATAGGCTTGCTGGGACTGGAGGCACAAAAACTCCTGAAACAGACTCAAAAGCTCAAACAGCTCAGACAGACATTGAGCTCATGCCTCTAATACTAGCACTCTGGAGGCTGAGGCAGGAGGATGGAGTGTTCCAGGTGAGCCTGACTACATAGGTCTTGTCTCAAAAAATATACAAGACTATAGGCTGGAGTCAGACTGCCTGTTTTGCCTCCTGGGGCTGCCTGTCAAGGCTTTTGTATCTTTAGCTGAAAGACTGACCCCTCTCTCTCCCACCTCCTCTTCATCTGTAAAATGAAGGTAACGAATACCTCATAGGATTTTCCAGAGTGTTCAGTAACTTGACACAAATTGCTCAGAAGGGTTCTTGGCACAGAGGGAGCTTTCAGTAAATGTAGCAACCATTTGAAAGGTGCTTGACAGCCTCGATCAATTAATGGGTCATTTTTGGTAAGCCCTGTTATTCTGGGGCCAGGACTCCAAGTTCTGCGACTCCCTCCCCTCGCCTCACTCCAGCCTAAGTTACAATGGAGGAATGAAATGTCTCCAGTCATTTCAGGTGGCAGGTGATGAAAGTGTAAAATCTGCCTTTTAGGGTGAGGAGACAAAGTTGACACTCTGTATCTGATCCCAAGAGGCAGTGACTAGAGTCTAAAGTCCAAATGGGGCCAGGCATGAGAGGAACTGAGTTGGAGGGAGGGGACGGACTTTGTGCTCTTGGTTCTGACTCTATTGGTTTTTTTTTCCAAACTGGTCTCAAACTCAGAGATTCCCCTACCCCTGCCTCCCAAGTGCTGGGATTAAAGGCAAGCACCTCTATGTCTGGCTGAGATAGGGTTTTCCTAATGCACACAGGCTGGCCTTGAATTTGCCACCCCCCTTGCTTTAGCCTCTTAAGTGCTGAGATTACAGGAGCACACCCTCAAACCAGCTCAGCTCACTAGTTATATGATCTTCACCACAATCAATCTGAGAACGTTTCCATCACCCCCAAAAGCAGCTCTGTACCCACCAGCAGTCACTACGCACGTAGTGCCTCTTCCCATCAGCCTGCAGCAACCACAAGTATGTTCTCTGTCTCTGCTGATTTCCATTTGCGGATATTTTATATACTTAGAATCATACCATATATCTCTTTGGTGACTGATGGGCTTTCTTTTTTATTTTATTTTTTTAAGATTTATTTTGTGGGGTCTGGAGAGATGGCTCAACAGTTAAGAATACTTGTTCTTCAAGTATATCCAGGGCTCTGTAGGTAGATCCTGCTTTAAAATGAACAAACAACACTTCTTGTTCTTACTGAGGACCTGGGTTCAATTCCCAGCACCCACATAATGACTTACAACCATCTCTTTGTTTTTGTTTTTCGAGACAGGGTTTCTCTGTGTAGCCCGGGCTGTCCTGGAACTCACTTTGTAGACCAGGCTGGCCTCTAACTAAGAAACCCGGCTTGGCTTTTACAACCATCTCTTACTCCAGTTCCAGGGGATCCGACTTCCTCTTCTGACCTCTGAGGGCACAAGGCCTAAACAGTGCACATACATAGCTACAGGCAAAACACTCATATGTAAATACAAAACAAACAAACAAACAAACAAACAAAAACTTTCAGTATCTCACTATGTAGCCTAGGCTGTACTGGAATTCACAGAAACCCACCTGCCTCTGCTTCCCAAGTGTTGAAGCTAGTGGTATGTGCCACCACATCAGGCTTTTAAAAGTCAACTTTTTATTGTTGTGAGCAATTACCTGGAGATGCCAACTTAAAGGAGGCTTAGTCGCCTTTGGCTCATGGACAGAAGGGTTTGAATCCATTTGTTCCATTAGCATGGGGGGCATGGTGAAGCAGAACACCATAAAGGTGGTGGTAGCGTGTGACAGAGAAAGCTTTCCCCCCCGTCTTGAAAAGAAAGCTGGGAGGAAGGAAGGGATGGACACACCCGGGAGGAGGAAGGAAAAGGGGGTGAGTCAGACCTGGGACAAGCTATTTCCTTCAGAGCATGGCCGACCCACTTCATCCAATCAGCCCCGCCTTTTACCATACCCACCATTTTCAGGTAATCCATCCAACTGTGGATGAGGACTCTTCATTTATAGTTGACCCTTGCCCACATCAGCCACCACAGCCCCCGTAGCGAGTGGTCCCTGTTTGGGGTTTTAATTCTCAACGGCATTGTATGATGGTCACAGATTCTGTGAGCCAGAAATTCAGACAGGAAAGAAGAGCATATGGTTCTCTGGAGCCTCAACTGGAAAGTGTCAAAGGCTTTCTTTCCCCTGACTCAGTGGCTAGGGCTGCGTTCACCCGGAAGCTCTAAGCTCAGACACATGCTAGGTTTGCCCGGTGAGCAGCTTTGCCCTCGGCTAAGCCGTTGCCTGGAGTAGCTATGTGTCTTTCTTCTCCATAGTTTTCTTACTTGGAGAGAGAATGTGGGCTTCCTCGCTGGATCCCAAGAGTGAACTGTCTAAGAGAACCAGGTTAAATACGAGTTGCCGTTGAGACCTAAGCTTAGAAGCCATCGAAGCCATCATACAGTGTCCCTTACACAGAGTCAGTCTAAACAGCAATTCAATTCAAACTTAGGGATATATATATATATATATATATGCCTTTTTCTTTTTGAACTGGCCCATCACAGCCCACCACCTCAGCTCCTCTCTCTAGACAAGGCCCTACTAGCATCCTAGTTGCCCCCTTGAGAGCTGTGCTTAAGAGCTTGGGCCCATAGAGCAAGCCATACGGAGATGACTGTCAAAGAGCCTGGGCCAGATGGATTTCCAGTCTGGGACAAAAGGGAGCATCGCCTACTTCTGTGACAGGGCTATGAATGTGGTAGTCCTCCAGTGGAGTCTTATCACTTCTTGAGGCCAGTGTCCTTGGCGTCCTTTACTGTCCCTGGAGGCTGGAAGAGCCACTAGACTGGTGGCAGGTACAGTTCCATGGTCCGGATTGAGTTCTTGCCCCTGTTCCTTCTTTAGCCTCTGACTGATCTCCTCAGGACTTTTTTTTTTTTCTCCCTGAATCAAACTGGTCTCAAACTCTCTTTTCAGCTGAGAATGGTCTTAACCTTCTGATCTTCCTGCCTCTATCTCAGAGTGCTGGGATCACACAGGCATATGCATGCTTAATTTGTATGCATTGCAGGAGGTTGAAGCCAGGCTTCACGCATGCTGGGTAAGCACTCTATGAGCTGAGCCACACAGCCCAGCTCCTACCCTGTCTTGAGATACAGTATCAATAAAGGGATCAGGTGCCTAAAGCTGGCAGCCCTCTCCAGCCTACCTCCCAAGTGCGTGCGCCACCATGCCCGGCTCTTTTTTTTTTTTTTTTTTTTTTTTTTAAGATTTATTTATTTATATGTAAGTACACTGTGGCTGTCTTCAGACACTCCAGAGAGGGAGTCAGATCTCATTATGGATGGTTGTGAACCACCATGTGGTTGCTGGGATTTGAACTCCGGACCTTCGGAAGAGCAGTCGGGTGCTCTTAACCACTGAGCCATCTCACCAGCCCCCATCTTTTTTTTTTTTAAATTAGGTATTTTCTTTATTTACATTTCCAATGCTATCCCAAAAGTCCCCCATCCCCCCCCCCCCACTCCCCTACCCCCCACCCCCACTTCTTGGCCCTGGTGTTCCTCAACATTGCACTTCTTAATGGGAGGAAAAACACACAGGGTGGAGGCGATTGTTATGGCCATGTTCAGAATAATAAATGCCTCAGGAACCAAGAACCCAAGCGATAGTAGAAAAATCAGCCCAGAGGAGTTGTCCAGAGAGCTCAGCCATTAAGATATAATTTCCAGTCACTCAAAGCTCCACCTCAGCTGATTCTTGAAAATCCTCCCGCATTTGCCTAACTTGGCTCTGGTTATCTTAGATCTTCTCTGCTTTAGAAAGCATCGTGGCTTACCTAATAACATCCTCATCTCCCTATCCCTGCCAGTGTCCATTAAAACTTGTTGAAAATGCTGAACACCTGCATTCCTAGTCTCTCTTACAGCTCCTTGACACAGGTCTGCCCAATAAGTATGAGCCAAAACCCTGATGACAGATTTCTAGGCAAGCTCCAGCCTTGACAAGAAAATAACTCCTGGTGTGGAGACTCCAGCCACACAGCGATCTCTGGGGAAAGGTCAAAGGACTGTTTCTATCCTTAGAGGCAGGTGAAAGTGCTGGCCTTTATACCACTGACTCGCTGAACTGGAAAGGCTGCCCATCTGGGCCCTTAGCCCGTGAGAAAACAAACCTTTATTTGTCAATGCCCTAGATAACATCTCTCAAACTAAGCTCAGAAAGCTAAGACTTCCTTTGGAGTAGTAGGAACAGCAATTCAGTTGTAAGGAGTTCATGGAATGCAGAGTCAAGGTTGCAAAGAGAGAAGGCAGGGAAAATTTGGTCTGAAATGGGTGAGCGAAAAAACTCCATTGAAATTGGGAAAGAATTGGAGTCGTATGAAAGGCTCTATGTGACTGCTGCTTTCAAACCAGCGTGGTGGCGTATACCTTTAATCCTAGCACTTGGGAGGTAGAAGCAGGTGGGTCTCCCTGAGTTCAAGACCCAGCCTGCTCTACACAATAAATTGCAGGGCTACACAGTGAGACACTCTCTCAAAAAAGGGTTGGGCTGCTAGAGAGATGGCTCAGCAGATAAGAGCACTGGCTGCCCTTCTAGAGGTTAGATCCAATTTAGTTCCCAGCACCCATATGTCAGCTCACAACGGCCATCGACTCCAGACCCAGGGAACCTGACATCCTTTTCCTCCTCACCAGCACTATCCATACTTGTGCTCAGACAAACATGCAGCCAATACACACATACATATAACAGGGTTTCTCTCTGTAGACCAGACTTCCCTGGAACTCATAGAGATCCACCTGCCTCTGCCTCCTCTCAAGTGCTGGGGTTAAAGATGTGCACCGCCACTGCCTGGTTTACAGTTTTAAATTTCTAAAGGAACAATTCATGCCACAATAAACATCTTGGTGCCCACTAACTGTGGAGACGCAATCACAGTGGGGTGATTGGAGTTCACATCCTGTGGGGCATCTGGCATCCTCACAAACCTTACTTAAGTTTCCTAACTCCATTTTGAAAGGCTCTCTAGCTGACATTTTCATTGCAATTTTCTTTTCGTTTGGCACAGCAGCTGGGCTTTCTGTCACGGATGCTTGATTTCAGCCCTGTCCTGTGGTCCCAGCGTCTCCACTTCTGTTTTTGTAAAAGTCTTGCGCCTATGTATTCTGTCTTTTCTGCAAAGTGAAGTTCTTGCAGCATCCACAGCCACCCTGCTTCCCATTTCCTTCCTGTTCTGCTGGAGGAGGCTCCTCGCTCCACGGAGCCAGGAGTGGAAATCCTTGTGCTTGTAGTGATCCTGCAGTCTCTGCTCCTGGATGATGGTGAAATGAACCAATTCAAGACAGATTAGCTCGTCGTAAATGCGGGTTTGTTGGGTTGGGAAGCTTCTGTCAGGAGGACGAATTCACTGGTCCCAAGGAAGGAGAGGAAGGAAGCCATATTAGTCGCCATGGGAAGGGAAAGGAGAAGAGGGAAAAGAAAGAAAGAAAGAAAGAAAGAAAGAAAGAAAGAAAGAAAGAAAGAAAGAGAGAAAGAGAGAAAGAAAGAAAGAGAATGGGGGTGGGGGGGAGAGAGAGACCAATGATATCATATATGATATGATATCTGTATTAAATGCAGAAGAGTCTCTGGGGGAAGGGCAGCTGAGTCCCTGCCAGGTAGGGACAGAGGGATGTCAGGAGAACCTTGAGCCTTTGATTTGTACAATGCATACCTCAGCCCCTAATCCAGGACTGGAAACCAAACACTCCTGAGTGCTGGGATTACAAATGTGGACCACCCTAGTGGGCCCGGGAGATGTTTTCGGATTTTTACCATTCTTGGTATCTACATCTTCTTATGAATTGAGTGGCCACTAAAATAACGACTGTTTCCCAAGTACTGTCTTTTTGTCCTGCTGAGGTTGAGCTTGGTCCTGGTAGGCAAGATGTCAACAAGGTATTTTATCTATACCATTAAAGTAAATTGTTCAGACTGGAACACTTATGATCCAGGCAGGCTTGGAATTTGCCAGCCTTCTGTTCACCCTCCTGAGTAGCTGGGATTACAGGTTTGCGCTACCAGTCCCAGTATACGGAGTAAATTCTAAACCGTACCCAGTAAACGTCCAGTGCTGGATGCAGTCTGAGAGTGAGTTAACTAAGAACTGTGCTGTGTGTGTGTGGCTGCCAGCGCAGCCATGCCAGCCCGCAGGCTGGGATGGGCCTCGAGCACAGCAAAGGATCTGGATTTTCGTCCTACATTCATTACCAAGTCGAAACCGAGTTAATATTACTGAAATGACAACTTCCATTACGAAAACTCTGTTTTAGAAAGATGTGCTTAATTTGTCTTTCAACCATTTTTATGCACACGCCATTCGCACAGTAGGTCCCCGTTGGATGACTAACTGGGACTGGGATCCTGGAATACTCCGGAGCTCAAGCATTAAATCGTGGGGTTCCCCCACCCCGCATCCCCATTCCTCCCTCCAGTCTCCCCAGCCCCGCCCTGCCCCACAGCCTAGCGTCGCGAAGGCTGCCGGCAGCCTGGCGCGCTTTACGGCCGTGGCGTTGCGACGGGGCGGGGCGCCGGGCGGGCGGCCCGCGAGCTTGACGGCAGCGGTGGGAGGCAGGCCGGCAGGCAGGCAGACGGCGTCGCAGGCGGGTGGCGGCGGCCGCGCTGGCTGCCGAGGGCGGGAGCGAGTGAGTCATTGCGCGCGTGTGAGGGAGGAAAGGAGCGAGCGAGCGAGCGAGCGAGCAGCCCGCGCCCGTCGCCCTCCCGCCGCTGCCGCCAGGTCTCCCCAGCCGCCGACTGCCTTCCGCCCAGCGCCCAGGCCGGGCCGAGTCGAGCCGGGTCGGGCCCGGGCCATGCTGCTCACCGTGTACTGTGTGCGGAGGGACCTCTCCGAGGTGACCTTTTCCCTCCAGGTCGACGCCGACTTCGAGCTGCACAACTTCCGCGCGCTGTGCGAGCTCGAGTCCGGCATCCCCGCCGCCGAGAGCCAGGTACGCCGGGGTGCGGCAGCGAGCGGGGGCCTCCGGCCGCTGTGGCCGGGGGCGGGGGGAGCTGGGGGCCGGCGGGGGCCGAGTCCTGCAGCCGCCCGTGGATGCACCCACTGCAGCTAGAGGGGCACGTGCGCGGGCGGGCAGCCCTCCCCACCTTCTGGCCTTCGGGAGCCTGGGTCCTCATCCGGGATCTCCTGACTTTCCGACCAGAAATACCAGTTTGGATCACTGGGAGAACGACGCCTGCCTGGGGTTCGCTTATTTGGACCGCTCCAATATGCGCAGTTTACTACCTGGGAGAATGCAGATTTGCGGTTGAAAGTGAGGGGAAAAAGTTTGAGACTCACTCTGCCATTGACGTCTCTGGAAATGCATACATTTTTGGTTAATTTATTATATATGTATACACACACACACATATATATATGTCATATATTAATTAAAGTAATGGTTAGGTTAACTCAGTCTGTCTGCTTCTCTCAGGCCAAAGCCCTCCTCCTTTCTGGGCCCAGTTTAGTTGGGTCAGTTCAAAGCTCAGTGCTTTCGAAGGATATTAGCTTGAAAATGGCCTACTGTCTGAAGACCCCCGAGGGATTCGGCGGCCAGGAGTTCAGCCTTCTCATGTTTTAACAAGAAAATATATTCTCAAAATGCTTTGGTGTCCTTAGTAGACTTCATCAAACAATAGGTGGACTATTTTGTAACCTTTGCACTAAATCCCTTAAGATTCTAACCAAAGTGGCCCCCGCTGGGTGTAGTCTAAACACCAGAAAATTATAGACAGCTCCCAAGGCCCCAGAATGTAAATCTTGATTTCCTTCTGCAATTATGAAATAGTTCCAAAAACTGTTGCCCAACGACTGCCTGTTCTGTCCTGACTTACGGTAAACTCTGCGTGTCAATATTGTGTTCAGAAGTACCATTCCTTCACACAATGTGAACTTTAGAACCTTGGCATGCAGCTCTTTCTGGAAGGATCTATTTTAGGGAAGGAGGTGTCACTCACATACGCGGTCTGGCAAAAGTTGGGAATAAACAGTTCCCCCAATTTCCACAGAAAAATTAACCCACAAAAACCTAGGACCCCATTCCTGTTGGTCAGCCTCCTCATACAGGTAGCAGGGGCAAGCTAGGACCAGGGAGTTTGGGGGGCTGGGGGAGATTTGACTTTTTAGAGGATTGATTAATTGCTGGTTGTTGTTTGTTTTGTTTTTAAGGCAGGTCTCACTATATAAAACACTGGCTCCCATCTACACTCAGAGATCCCTGTTGACTTTGCCTCCCAAATGTTTGGAGTTAAGGCCTGAGCCATCACAACCAGCTGCTTTTGGTTTTTGTTTGTTTGCTTTGGTTTTTTTTGTTGTTGTTGTTGGGTTTTTTGTTGTTGTTGTTGTTTTTGAGACAAGGTCTCAACTGTGGGGTCAAGGCTAGTCTCAGACAGCAGCCCTCCTGCTTCAGGCTCCTGTACAGCTGGGATTACAAGAATACACTATCATGCCCAAGTTCAGTTTTCAGTTTTGAAGTTTTTTTTAAAAATTTTTTTCAATTTTTGTGTGTGTGTGTGTGTGTGTGTGTGTGTAGGGTGTTTTGATGACCCAAGTTATAATTGCCAGCTGATGGGGAGTAATTTTAAGTTGAATTTGTTGGTAGGACTTGAGGTCTACAGAGGGTGAAGCTGTTTCTCTGCTGTTTCTCTTCCTCCATCCTGTGTGCACGTCATCCTAGCTAGCACTACCGCTGTCTTACACGCTCCCTGCCCAGCCCATTGCACTCCGATGTCTGCAGAAAATGTTAAGTAAACTAAAGGGGATAGCAGGCTGAATCATAATTGTATGGTTAAGGAGGGTTCAGTCTTTAGTCTGGAGTTTGAAGGGTACCATTTGAACAATTAGGCTAGCTCTAAGTTCTTCTCTAAGTAAATTCGGTGTTGACTTTCTTCCCAACCCAAATTGGCATGCAGAAACCCGGATTCCCAACAGTGGTAAGCCTGTATTAAATAGCTGTAAACAGCACCCTGTTTTTCAGGTTAGTGCTGTTGGCTCTATGTAACCTGACAACTCAGTGTCTATTTTAAGAGCTGATTTTTAAGTGGGGGGTCACTTGTCTAGTTCACTGGCTAGCCCCCCTCAGGCAGGAACAGGATCCACCCCAGACACTTGAGTCACTTCCTTTCATTGGATCATGAAAGTAAACATGATAGTCTTTTGTTTTTTAAGTCCTAGTCTGTTTGTCTTGAGCTCCCTAACCAGTTTTTCTGTTTTGTCCCTTCCTCTCAGCTTTCATTCAGTCTGTTTACTTGAGTTTCTTCCATTCCGGTCTCTTGGCTTGGCTTCAGAGTCCCACTTTAATCACATGTGCAGGTGGAGATGGTTTCTGTTCTAATTTATTATTCTCATGTTATATCTACTATAGCCCCGTAAGTGAAGTGTTTTCCACCCTGCTCACAGCACCTTATACATAAATGCCTGTTTTATGTATTAGGCATGTGTGCGCACAGTCAGCTGTATGGTTCATAGCACGGTACACAACGTAGTATGGTACACAGCTAACAGGTATTACATATGTGCATATACATCAGTTACATTATATACATTAAGTAGTGATGTACATTATAAATAGATACAAAATAGAACTCAAGAAAAGGTCAGCTAAGCCGAGTGGTGGTGCACATCTTTAATCCCAGAACTCAGGAGGCAGAGGCCAGTAGATCTCTGAGTTCAAGGTGAGCCTGGTCTACAGGTCAAGTGCCTAGACAGCCAGGGATACACAGAGAAACCTGGGGGGCTTGGGAGGAGGATGAACTAGAATGAATGAAAATGGGGTTCGAGAGACAGATAACCATTAAGAGCACTTGCTGCTTTTATAGAGGCGTCTTACAGAGGTTTGATTCCCAGCACCCATACAGTGGCTCACAACCATCAGTAACTCTAGTTCCACAGGATTCAATGCCCTCTTGTGGCCTCTGTGGGCACCAGCTGTATAGACATGCAGGTAAAGTACACAGAAATAAGTGGACATTTTTCAAAAATTAAAAAATCAATGGAAATAAAAATGGCTGCGCTGTTTCCCTCCTGTATGTACCCTTGAGGGACTGTCCAGCGTGTGTCCCTCACAGGGGATGCTGGTTTGGAGCTCTATCTCTCAGCAGCAGCATATGTGCGCAAGTCACTTGGAGAAGGTGTGAGGTTTTTAACAGCTCTAGTCTGATTATAGTAGTTGTAATCTAATGACAATAAGTTTAGAATAGAAACCATCTTCACTTGTACTGCGATTAAAACAGAACCTGTTCTGTCTCAGAGCAAGTGTGGGCTTGGCAGCCAGGCAGGCTCATGGTGATGCTTTGATGCAGGCTCGGCTGGGCTGACCTCAAACAGTTATTAGGACTTAGTTTCGCATTAAATTAATGTCTTGATAGTTTTGAAACATAGTTTACTTCTGTAGGTGGTGTGGGAAAAAAGCCTGTACAGAGTAGAAGACCCTCAATGAAAGGCATGCTGAAGTAGCAGCTAACAGCAGTTAGCTGTGACCCTGGAAATGCTACTTTTGCACACAGCCTGAGTGTGGGTTACAAAAATGCTATTTTAAACCATGGAAAGTGGAAGTTTCTGTGGTGGCTAGTTTTGATGTGTTTATTTCCTTATGTATTTTTCTTTCCTGTTTTTTGTTTTTTTGGTTTCTTTCTTTCTTTCTTTCTTTCTTTCTTTCTTTCTTTCTTTCTTTCTTTCTGGTAAATGCTGAATAGCTATGCTAGAAAGGTTGTAACACAGAGAAGGATAAAGACTGCCACAGCTCACTTATTCCTCATAACCCAGGGATAACTTGCACATTGAGTGTTAGTTTGGTTTTGATTGTTTTTGTTTGATATTTGAGACTGAGAGTTCAAGGCCAGCCTGGACTCCATTTCAGGTCTCAGGACAGCTGAGCCTGCGCGGTAAGAACCTGTCTCAGGTTTTTGTTGGGGTGCTGAGCATGGTGACTCGCATTGTTAATCCCAGCACTTGAGAGGCAGGCTGAGGTGGAGCTGGAAGATCTAGGCTAGCCTGGTCTGTATAGGAAACCTTGTTTCAGAAAAATAAGATGTACTGGGTTAGGGGTAGCTCTGGTAGAGAGAGTGCTTGCCTGCTATGCATTAGATCCCCAGCACTTGTCAAAAGAGAAAACAGTTTAGCTCCCCAATCCCCAGTAAATGGAAGCTCTTTCAGATACCAAAAAATTCTGCTTTGGTTTGGTTTGCTTTGCTTTTCCAGACAGGGTTTCTCTGTGTAGCCCTGGCTGTCCTGGAACTCTGCAGACCAGGCTGGCCTCGAACTCCCAGAGATCTGCCTCCCGATTGCTGGGGTTAAGAGTGTGAGCCAAGCCGGGCGTGGTGGCGCACACCTTTAGTCCCAGCACTCCGGAGGTAGGGGCAGGCGGATTTCTGAGTTCGAGGCCAGCCTGGTCTACAGAGTGAGTTCCAGGACAGCCAGGGCTACACAGAGAAACCCTGTCTCAAAAAAACACAAACAAAAATAAAAAAAGTGTGTGAGCCACCACACTCTGCGATACTAGAAGACATTTGATGTCATGCTTAAGGGTGGAGTTGTATTAATGATATTAATTAGTCTGTCGCTAGATGTTGACTGAGGTTGAAATTGTGTCTCCAGCTTGTTCCTCTGGTACCACTTCTGCAGATTTACACCTGCATAATCGATTTATCTAGTAAGCTGTTCTGAATAGCAGGGCTCAGGTCTTCCATACTCGCTTTTGAGGGGGTAACAGAAGTTGTAAGAGTTGTGCCAGAGCCATCACCAGCTTGCCTTTTGTTTGGCTGATAGAGACATGAAGTCATTGATCTAAGTTGGAAGATGGCAGGGTTTGTTTTAGATAGCCCAAGCTAGCCTTGAGCCACTAATCCTCCTGCCTCTGCTCCCCAAGTACTGGGATTGCAGGCTGACCTAAAGGTGATTTCCTTACGGACTTAAGATGAAAAAAAAAGAAAAGTTACTGCCTTTCTTGAACTATTTTGAGCTAGGGTCTCAGTAGCCCAGCCTGGCCTTATCGCCACCCTAAGTATTGGGATTACAGTATTATGTTTCCATGTCCTGGTTACTTGCTGATTTTGGTTCTTGTGAGTATTTTTTTCTACCCAGTGTGATGGCTAATTTTGTTGTCAACACAACTGAATTAGCCTTCCCGGGGGATCAGTGAAACACACCTCCACACGTGCCTATTACAGCATTTTCAGAGACAATTGCATCATGAGGCTCTGACCTAACCCATGGATTAACCAATCCTTTGATGAACTCATAGTAAAATGGAATTACTGGGAGGTGGTGAAGATGGGACCTGGTTAGAAGAAGAGGATCATTGAAAGTATGTCCTTGGGATATGTCTTCCTGTGTCCTCTTCTTTGTTTTCTGCCGTGCCATGATGTGAATAGTCCTTTGATTTACCCTTCTGACCAACATCCAAATCCTTTGAAATCAGGGCTAAACAGATATCAATGCCTAACTAACTAATCCACCCATTTTGAGATTGGGTGAGGTATTCCATAGCTTGTTACCATGCCAGATGTCAGTGACTATCTGGAACTTAGCACTTCCTTGTCAATCATGATTGTCCCCATCCTCCCCTCCCCTCCCCTCCCCTCCTTTCCCCTCCCCTCCCCTCCCCTTCTCAAATTTTTTTTTCAAGACAAGGTTTTCTATATAGGCCCAGACTGTCCTGGAATGCTGTGTAAACCAGGTTGGCCTCAAACTCAGAGACATCCAGAGATCTGCCTGCCTCTGCCTCCTGAATGCTGGGATTAAAGGTGAATGCTATTACTCTTGACTTTTGTTGCCATGCTTTTAAAAAGAAGAAACTGGGGCTGGGAAGATAGCTCAGCAGTTGTAAGCACACTGGCTGCTCTTGCTGAAGGCTGGGTTCAGTTCCCAGCATCCAAATGGTGGCTCACAAACATTTGTAATTCCAGTTTTAGAGAATCTAACACTAATGAATGGTCTCCACAGGCACCAGGCATGCAAGTGATATACATAATACATATGCAGGTAAAGTATGGATATACTTGCAGGTAATATACATATATACTTCCCAGGTGGTATATACATGCATGCAGATGAGATACACATATATGTAGGTGAGATACACATATAAATGCAGGTGATGCGCACATGTAAATGCAGGTAAAAGGTCCATATACATAGAAAAGAATCTAAAAATAAGGAAAAAAAGGAAAAAAAAATGGGCCAACCATGAAGACGCTAGGCATTGCAATATTTCTTTCCCTTCTCTCCTGCCTTGTCATGTCCTTTGCAGTGTTGCTCCATTGAGCTACATTCCCCAGCCCCAGTATTAATTGATGTGTGTGTGTGTGTGTGTGTGTCCCATACTCCTCTACTCAGAATTGAACCAGGGCCTCAGGCAGGCACTGCCAGTGGAGGTGTAGAGTTTTAAGGTAGAGGATGACTTAGAGGCCAATCTCTGAGGCTGCTTTGGGTGCTGTAAAAGAATATCATTTTAATGTTGAGCATATAGAACTCCAGTTTCAGTTCTCTTAATGGCTGTGTGACCTCTGTGTCTTCTGGTTCATAAAATTGGACAAATGATCTCTGTTAAAATGATTGACATCCAGTGAGACAGTGTGAGAGTTAAGTGGGAGGATGGGGACTTGGCATGTTAGCCCAGTAGAGCCTCACTCAGTGGTAGCAGGGTGCTCTTTTTTGTTTTGATGTTTATATTGTGTCCCACTGGGAGAGGATCCATGGGCTCTTCCATGCCAGGCAGATGCTTTCCCACTGAACCACAGCCTCAGACCCTAAAGCGTTCTTACCTTCCTGAGTTTGGTTCTTTATAAATGAGTACATTTCTAGTAAGAATGTCTAGTGTGTCTGTCTGCCTTGGGAGACTAGTCATGTGTCTTTAAATAAACTGACAGCTGAGCCTGAGAAGCTAGAGTAGGCCATGGGCTATTGGTGACCTCCTCACAGTGGCTTAGTGGTGTTGATGCCACCCAGGTACACAGCCTCTGCTCTGACTTATGGTTGATTTCTTCATACCCCAACAAGTTATGTGTAGCACAACTTTCTTTTTGAATTACCAAAGAGAAAAGGAATCCCTTGTTTTCTACCTTAAAGTATAAGATCTGCACTATATGTAAGT
Organism: Mus musculus; assembly: GCF_000001635.26. Classification (NCBI taxonomy): domain Eukaryota; kingdom Metazoa; phylum Chordata; class Mammalia; order Rodentia; family Muridae; genus Mus; species Mus musculus. The sequence continues at coordinate 141,715,916 of NC_000070.6, read as the reverse complement.
GTTAGAACAAGAGTTTTTTTTTTTTGTTTTTTTGTTTTTTTTTTTGGTTTTTCAAGACAGGGTTTCTATTTGTAGCCCTGGCTGTCCTGGAGCTCACTTTGTAGACCAGGCTGGCCTCGAACTCAGAAATCCACCTGCCTCTGCCTCCCGAGTGCTGGGATTAAAGGCGTTCGCCACCACGCCCGGCTAGAACAAGAGTTTTGATTTTTAGAGTTTCTCTGTGTAATACCCCTGGCTGTCCTGGACTTGAATGAAGACCAGGTTTGCTTCAAATTCACAGGGATCCACCTGGTTGCAGTCATTTTTAGTCTTGTATAAAACTTGTAAAGTTGGACAGATGAGTTCTATTCTCTTGTCTCTGGAAGGATTCAGCTTTGAAGGGTCACTTTTTGCCCCTATCACCACAGACTTGGGAGCAGAATGACAGTGAATGGTCAGAGTGGCCTGTGCAAATGCTATCTGTTCTCTCTGTGCCCGGGAACGAAGCTAAGAGAGCATGTGGGTGGATGAGGGAGGCCTGGTGGCAGAGCTCAGTGGTAGACAAGTTGCCTATCCAGGTACAAGGCCCTGGGCTTAGTGTGGAAAAAGAACTAGAAGGGACATCTGTTGTGATCAGTCCTGGTGGCCTGCTGGACACAAGAAATTTGACTCTTGGCCCACCTAATGACAGGGCCCCTCCTGGCTGAGTTAATAGCCAGCTCAAGTTGCACAGTCAGCTTATGGCCCAGTGCAGAGTACGCTCAGGGAGCAAGCTGTGGCTCAGGACCCAGTCTGTTCTGTGGACTACATGATGACATAGGGACCACCTTACATCCTTATGTGGCTAAGTCAGTGTGCTGCTCTGTGTTCTGTTCCTCCTTCTCCTCATACTGCTCTCGGATGTTGTGTTGGACATAGAAAGTATTTCTGTTAATAGTACTTAGCTCACATGCTTTGTTTTCTTTCCTATTTATATTTCACAAGCAGGAGAGCAGTAAGCCTTTGGGGATGAAGAGAAAGGCTGTGAGCACACATACCCCGTGCCAGTAAGCTGCCACGGTTGGGGGATGGTTGTTTTACAGTTGAAAACCATGATTATCTTTTTATCTTGAAAGTTTTTATCTTGAATTTGTCAGATGATTTGTTTGTTTGTTTAGAACTTGATCCTTGAGTACAGCTGTGGCCAGCCTGGTACTGGAGATGGTTTTTCTGCCTTGGCCTCCCAGTATTGCATGTTCCTTCATGGCTAGTTCTCCTTGTAGTAAACATACCCAGAACCTGTCATTCCTCTTTCCTTGGTTGCTCAGAGTGAAAGCTAAGTAAGACTCCCTACTCTATGATCCCACCCATCCTTTACCTGAGCAGACCTCTGGGCATTCCTTATATAACAGGCCTGGTCCTAAGCCTCTGTGGTGGACAGTTGAACCAAATGTTGCTTCCGTACAGCCTACGTTTCATTTGAGCAGACAAAGGAGCAGATCAGTATGTAGCACAGTAGATGAGGCAAGTAGAGTTGGCTTTAAAGTACATTGTGTTGTTAGGGATGGAACCTGGGCCTTGGGTGTAAGAGAAATGCTATGTCGTTGAGCTACACCCACAGCCCATATCCAGGGTACGTGTGGCTTTTGGAAAGAGCACTGAAGGGTAGTACTTGACTAGAGACCTAAACAGAGTGATAGAAGAAAGAAACAAACGACCTGAGAGGATGTGAGTCTCATTAGGACAACAGAAGCGTGAAGTCAGAAGCAGCCATCAGCCAGATCCTTTGGGCCTAGTGTAAGGGTCTGAAAATCGCTGAAGGAAGACCCCAGACTCAGCATGCAAAGACAGAGAGCCTTTACTCTGCAGAAACAACCAGCATGCAGGGGTCAGCCGTCCTTTGAAGTGGCAGTCCCAGACCAAGGCCCACAGGCTTTCTTATAGAGAATGGGGGTGGGATGGCATGGGCTTACAGTGGTTACTCTCTAGAGGGATTATGTCATCGAAAATTTAATTGGTGTGCTAGGGGGTCAGAGGTAGTCAGTGGTCTACACGCCTATGTCATGAATGTTTAACCATAGGATGAAATAGGGCTGCCCAGCACAGATGGCCCATTCTGAGGTAAAATACTTCCCCATTTTTGTGGTTATCTCCAGGCTGTTCTTTGGGAGGGGGTTTTATGATCTTGTTCTGTATTTTATGGTCTGTTCCTGGAACTGGTGCCTTACAGCCTTTCCTTAAATGGCTGATCTTAAATGAAGACAAATGGGGTTTGTGTTGTTCTTTCATCGTAGGAGACAGGCAGGGCTTGGGATTTCCTTCTAGGCGTGATGGGAACCCATGAAAAGGTCTTGGCAGGAAATATGATGAAGAGGAAAAGTGTTGCCATGTTGCTTCTCCGTACGTGACACCTGGGTCTTCTTCCCTTGCAGATTGTCTATGCAGAAAGGCCTCTCACCGACAACCACAGGTCACTGGCTTCTTACGGTTTAAAAGATGGTGATGTTGTGATTCTACGACAGAAGGAGAATGCAGACCCTCGCCCTGCAGTGCAGTTCTCAAGTAAGAGCAATACTCACCACATTCTCTCCAATACAGACGTCAGTAGGTAGAGCACAGAGGTTCTATGTGTTAGAATCAGACTAACAGTGTAGACCTGATTGCCTGTTGTGTAATCTTGGGCAACACGCAGTCATTTAGAAGTCATTGGACTTCTAAATCAATCTCTTCTGTAGTAAAGTAGGTGTCGTGATTAACTTAGAGCTGGCACATTGTAAGCCCTGGGTCAGGATTAGCCTATGCTGTCCTCAGTGATGGTTCCATGATGACGCTTGTCCCTAGGAAGATCTTGGAGGCTTGGGTTAGCCTGTGCTTCCTGACTAACTGACTGACTGACTACAGTGTTTCTGGTCATCAGCCGCTTGGGCCCATATTTTACTGGTCTCCTTACTTGGCTGTGGGGGACGGAATTCATTCCTCTTTACCTCATCAAGAGGTGAAGCTCAAGTTTAAATGATGTCATCAGCTGTGCAACTAGTAAGTAAAAACAGCAATTGGAATGGTGCTTTCTGTTATTCCTCTTTTCTTCTTTAAGCTAACTTCTTTCCTCCTTTCTTCCTGTTTTTCCTTTCTTCCTTTCATGTGTGAGTACACTGTAGCTGTCTTCAGACACACCAGAAGAGGGCGTCAGATCCCATTACAGATGGTTGTGAGCCACTGTGTGGTTGCTGGGAATTGAACTTAGGTGCTCTTAACCACTGAGCCACCTCTCCAGCCCTCTTTCTGTTATTTCAGACTTTGCAGATTTAAGTGGTTGGAGCACCATCTTTGGGCCCCTCCCTGCTAATTTTGGGTGTACCATCCCCAAGATTGGGGGATTTTCTTCCCTTTGTAAAGATTTTTTTAAAGTCATATATTCTTACAATTTGCTTTTTTTTAAATTAATTAATATCCTAACCGATGCTTCCCCTCCTTCCCTTTCCAATCCCCCATTCTTCCCTCCCTTTCTCCTCAGAGAAGAGGAGGCCTCTCATGGCTATCCACCTGCTTCAGCATATTGAGTGGTAGTAGGACTAGGTGCATCTTCTATGGAGGCTGGACAAGGGGAAAGAGGCTCACAGACAGACAACAGGGTCAGAGAGAGACCCTGTGCCTGCTGTTGAGGGCCCCCACCTGCACGTCTCTTGTGTATGTGTACTGCTGGGCTTTTTGTTTTGTTTCTTACTTATTTACTTGGAGGGTTTTTTAAATGATATATTTTTGTATGGATGGATATTTTGCCTCTTTTTATGTATACTATGCGCATGCAGTTTCTGTGGAGGCCAGAAGGGGTGTCAGGTCTTCTAGAACTAGAGTTTATTAATTTTTTTTAAGATTTATTATTTATATGTAAGTATACTATAGCTGTCTTCAGACACAGCAGTAGAGGGCGTCAGATGTCATTAGAGAAGGTTGTGAGCCACTATGTGGTTGCTGGGATTTGAACTCAGGACCTTCATAAGAACAATCAGTGCTCTTAAGAGATGGTCGTGAGCCACTATGTGGTTGCTGGGATTTGAACTCAGGACCTTCATAAGAACAATCAGTGCTCTTAAGTGCTGAGCAATCTCTCCAGCCCCTGAGTTTATTAATTTTAATTGTGTGTGTGTGTGTCTGTCTGTCTGTAGGTTTGTAAACATGAGTGCAGGTACCCACAGATACCAGAGTAATAGAATTGGAATTATGTATTATGAGCTTATGTGTACTAGGCAGCATCAGGAGTCATTCTTAACCTCTGAGCTATTGCTTCAGACCCTCTGTTCTGTTTTGTTTGTTTTGTTTTGTTTTGTTTTGTTTTAAAGACAAGTTTCTACAAGCCAGTGTGGCCTTGGAGCTTCCTATATGACCCAGGATGGCTTCCAGCCTCATCTCCCTGGGGGCTAGAATTACAGGCATGCACCCACACACCCAGCCAGCCCTGGTGTTCACAGTCTGAGACCTGCATTTAGATTTAGGAGGTTTCTGTGTCTCCAAAATATGCAGGACTGTGTGGGAGTGGCACATATGTGCTGGATGCTGAGATGGCCTATAGCTTCCTTTACTTACCCCTAAAGGGGCTCCTGACTCAGTTCTAAGCCCTGCCTTGGAACTACATGAGGAAGTACCTGCACCACCCCACCCCCGCTTCCCCTGACATATTTTTGTGAAATTTTTCAAATAGTATTTAGGTCTCCTGCTTTTAAAGTTTACAGGTGTGTTAGGCGATCCATACTGCAGCCTGGCGCACAGTGCTTCCATTCAGACAGCACAACCATCTCCAGGCACTCACTGTATTCATTCTGGATTTTGATCCATCCCTTGGGCTTCTGCTTTAGAAAGAGTAGCCATTTGAGCTTGCCAGTCAGTAAAACCAAATGTTCCCTGTGTACTTAGTGAGGTGGTGCTTGAGAGTCTGTGTGTTAGCTTTGTTTTGCTTGTATGTTGGTTTCTGTTTGGTTTTAGTTTTGTTTTACTGTTTCTGTATGGACAACATAGCCAGTGGTCGCTGTGAAGGGAGGGATTTATGTGGAGACAAGTCTTCCAGAATTTCTCTGAGGTGAATGGACTGTCGAGATGGATGTTGGGTAGAGGTAAGTCTCTCCACCTGCAGAGACTACTTTGGCAGTTGGTAGAGACAGCAGCTCCCCGGGAAGCTTGCTGGTCACTCCTTTCCATTGTTCGACTGTTTTGTCCTGTATTCCATTTTCTACACAAACATGCTGACTGCCAGCTGGCATCTGACTTAAGATAGTTACTAGTTGAAGGAGCTAGAGAAAGTACCCAAGGAGCTAAAGGGATCTGCAATCCTATAGGTGGAACAACAATATGAACTAACCAGTACCCCCTCCCCCCGAGCTTGTGTCTCTAGCTGCATATGAATCAGAAGATGGCCCAGTTGGCCATCAGTGGAAAGAGAGGCCCATTGGTCGTGCAAACTTTATATATACAGGGGAACGCCAGGGCCAAGAAGTGGGAGTGGATGGGTGGGGGCGCGTGGGGGGGACTTTTGGGATAGCATTGGAAATGTAAATGAAATAAATACCCAATTAAAAAAAAGATAGTTACTAGTTCAACCCACATATGAGGCTGAAACTTTATACATGTATTTCAGAATTCCCTGTTTGTCGTTGAGACAAAGGACTTCAGGATGAGGTTGTCCCAGACTCAAGACAGGGTTGGTTGTGAAATGAGTTTTAGTGTTGAACATATTGTGGACTTTTTAGGGTCATTGTCTCATTCTGGCTCTAGTTTATTTTGGCTTGGCTTGTTTGGAGACAGGCTTGTCTCAAACTCCAGTCCTCTTGTCTCGGTTACAGGTATAAGCCACCATAGCTATGTAACATATTTATTGAGATCTTTTGTTGAAGCCACACACCGCACAGTTCACCCATATAAAGACAAGACTCAGTGGCTGTTGCGCAGCTGCCGTCTCTGTTCCATCCATTCATCATGTGAACCCCAGTAGTTGTCCACTGGCTTCCTTACACCTGGAAAGTTTGCTCTGTCTTTATGTCTGTCTGTTCTGGGCGTTTCATGGCAGTGGACTCATGCATTGTGTGGGCTCCTGTGTGAAGACTGAGGTTCTAGAATAGTCTAGAACCTGGGGTAAAAAAATTCCTACTCTTCAGTTCTTCGGTCCTATGAAACAATTGTCCCACGACCATGTGTGTCTGGGATGCACAGATGAGCTGTAAATTTAAAGAGGTATGAAGACCCTCCTCAGAATTCCACACCCAATGCTTAGTCATGCAGAATTTGACTATGCACAGAATCACTGATAAATACAGTATTCTTTATCCCAAGTGTTAGGACTTATCAAGGGAGCCTGGCTAGTAATCCCAGACCTAGGGAATCTAGAATACGTATGTATACCACATATGTGCCTGGTACCAGTGGAGTTCAGAGGAGTAGGTCAAAACCATTGGAACTAGCTTTAGGAATGGTTGTGAGCCACCATGTTGATGCTGGTAATAGCACACAGGTCCAAGAGCAAGTGCTCTTAACAACAACTGAGGCATCTCTCCAGCTGTAGGATCTCACTTAAGGACCAGGGCCTGTAAGATGGCTCAGAGAGTAAAGGTGCTTCCTGTGCAACCTCTCAGCCTCTGCTCCAGACCTGCCTGCATCCCTACTGTGCTCCATGCCATGATGACAATGGACTAGACTTCTGACACTGTAAGCAAGCCTCTAATTAAATGCTTTCTCTTGTAAGAGTTGACTTGGCCGTAGTGTCTTTTCACAGCAATAGAACAGTGACTAAGACAAGGAGTATGCTCTGGGACACATGCCCACACTTATTGCATCAGACACATCCACATAGAAACAGTAAATAAATTTCTCAAATTTTTCTTTCTTTCATTCATTCATTCATTCATTCATTCATTTTTGAGACACAGTTTCTTCATGTAGCCCTAGCTGTCCTAGAATTCACTATGTAGACTGGCCTCAGACTTACAGAGATCCATCGTGCTTCCTCTGCTTCCTGAGAGATCGGATTAAAAGCCTGCACTACCATGCCTAGCTCAATAAAACCTTTTTGGGACAGTCTCATGTGTCTCCAAGGTGGCCAAAAATTTACTTTGTAGCCAGTTACCTTGAACTTCTAATCCTCTTGTCTCCATGTCCTGAGATACATGTGCACCGTGTGTGTGCCTGATGCTCTTGGAGGTCAGAAGAGGGTATGGGGTACGGGATGCTCTTAGAACTGGAGTTACAGGTCGTTTTGAATCGACGTGTGGGTGCTGGGAACTGAGTTCTAGTCCTCTGCAAGAACAGCCAGTGTCACAACCTCTGAGCTGTCTCTCCAGTGTACCACTCCCCTCTCATCCTTTCCTACCAATTTCCTCCTGGAGGAAGAGCAAGGGGAACAGCATAGTGACTGCTTGCGGCAGTTCTGTGACAGATGAGGGTGTGCTTTGTTTCTTTCCACACTTGTTTTTATGGCATACATCATTTGGGTAAACTTGATTGATTGATCTCAACAGACTTACCCCGGATTGACTTCAGTAGCATAGCTGTGCCTGGCACGTCAAACCCCCAACAGCGCCAGCTGCCCAGAACCCAGGCTCAGCACTCATCTCCTGGGGAAATGGCATCTTCTCCTCAAGGCCTAGACAACCCAGCCCTGCTCCGAGACATGCTGCTGGCCAACCCGCATGAGTTGTCCTTGCTGAAGGAGCGCAACCCACCCTTGGCGGAAGCTCTGCTCAGTGGAGATCTTGGTAAGCTCACCCATCTACAGGCGTGTCAGGATGGCCTGAGGGGAAGTAGTTGCATCAGAGCAAATGGGCAAGACCTAGGCAGCTGTCTCAGGCCATTGGCTCTCTGGTGATTCTTGGATGCTACTTGATTTTCTGTTTGTCTGAACATGTGGCCACAGCTTACATTAGAGGTCAAGGACACTCTCGGGGGTTGGTGTTTTAGGGCAGCATCTGTTTGTCAGTGTCCTGCGTACACCAGGCTAGCTGCTGAATTCTGAGGATTCTCTCACCATAGGATCACTAGCATACAGTGTGTGACTGTCCATAGGATCACTAGCATACAGTGTGTGACTGTCCATAGGATCACTAGCATACAGTGTGTGACTGTCCCAGCTTTTACATGGCCTCTGGGCGTCTGAACTTGTGGATTTTTTTATAGTAGGCTGCACAGCACACACCACAGCCATAGTAGAAGGCAACACTCAAGAGCCGGTTCTTTCCTGTCCCCTTCTGGGAGCAAGAGCTTGAATTCAGATAATCAGACTGATTCACAAGTCCCTCTCCTCTACCTCCTGAGTGCTGCCATTAAAGGCATGTACCACCAACTCTGGCTTGTTTTGAGTCTTTTTAAAGTGGGTTGCATGTATAGACCGTGTGGCAACCTCAGGTATCACTCTAAAGAATGTCATCCACCTCATATTGGTTGGTGTCTCTCCCTGAGGGTTCAGCAGTTAGGCTAGGCTAGCTGGCCAGTAGCCCCAGAGAGCCTCTGTCTGTCTCCTAGGCCCAAGGAATACAAGTCAATGTGCACTGTCATTTCCAGCGGGCAATGTGGGTTCTGGGCTTCAAACTTTGGTCCTCATGCCTGCAGGTTAAGCACATTGCCCATTGAAGCCATCTCAGCAGAAAGTTGACTGCTCCTTGCAGTCAGTGGTCTATGTCCTTATTTTCAGACTGTGTGTCTGGGATCATGGAGCCCACTCGTGTCAGGGTGTCTTTCAGGTCACCTTTTAGGTACATGGTGTTGGGAAGATTTAGTCCACGGGACGCTGCCTTGCTTTCCCTCACTTCTGTTTTCTTAAGACAATCAATATTAAAGCCCCCGACAGCGACAGCTCTGACTTAACAGAAGGTCTTCCTGCCTCCACTTCCTAAGTTTTATAGTTGTGCACAACAATGTCCAACTCCTAGTTTGTACACATCTACATACTGTTTGTTGTAATTACATCCTATAGTAATAGCACACCATGCTCTCTGTTACCTTTCTTGCACGTTTTCCATCGAGACCATGAAATTGTGGTAGACTGATTTATACTTAGTTTATCTGGCTTAAGGCAGACTGTAGAACAAAGGGAGTGAGCCCAGGTGAGAAAGGGATAGCACAGGGCTCTGCTTCATTCCTGGTGGCAGGATAATGAATGTCATAGGGGAGTAGAGAAGAGGAGGCATCTTTCTGCCATACATGGCCTTGCCACACTTGGCCATATTGAGAAGCTGTTGACTGAGTAGAAACAACATAATAGGAATTTCTAGTAATAATAAAGAGGGACAATAAGAGTAGCGGAGGTGGCTGATCTGGTGAGGATGAGCTAGCAGATTTGAAGTCAAGTCTGACAATCCAGGGTCAGCCTTGGAACCCCATAGAGTAGAAGGAGGGAGCTAACTCCCACAGATTACCCCTTCTCACCACCACTTGCCGGCTGAGGCTGCACAAACATACACATGGCTCTGTACACACAAATGTATGAGGAGAGAATTGCCGAGTTCATTGTTGTCTTACACCCGGGGAATCCTCGGACTAAGGAAGCTGGAGCAGAAATCTGAGGTCAGAATGGTAAGTAATGGCGAGTGACACATTCTTGTCTTCTAACTTTTAAGCTAAGGAGTACAAGGTTGTGGCTGGGAAGATTTTGTTCATGTATACATCTAAAATAAAAGGTTTTTGTTGTTTTTTTGAGACAGGGTCTCTCTGTGTAGCCCTAGCTGTCCCGGAACTTGCTCTGTAGACCAGGTTAGCCATGAACTCAGATTTGCCTGCCTTTGCTTGTATATCCCAAGTGCTGGGATTAAAGTCAGGTGCCACCACTGCTCAGCTGGGGTGGGGGGTGGCTTTTTTTAAATTATGGATTAAAAAAAAGAAAGTGTAGAGCTAAATATGTGCCCCCCCCCTCCATTTTTGTAGAGAAATTCTCTAGGGTCTTGGTGGAGCAGCAGCAGGACCGAGCCCGGAGAGAACAAGAACGGATTCGTCTGTTTTCTGCTGACCCCTTTGATCTCGAAGCTCAGGCAAAGATAGAAGAAGATATAAGGTAAGATCCATCGATCTAACGAGCAAGCTCACAGCATCCAGGTCATCGGGCTGGATGTCTGCTCCCCTGTCTCCAAGCTGAGAGAGTAACCTAAGTCTTTTCAGGTGACTCTGCTTCATTGTCCCCTCGTTCTGATCCAGTACTTCAAAAATACTTAATGGCTTCCTACTTGGGTTTTGTGAACTCTGATTAGCAGACAAAACAGCTTGTCCTAGGCTGATGGAGGAGAAACCCCATCTGCTAAAATCAGTAGACCGGCTATGACAGCTGATTTCAATCCTGATTAAACCAGAGCTTGATGGTGATTGGATTAGAGAGCTCTGCACAAGTGGCATCTGGTAGTCCAGAGTCTGTCTTCTTTCTGCTTTCCTTTGCTGTCTCAGTTGGTGGATAAGCTCTTTGCCTGGCCCATTTCCAACTCCGAGCCTCTGATGCAGTGGGTCTGTGCTAGGGCTGTATTAAAAGCATGCAGTATGCTTTTAAAACTGTAGGTGCCCGAGTCTTCTCTCTAGTCTGTGAGTCAGGATCTGCCAGAGTGGAGCCCAGGCAGGCGCAGTGGTGCTGACAGAGTGCTGGCCCATCACTAGTCATAAGCAAGATGCTGCCTGAATAAAATGGCATCTGCTCCCCAACCCCAAGTCAGGTTTAGGTGCTGATGGCAAAAACCCTGTAAATACAAGGAGCAATTCTTGTATTCTGCTAAGTGGGGTGGGAGCTTTATCTGTAGTTACCTAGTTTGCTTGCTTTATTATACTCAATGGCTCTCCCCACCCTTTTGCTTCCATTGGGAACCTTGCCATTCATGCTTGCTAGACTAGTTTTTTATTACCAGGCTGCATCTCTGGCCCTCTGACTGGACTCAAAATTGAAGAAATACAAATTATATTCTAGAATTAATTGAAAGCCCTAAGCTATTTGCTCAAGTCGGTTGTGTTTCCCCCACTCTCTTGCATAGTTAGGCAAGTGTTCAGTCACTGAGTCAGCCTCAGCTCTGTTTCACATTTTATTTTCAGACAGGATCTTCACTAAGTTGCCAAGCTGGCCTTGAACTGTTTCCTGCTTTGGCCTCTACACTAGCTGGGACTGCAGGTTCTAATCAGAGATTTTTGACTGTCTGTGGACATGACTAGCTGAGTCTGCCCAGAGAAACAGTTTGTTCTTACTGTGTCACATTGCAGCTGTAAGGGAGCCTGCCATTGACGGAAGCATGGTTGCATTCATCCTGGAAAAGGAAAGGGGTGGGAAAGCACATAGACAGACTCTGCAAGTAGAGTGAGTGCAGCATATCCAAGCAGGTCCTTTCCTACAGGGGGCCGTAAAGGAAACTGGGAGATGTGAAGAAAGCAGATCGCTCCATACCCCAAGCTGACCAGACACTGCTGTGTATCTGGGGCTGCCCTGAAGCCCTATTTGGTTGGTTGGTTGGCTCACTGGATTTATTGTTCTTTGAGATGGGGGCTAACTGTGTAGCACTGGTTAGTCTTGAACTCAGAGATCCACCTACCTCTGTGTGTGCCACCATGCATGCTAAATATTTAGTTTAATTTTATTGGTGTGTGTGTGTGTGTGTGAGACAGACAGACAGACATGACTGTTGGTGGCCTGTTGTATTATCTGGCACTGGAATCACAGGCAGCTGTGAACTGCCTAACGTGGACGCTGGGCAAACTCAGGTTCTCTGGGAAACAGTAATCACCAAGACCACCAGGTCATCTTTCCAACCCAAGGAATGTGGTCAAGTCTAGCCAGAATTAAAACATTTTTATTACAGTTATTTGTTGGGGGTGTGTATGCGCGTGTGTGACAGTCAGAAGACAACTTGCTGGAATTAGATCTCTCCTTTTTCCTTGTGGAACCTGGGGACAGAACAACCTTTTCACAGGGGTCACATACTTACATTATGATAATGTAAAATGGTAGCAAAATTGCACTTACGAAGTATCAACAAAATAATTTTATGATTGAGGGTCACCATACATGAGGAACTTCATTAGGAAGGTTGAAACCACTCTCTTAAACTCTACCCAGCTACCTCTGCCGCTTAAGGTTGGTATTATGAAGGTCACCATCCAGCAATGCATTGTTTAAAAGAAAATATTAGCTGTAAGTTCTGGCACATTCCTTTAATTCCAGAACTCAGAAGGTAGAGGCAGACAGATCTCATGAGTTTGAGGCTAACATGCTATTCAGAGCAAGTTCCAGGACAGCCAGAGCTACAGAGAAACCCTGTTTCAAAAAAAAAAAATCCGAAAATAAAGGAGCATTCTTGCAGGGTATAGTGGTATATATTATATAATCCCAACACTGGAGAGGCTGAGATGAGAGGGTTACAAGTTCAAGTACAACCTGGGCTGTATACTAAGAACCTGTCTCAAGTAGTATTCATGAAATTTCAATATTTGGTAAGATAAAAAGGGCAATGACCTTGCTTTCTAGGAGTTTTTCCATCTTGAGCTTTTAAAGAAGAATAATTTAACTTGAGGATGGTTGTTATGCTGTGTTAGGTGGTCTCCAACCTGTGTCTCATTGTCCACTGCTGAGTCACCTATTCACCTATGAGGGAACATAGAATCAATTTCCATTCTGTGACTCTGCTGTCCCAGTTCGGGGAAAACCCACTTTCACATGAGTTCCTTCGTGGTGTTCTTTCCTGGGAGCGGGGCTTCCAGTGTCATGCTCTGGCTTGTTGCAGGCAGCAGAACATCGAGGAGAACATGACGATAGCTATGGAGGAGGCCCCGGAGAGCTTCGGCCAGGTCGCCATGCTGTACATCAACTGCAGAGTGAACGGGCATCCTGTGAAAGCCTTTGTCGACTCAGGTGACAGACGGCAGGGAAGGGGAGCCCCATGACTTAGACAGACACTGAGGTTTTCAGTCTGTGTTGGTAGCAGAGACCTTTGCCCAGTCATTTCTTACCAGGGTTTGTATTTGAGTAGCTCTGTCTTCTACTGTTACTGGTGGTCACTTAACCAAAGAACTGAAAAGAGAAGCTTAAACAGAAGGAGATACCGTTGTGCTTGGGTTGGGTGGGAGTGAGTATTGCTCTTACAGAGGCGTGGATTCAGTTCCCAGCACCCACGTCCCACAGCTGATACCGATTAATGCCAGCTCCAGGGACTATGATGCCCTCTACTTGCGTCCGTGTGCACCTGTATTCCATTATCCCCTCCCCTGTACATGAATGTAATTAAAAAGTAAGCTCTCTTAAAATAATAAAGTAAAAAGGTTGACAGTGAGCCAAATGAGGAACAGTCAGAATTCGGGGCCCTCGCTGCTGTTGGAGGCTGCTTTCTGTGAGGCTCAACAGAAGGGTTGTTTACTAAGGGGATGGTCTGAGTGGTTCTCTGTTTTGATAAATTATGTTCTTTGGGCTCACAACTGTCTGACTTTAACCTCAGGGGATTTGATGCTCTCTTCTGGCTTTGGTGGGCACCAGGCTCACGTGTGCTGCACAGGCACACATGCAAGCAAAACATATAACATTAGACAGGAAGGAAAGAGCAGGCAGGCGAGGAGATTTGGTTTGCCACTTAAGCTTCAGGTGGCTCATGTGCTAAGTGGCATCTATTTTTAATGATAACTCTACTTTTCTTCAAATCATTTAACTATTTATTCATTTGTTATGTTTTGCCTACAAGTATATCTATGCCCACAGAGGCCAGAAGAGGGTGTAAGAATACCTAGAGCTGAAGTTAATTACAATAGTGTGAGCCACAGTGTGGGTTCTGGGAATCAAGCAACAAGTGCTCTGAGCTGCTGAGCCCTCTCTCCAGCCCCAGGTCTGCTTTTTTTTTTGTTTTTTTTTTAAGGTTTACTTCTTGGGGTTGGGTATTTAGCTCAGTGGTAGAGCGCTTGCCTAAGCAAGCGCAAAGCCCTGGGCTTGGTCCTCAGCTCTAAAGGGGGAAAAAAAAAAAGACAAAATAACAAAAAGCCTCTCCACACCCACACCCCCAAAAACGATTTACTTCTTTTCGTAACTGCGTAGTCTATTTGGATGTACGCCTGCATGGCAGAAATCAGCATCAGATCCCATTACAGATGGTTGTAAGCCACCGTGTAAGTGCTGGGAATTGAACTGAGGTCTTTTTTTTTTTTTTTAAGATTTATTTATTTGTTATATATAAGTACACTATAGCTGTTTTCAGACACACCAGAAGAGGGTATCAGATCTCATTACAGATGGTTGTGAACCACCATGTGGTTGCTGGGATTTGAACTCAGGACCTCTAGAAGAGCAGTCTGTGCTCTTAACCGCTGAGCCATCATCTCTCCAGCCCCAAACTCGGGTCTTTTGCAAGAGCAGCCCATGCTCTTAACCACCAAGCCATCTCTCCAGTCCCCAATTCTGCTTTTTAAATCCTTCAGTGTTAGTGCTTTAAGGGAATGTGGCTGAGTGGCCATGCTCATGTCTCTGGCCATCTCTCTGAGGCTGTGAGCAGCCTGACTGAAGTAGCTGGGTGTTGGGAACCTAACATCACAGTGTCAAGATACAAACTGACTGAGGACCTGTAACCTCTGAGCCATCTCTCCAACCCAAGTCTTCTTTTTTAAAAGTTGTGTATCTAGTGTTGTGTAACTTTGGGCTGAGTGCTTAAATGGTAAAGGTTCCTTTTGTGAGCTTCAGGAGGTGAATTTGAGAGACCAGATGGTTCTTACTATACACCTAGCACCATGCTAGATGCTCAGTGCATCTTACTGATCGTCCCTTTGTGCCATGATGTGTTCCTGTTTTGTGGGTGAGGACATGAAGTCCTAGAGAAATCAAGTCTTTGTTGCAAGGCATAGCACTGGTTAATGGAGAACCTCAGATTCAGCCTCAGCTGTGCTTGATGCCCAAGAATCCTTAGACACGGCACTTTGGGTGGGTGTGCTGGGTGTAGACATCACTGTCTCAGGGCTGGGCTACATAGGCACATTTCCAGGCGTGACCACTAGACTGCTCCATGGGCACAATATGTGGAGCTGTGTGCTAAGCCAGTGGTCAGTTTGTGGAGACTCAGAGAACAGAATTGCCTTCCCGATTTCCTAGACTCTTTCTGGGACTTTTGAACCTTAGTTTCCTCATAGGAGTTTTGACCACGCATGCGTGTGTGTGCACTCGCGCATATGTTGGTCAGGGTGGAACCCAGGGCCTTGCTTGCTAAGCAGACACCATCACCATTGTGTGATACCTCAGTCATTCTTTTCTCATGCCCAAGATCTGCTAATGCCCACAAGGTGCTGGTGCTTAATACCCACAATGCAGTGAATTCAGACAACAGGATTGGTTGGTGATTCTCAAGCCAGGCCTAAATACAGATGAACCTCAGAAAATGGGAGCAGGGAAGGGGTCCTTTCTAGCAGGCCAGAGGGAATAGGTACGCCTTCCTCCCACCTGAAAATGCTATCTAGATGTGATAAGACTGTAAGAGTGGAATGGGGTGTGGGCACATGTATTGGTAGAGAGGGCCTGGGTTTGATCCAGTACTCTGTAAGTTGAACACAATGGCACAGAACTTAGTCCCAGTACTGGGAGATAGAGGCAGGAGAATAAGAAATTTAAGGTCATCCACATCCTTCAGTGAGTTTGAAGCTAGCCTGGGCCCTGAGACCCTGCCAGAAGGAGGAAGAGATGGGGAATGTAAGGTTGAAGATGAACAGATCATGGTGGCCTGAGGCGGGGCACTGACATGTCAGGCTTGTGCACAGTGGGAGGCTTCGAGGGTTCTGGAGCAGGTAAGGAGCGATTTGAAGGTGATGGCTTAGGATGGCTGCAGGCGGAGGCGGAGCTGGAGGAACTCAGTTACTCTGGGTGGCATGCTTGCTTTAAAGTACACATGCATGGCACAGATTCAGAGCCAGAGAAGAATCCACTTAGGAGGGGAGAGGTGCAGGCCAGACCGACAGCTGTGGTGAGAAGGAAGGTCAGACATTGCAGAGATAGTTTCAGGGAAGGGTGAAGAGAGCAGGAGTCAACACTGAACTGTGCTCACACAGTTAGAGAGTGGTGAGAAGTGAGGCTGAGAGGGGACCGCATCCAAGGGAGTGGCTGAGGCTAGACAGAGATTACAGTATCAGCCAATACAGCTGAGTGTATGTACCCCAGACAGGACATGCTCTCAAGGCTAGGGGTGGCCTGGTTGGTAACATGCCTGTCTCGCATGCACAGAGCCCTGAGTCAGATGCCCAGCACTGCATAAAACTTAATAAGACTGTAATGGAGAATGTGTGTCATTTCTACCTAAGGAGGTAGAAACAAGAGAATCCTGAGCTAGGTAGTGAATTTTAGGCTTGAGCTGAAGTGAGACCTTGTGCCCAAAAGAAACTGTTTTACATGCCCTGAGCTTTCAGAGGAAGAAGACTCATCTAGAGCTTCATTTCTCATTGGGGCTTTTTTGGTTTTTTTATGTGCATGGGTAGGGGGTGTTATTTGTTTGAGACATGGTCTCATAAGTAGCTATAGATGGTCTAGAGCTAGCTAGCTGTATAGAATAGGCTAGCCTCAAACTCATAGAAATCTTCCTGCCTCTGTCTCCTGAGGGCTGGGTAAAGGTATATGCCATCATGCCCTGCTTTTTTCTAAAGTGGGTCTGGTCCTTGTCCGTGTTAGGTTAGGTAAGTGGTCTACCACTGGGCTATACTGTCCCAACACTGACACACCTGTAATTCCAGGAGGCTGAAGGAGGGTCACATGATCACATGATTAAGACTATACAGGGAGTGAGACCCTGACTCGGCAAGCAAGAAAATGAGATGTTGGCGTATAAGGCGCTGCTGCATAACCTAACATTTCCATCTTCACTGGGGCAGCGTTGCCCCACACAAGCTTATTTTCTGTTGGTGGAGTTTTTAAGTAGCCTTTAGTTACTCTATAAACAACATACTCTTTTCTCTCAGTCATACTTCTGTACTTTGGTAGACTCTGGTGTGAATTTCAATATCAGGGGTGTCAGTGCACATCTGAAATCCCTGAACATGAGGGTGGATCCAGGAGGAACAGCAAGGGCTTTACAAAATAAACAAAGAAAAAGCTAGGCAGGATGATGTTACGTGGCTTATGTTTTACAGTCTGATATTTCTCTCTCCCTTCAGGAGCCCAGATGACTATTATGAGCCAGGCCTGTGCAGAAAGGTGTAACATAATGAGACTGGTAGATCGTCGGTGGGCTGGCATTGCCAAAGGAGTAGGCACACAGAAGATTATTGGAAGGGTGCATCTAGGTGAGTGAAGGTGGGCAGTTTGCTGCTTTTTAAAATAGGGATTTTGTAGTGTAGTGAGTTTTAAAGTTCTTTCACAGTACCTCTGACTGGTATGGCATGTCCTTGAGAGCAAGTGGGTGTGTCCTTGTGTACGGGTGCCCCTCTGCAGGTCAGAGGGCAGCACTGGGGATTGGTGCTCACCCTTCCACAAGTCCCTGTTCTTGATTTCAGGTTGCCAGGCTTTTGTGGCAAGCAAGTTACTTGTTAAGACACCTTGCTGACTCTGGGTGTGGCTTCTTTCCCTCTAGCTTGACTTGGTCAAAGGTCAAGCTGCGTTTTGGTCAAAGGCACTGCATTTTGATCTCCCGGTTGTCATCATAGCTGTGGAGATGCTTAGTGTTCTTGGGCTATGTGGCCCTCTCTCCTCTCAGCTCCCTGGAGGGTGTTTCCATGTGCCTGAGTATGGTTCTTCTTCATTTCTTGTACTCAAGTGTTGGTGGATTTTTTAGTCTGGAATACCAGTTCCATGATGGAAGCCGGTGCCTTAGCACATGCTAAGCGCACTCTACCACCAGGCTGTCCTCCAGCCCTCCTTGGTGCATTCCCGTGTGATTCACTCAAAATATTCTTTTGTACTAGGTTTATCTTCCACATTCTGTGTCGTGTGTGTGTGTGTGTGTGTGTGTCTGTCTGTCTGTCTGTCTGTCTCAAGGAGAGGGGGGCAAGATATTGGTGGATCCTCAGAATGGGTATTTTCTAGAAATAAAAGACCTTTCTATACTGTGGAGATATAACAAGTATGTTTATGTCCATAGTGATTCTAGATCCTAATAAGTAAGCTGTAAGATCAATAACTTCACAGACTCTTTATTGCATGAACTGGCAAGACATAGATAACAAGGGTAGTTTCCTGTACATGGGTTATGTGCATTCCAGGGACCCAACTCGGGATGACAGACTTACTTATAAGGGGTGTGTGTGTGTGTGTGTGTGTGTGTGTGTATGTATGTATGTATGTATGTATGTGTGTGAACTTCTTGCTACTTTTGTTTCTTGTAACTCAACTTTGTGGTTTTGTTTTTTAAAGATTTATTTGTTATATTTTATATATATGCCTGGGTTGGTTGGTTGGTTGGTTTGTTTGTTTGTTTTGATACTACTTGTGTCTGATGCCTTTGTAGTTCAGAAGAGGACATCAGATCCTTTAGAATTATGGGTTGTTGTGATCCTCCATCTAGGTGCTAGGACCTAATCTGGGTGCTGTGAAAGAGCACCCAATGTTTAAAAGTTGGACACCCAGGCAGGTCTCGGTTAATTGCTTTTGTAGTTATCACCAAGTGGGTATCTGCATTCTGTGGAAATGCATATGGAAATCTTAGAGCACGAGAGGTTTGAGGTGTTCTGGGATAGCTGCGTATCCACAGAGAGAGGAATTGCAAGTCAGACCAGCCTCACTGTACATACATGTAAATTGTCCGCATTACAGTCCACGTGCGGGTTGGAAGGAAGATGGTTGAATTGGCAAAGTGTTTGCTGTGCAAGTGTGAGAATAGACTGGAAGATCTTAGAGACTGGTAAACCATCCAGTCCAGCTAAAGTGGTGAGTCCCTAGTTCTGTGAGACCGTCTCAAACACTACAGTAGAGAGCAACAGAGGAAAAGATACTGGGCATCAAGCTCCAGCCTCCACAGATGTGTCCACATGTGCACACAGCACTTGCACTGCTCTCAGGCAAAGCTCCTCGGCTGGACGTGGTTTCCTTACACTGTAAGCTATGCATGCGGCAGGTGGAGTTCAAAGCCAGCCTGAATGGACTACATGAGATTTAGTAAAAAAACCATTAGAAAAAGGAAATGATAATCAAGTCTAAAAAAGGGAAGATTGAAATTTGCTTCTGTTTTGTTTTTTCTTTATTTGAGGCAGGAATTTTTTCTTTCTTTTTCTTTTTTTCTTTTTTCTTTTTTTTTTTTAGTAGCCCTGGACCTTGTTATATAACTCAGGCTGACCTTGAACTCACCTACATGATACCTAAATGAAATTAAGTTTGTCTTGAGAGCTGGGTCAGGTGACTCACACCTTTAATCTCAGCACTTGGGAGACGGAGGCAGGGGAATCCAAGTGTTAGAGGCCAGCCTGGCCTACAGAGCAAGTTCCAAGCCAGCCAGCGCTATACAGAGAAAGCCTGTCTTTGAGAAAAGAGGTTTGCCTTGAGCACATGAGGTTGTGTAAGAACAAAATGGACAGCAATGTTTCCTAGAAATATGTATAATACTAAAATGATTAAAGCAGAAACTAAGATAAGACAGATGACAGGAATATAGGAAAGAACACTGTGGTTTTCTTTTTTAAAGATTTATTTTTATTTATGCGTATATGTCTGTAAATGTATACCATGTGTATGCATGTGCCCTTAGAGGCTAACTTGAGTTACAGTCAGTTGTCAACTGCCTGACGTGGGTCCTGAGAACTGATCTCAGATCCTTTGAAGAGCAGTAAGTGCTCTCGTCTCGTCTGTCTGTCTGTCTTTCTTTCTTTCTTTCTTTCTTTCTTTCTTTTTTTGTTTTTTTGAGACAGGGTTTCTCTGTATAGTCCTGGAACTCACTTTGTAGACCAGGCTGGCCTCAGAAAGCCGCCTGCCTCTGCCTCCCAAGTGCTGGGAATAAAGGCGTGTGCCACCATGCCCAGCCTTTTTTTTTTTTTTTTTAAGGTTTATTTATTCATCTATTTTACAAATATTCTTGTCTTTATGTACATCAGAAGGGGACATCAGATCATAGATGGCTGTAACCTATCATGTGGCTGCCCTGGAAGAGCAGTGGAATGCTCTTAACCACCTTAACCAGGGAGTGAGCTGTCCCTCCTCACTCTTTGGTTTTCTATTTCTTCATTTGGGAACTAAGCACATGGTTGTCTAGTGTGTTCTATATTGGGCACATATTTCCCACTCCCCACCCCCAGCCTGGGAGACCTTTTATAAGTATATAAAAAGTAATTGGTAACTACTAGAGAGTTAACTTCATTGCTACCATTTTCTTAATCCTCATAATGTTTGCTCTTTTCACCTGCTGAGCGTGGGTCCTGATGGTGTTCATAACAGTAGCTCCGTCCAGTCCACTTCACTTGCTTTTCAGCCTATCTTGATCGTTACGCCGTACCGGGCTGGCTGAGTTCCGGAAGCCCAGGCACAGCTCCCTGGGCATGTGAAGCCAGCATCAGTAATATCTTTTCTCTGCGCTTTAGCTCAGGTTCAGATTGAAGGCGATTTTCTGGCGTGCTCCTTCTCAATTCTGGAAGAACAGCCTATGGACATGCTTCTGGGTCTGGACATGCTGAAACGGCACCAGGTAATTAAGAGCTTTTATGTGTGGACACACGTGTGTGGGGGCTAGAGGCTGACAGCAGGTGACCTCCCCAGCCTCCACCTACCTGTTTCAGAGAGTACTTCTCACTGAACCCAGAGTTCACCAGTTTGGTGACACTGGCTGGGCAGCAACTCCAGGGAGCCTCCTGGTCTATCTCCCCAGTGCTAAGGTTATAAGGCACTGTTGCACCAGGCTTCCTACAGTGGGGAAATCCAAACCTAGGTCCTCATGCCTGCACGTGAAAGACTTTACCAAGTAAGGCTGCACGCTCAGCACTCCCCAGCCTGGGCTTTTTTTTCTTTGTGTTTTATGGTGGTGGTGGTGGTTCTTATGTGGCCCCGCTGGCCTGGAGCTAAGCTCACTGTGTGAAGCGGAGTCCCTGAGACTCGCAGGGATGCTCCTCCCTCTGCCTCTCCTCTCGCACTGGGCTAGCAGGCGTGTGCCAGCCAGCATGCCCGAGCACTAGCAGGCATGTGCCAGCCAGCATGCCCGAGCGAGCACTGGAGCTGTGTCTCTAGGAGTCACATCAGTCTGTCACTAGTATTGACAAACCAAGAACCATGGAAATGTTCTTGGTACATTCTGTCATCATTCAGAGTTGAAACACTTTGTTGTTACAAATAGAGTCTGCCAGTTGGGTGTGGTGGTGCATGCATACTTGGAAAAGAGAAGTGTCAGGCATCTGTGAGGCCAACCAGAGTCACACAATGAGACCCTGCCTCAAAACAACACAAGGCAGGCTTTGGAGGAGCACATCTTTAATCCAGCAGTTGGGAGGGAGAGGCAGACAGATCTTTGAATTTGAGGGCAGCCTGGTCTACACAGTGAGTTTTAGGACAGCCAGGGCTACACAGAGAATCTTTTTCTGGAAAACAAACAAAAAACCCGCAAAAAACCGGAACAGCACAAATCTCTTTGTAAAACCTCTAGGGATAAGTTAAATCTTGTCTGTTTTGACATTAGTAGTTTTATTATTTGTTTTAGTCTTTAAAGAATTGGATTTATTTTTAAGTGTATTTTGTTTGTAAGCATGTCTGGGTACCACATGCTTCCTGGTGCCCTTCCAGGTAAAAAGAGAGAGTTGGCTCCCCTGGACCTTAGGGTCAGATGGTTAGGAGCCACCGTGTAGGTGCTGGAGATAGAAGGCCCTCTGCAAGAACAAGTTCTCCTTTTTATTTCTTTTACTGAAAATGACCTTTTTTCCTTCACATAATGTATATCCTGATTATGGGTTCCCTTTCTCCTCCCAGTCTCTCCCCATCACCCCTTCCATCTAGAACCACCTTTGTGTCTCGTTAGAAAAAAAAAAACAGGCTTCCAAGGGATTGTGATATGATAAGATAAAACAAGAATGGAAAAACAGATAAGGCACAAGGAACAGAGATCACTGGTTTGCACACTCAGGAATCGTGGGGGGGAAAAAAACCCACTAAACTGGAAGCCATAAAATACATGTAAAGGGCCTGGTGCAGCCCCGTGCAGGTCCTGTGCTTGTCTCCGGTCCTGTGAGCTGTGACCATGCTGATGCAGAGGCCTTGTTGTCCTCATCCCGTCCAGCTCCTCCACTCTTGTCCCCTCTTTCTCAGGGTTCCCTGATCCTGGGGAAAGAATGAGACATCCTGTTACAGAGCTGAGCACGAGTGCTTGGCTGCCCAGCCTCTCGGGCCCCAGCACTTATATGAATCAAGCTGTACAATTACGATTCTGATTTAAAGCCAGGAGGGTTGAAGGGTTTGGCTTTGTTTTTTGTTTGTTTGGTTTTTGTTTTACTACATCCTTTTCTTAGATGTTGATTAAACAGTAGTAAGAAGGAACCTTGAGGTTTCAAGGCTGAAAAATGAAGCTTTGTTCACACAGGGAGAATTTTCTGACAGGACATTAATTTGTGATAATACTTGTGTTCCTCGTGTAAACCTGAAGTCAGTCATGCTCATGGCAGAACATTTGGTAGTGTCTGTTGAGTAATGACACTACCAATGACTGACCCTGAGTCAGCCTTCATGCCACTGCTGTGGTGTGAGGCAGAGGAGCACCTACCTGCCTGCTGGATGGAAGGTGCTGGATTCAGGCCCCTAAAAACAAAAAGCCTTGAGAAGCCGTGTATATCCTATTGATGTAGCATTGTAACTAGAAGGAATGAGTGTGTTTTTATAAATGGAGCCTGCATTATTAGTTTGTCAGTGTCTTGCTGTCATTTAGCATGTGTGGGTATTTTGTAACTTTACAGACATACATGCATACATCATAGGCGCATGCAGCTGTCAGACCTCAAGTAGAGGTAAAACACACAGGAAATGATAAGAAGTAAAGTGGCCATGCAGCCCACTTGTAATGCCACCAGTTGGGGGCCTCAGGAGATGAATCAGGAGGTCAAGGATGGTCTGGACTCTAGACCCTATCTCAGAAGAAAACAGAAGAGGGCCTAGGAGTAACTGGACAAGGGAAGTGCTGCTAGCTGCAGTGGCCGTGCGAGTGTGGTGATCTCAACTTGATTCTCAGAGCCCTTGGGCTGTAGTGCTGGCCATAGTCTCAGCCCTCTTAGCCAAGGCAGGACCTGGAGGCAGAGCTGCTTGTAGCCAGCAGCGGCAACAGCAGACCCAAGAAAGACAAGAGTCAACTTTACAATCAGCCTGTCTCTAAAATCAGAAAAGGCCTAGAGAGCTGCAGTAGCCCACACCGGGAGACAGGGGGAGGAGGGCAGGGTGAAGGCTGTCTTGGGTTGCTAAGTGAGTTGGTGGCCATCCTGGATTACATAGCAAGACTTAGTGTCCAAAGCCAGAAGTATAAAATTGATGCTTTCAGTGTGATATGTCTGTTTTTATTTTAAACCATCTCTTTTTTAGTAGTTTCTTTATGTGTAGAGTGAGGAGCCAGGACCGTTTTCTCTGTAGGATACTTTATCTGCTGTTGTTCTCTTTTTATTTTTATTTTTTTCACTCTAAAGTGTTCTATTGACTTGAAGAAAAATGTTCTGGTGATTGGCACCACGGGCTCACAGACCACCTTCCTTCCTGAGGGGGAGTTACCAGAGTGTGCTCGTTTGGCATATGGAACCGGGCGAGAGGACATACGGCCAGAGGAAATTGCAGACCAAGAATTAGCAGAAGCCATTCAAAAATCAGCCGAGGATGCAGGTATTGGACTGATGGTTTGAGTAGAGCTGTGTGCTTAGTGAGGTAAAGGCCTTTCTAGCTTATGTGCAGCTTCACTGGTCAGCAATAGGTGTATTCACTGTTTTCTTACCTCCTCCTCCTGTCTCTCAGCACCACTGGACAGGAAATGCCACTCGATAATAGAGTGCTTAGCACTGGGCTTAGTCCCCAGTACCACAGACTCAGGAAGAAATAATCAGAGTGCAAGGCTAGCTTGGAATATTTGAGATGCTCTCTCAAAAAGGAGAGAGGGTGGGTGGGGCCTTGCATTGCCGTGGCTCAGAAGGTAAACGCACGTGCCACAGAAGCCTAGAAACCAGAGCCCGTGGGAAAGTGGTGGACAGCACCGACTCCACGGTCACCCTCTGACCCAGGCGTGCTCACACATACTTACCATCATAAAAAAGAAACTTTGAAGGACTCATATTTGAACAGATGAAGAAAAAAGGTAGTGGCACACACCTGCAAAGCAGCACCTGAGACCGAGACAGCAGGATCCCAAGCTCAGACCCAGCCTAGGCTGAACATGGAGGTCCAGGCTAATGTGGACTGGGTAGACACACCCAGTCCTAAAGGGAAAGGAAAAAACAGGAGCCTGGAATGGTGGCACACATCTTAATACCAGCACTCAAGAGTCACAGCGAGTCTCTTGTGACTTGAGGCCAGGCTGGTCTACATAGTAATTTCAGGGCCCTGGGGCTACACAGTGAGACCTTGTTTATGAAAAACAGAACAAGAGGAAGAAGAGCCCAGTTCTGTGCTCAGGATTAGGTTGTCACTTGCTTGGATACTTCTGAAACATCCTGTTTTGTCCATAAAGAAAACTACAAGCCGGGCAGTGGTGGCGCATGCCTTTAATCCCAGCTCTTGGGGAGCAGAGGCAGGCAGATTTCTGAGTTCAAGGACAGCCAGGGCTACACAGAGAGACCCTGAAAAAAACAAGAAAGAAAGAAAACTACAGTAAGCACACTTCAAGACCAGCAATATTTCCCTGGAAATGTGCTTTATTTTCTCAGCCTGTTCATTGATTTGAAGGAAGGCATTATTAATTACTGTGACTCCATAGTAAAAATGTTTACAGGAAGTGCTGCCCACAGAGAACCAGTGGTGAGGGTAATTTTGGATTAATCATTTGTGTTTCCTGAGGTAGAGGACCTCTGAGAACAGGATCCTTAACATGTAAGTCTGAAGACAGCACACAGTCTTCTGAGAAATAAATCACAGCCGTTTTGCTGAAGCACCCTGTCTGTTACAGGCCAGCACCTCTGAGGTGCATTTCTATCAACTGAAAAAACAGTAACTCTTAAGTGAGTTCTGGAGAAGTCTTGTGTCACGATTATTCCTCAATGTGACAGTCTCACGCTTTGCTCTTTCTGGTAAAGTGTCCTAGAGTACAAACTCATAGGATAGCTTTCTCCTCGAGGCAAAAAAGATAATATATTTGAATAGCAAACTGCAAGGTCTTGTTACATTTCCTGGAGAACTCGCAGGTGTGGCACCCTGAAACTGGAGCTGATGGCGCCTTGCACCAGCTGGTCATGTTGCACTTTGTGTAATCTGGAGTTTTGGTTGCAACTAAGATAATTTTTAAAAAGAGGGAGAATTTTGAATCAGCAGCAATCATTTTAATCTTCTCAAAAGGTCAGCTTGAGTAAGCTCCTTCACCTCCTTAGCCTGTGGACAGTGATTTGGTAGAGAAGGGATGCTGACAATTTGAGATAGCTCCCTCCACTCCCACCCTCCACCCCCACCCCCCATAGCCATGGCTGATGGCAACAGTGTTACTAACCCAGTAACAGCTTCCTTCCTGTTGCACGGCTTAAATAAAGTGCAGGTGCTAAAGTAGGCTCAGCACATGGACGGGGCAGGTTTCCCATGGAACCTTTGTTGTTGCCAAATGGAACCTGTGCTGATCCGTGTAGTTTTTAAACAGTCTGACTCTGCAACAGTAGTGTTTATTATTTGAGAACTGACTCCTTAGGATCATGAAAATTATACAACTCTGGACATAAGATGAGAGTATTTTCAAAAAAGTATTTCTTTGACTAATTAGGGTATCATCACCTTTTGTATTTATCTAAAGTCAGTAGTAGTACTGTCCAAACATGTCTGTTGGCTGGCTAACTGTGAAGAAGGCAGCAGATGGAACTTACAAATCTTTAGCTGGGTGGTAGTGGCACACACCTTAAATCCCAGCATTTGCGAGACAGAGGTGGGCAGATCTCTTAGTTCAAGACCAGCCTGGTCTACAGAGCGAGTTCCAGGATAGCCAGAGCTGCACAGAGAAACCCTGTCATGAAAAACAAAACCAAGGAAGAAAGGAAATAACTGAATCTTGAGTTTGGGGTGGTGGCTCCTGCCTATAAGCCACACCCTCAGAATGTCAAGTTCTAGGCCATAGCAAGATCTTGTCTCCAATATATATCCTGAGAAATGTGGAAAGCTACTGTACTTGTCCACTAACCTTGCAGAATGAACGATCGGTCTTTGAGCAGCTCCTCTGACAGATTGACTTTGCCTGTGGCATATTTGCCTCCAATATCTGTGCAGAGCTATGGAATAATTGCTTTTCAAGTACAGAAACCTTGCTGGTTATAATTGGAGAGAATTGAAGCACCAAAAAGTCTTTGGGGTGCCCCGCTGTGGAAACTCCTGCTTTTACGGATGGGAAGGATCGAGGACTACAGCCCTGCATGCTGTGTGGTTTTTTTACGGATGGGAAGGATCGAGGACTACAGCCCTGCATGCTGTGTGGTTTTTTTACGGATGGGAAGGATCGAGGACTACAGCCCTGCATGCTGTGTGGTTTTTTACGGATGGGAAGGATCGAGGACTACAGCCCTGCATGCTGTGTGGTTTTGCATTGTTAACCCACGTTTGCTTGTCTGTTTCCTAATCCAAACAGAGCGTCAGAAGCCATGATGCATGTAGTGTGTGTGTGCTGCAGCTGGAGTGGGCCCGGACCAGGTATTTATAGACCACATTAACCTTCCATCCCGTTGTCATCTGTGCTCGGAAAAATCTCTGTCTGGGGTCATTCTGGAAACTCAAGACTTCCTCCCTGTTCAGTCTGGTTACGGTTAGCCTGTATGTACATTTATGTGTATGTCGCCATATATACACATAGGCATAAATTCTTGTTTAAGATTGACTGGTTATGGGAACAGTCCAGGATAAAGTATTATTATAAAGTATTTATTAAAAATATTTATAAAGTATTATATATAAAGTATTTATTAGTAAAAAGTATTCATTATACCTACTACCTCTGAGAGCTGAAGATACTGAAGAAAAAAAGAAAAGAATTGTTGGTGTCACAGCAGTTTGTTGTAGATAACTGAATTTTTTAAGCTTTTTTTTTTTCCTTTTTAAAAAGCTGGGCTCTATAAACGTTTATAAACTTCAAACGGTAAAATTTTCATTTTATTAAGCAGAAATGGAAAGTTGAGCTGAACCGCTTCCCCAGACTCATAGATAGTAGTGGGTGGGCAGGGCATGCTCCTGCGTCCTTGCCACCTGTGCTTCAGGGTGTGAGATAAGGCTGCGCTGTACATAGAGTGAAACTGTCTTTAAAATAAGTAGTGTTAAAAAAAAAAAAGAAGAAGAAGAAGAAGGGCGTGGTGGCACACGCCTTTAATCCCAGCACTTGGGAGGCAGTGGCAGGCAGATTTCTGAGTTCGAGGCCAGCCTGGTCTACAGAGTGAGTTCCAGGACAGCCAGGGATACACAGAAAAACCCTGTCTCAAAAAACCAAAAAAATAAAATAAATATTGTTGGTTTTATCTGACGATCTGACACAGATCTTTAGTAAGGGCTTGGAGGCTGATTGTAATTAGACTTGTAGCAAGTCATTCATATTCATTCTCTTTCTCTCTCCGACTCTTTCTCTCTCATCTTAAGGACATTAGGAATAGTTGATGTCCCTTAGCCCTTTTTTTTTCTTTAGCCCCCTGCGGTACTAGTATTTCAGTTTCAGAAGGATGGCATACATGCCGCTCTAATTAAGTACAGAGTCCACCAGGGCACCTGCGCCTCCCCTGCTCTATGGGGTGCGTAGGCCCTGACACCGAGCCCAGGTGTAAATGTTCCCTAAGGTGCTGGCTTGGATATCCTTTTGCAGTATGCTTTTTTATGTTAGCACTAGTCCAAAATTGAACTTATTTCAGAGTCAGCTGTATTGATTAGATGGATAAAGCTAAGAACTTTCTAGATTTACAGGATATAGATTTAAGCAGAGACAGAACGTCATCCTGTTTAACACCAGCTATAAGATAAGGTAGTTCTTTAAGAAGTTAGTCACGTAGTGTGGTGGCGCACGCCTTTAATCCCAGCACTCCGGAGGCAGAGGCAGTCGGATTTCTGAGTTCGAGGCCAGCCTGGTCTACAAAGTGGGTTCCAGGACAGCCAGGGTTATACAGAGAAACCCTGTCTCAAAAAACCAAAAAAAAAAAAAAAAAAAAAAAAAAGAAAGAAACATTCAGGCAAAAAAATTATGGGCTGGTGAGATGGCTCAGTGGGTAAGAGCACCCGACTGCTCTTCCAAAGGTCCAGAGTTCAAATCCCAGCAACCACATGGTGGCTCACAACCATCCGTAATGAGATCTGACTCCCTCTTCTGGAGTGTGTGAAGACAGCTACAGTGTATTTACATAAAATAATAAATAAATCTTTAAAAAAAAAAAAAAAAAAAAAAGAAGTTAGTCACGCCGGGCGTGGTGGCGCACACCTTTGCCTTTAATCCCAGCACTCTGGAGGCAGAGGCAGGCGGATTTCTGAGTTCTAGGACAGCCAGGGCTACACAGAGAAACCCTGAAAAAAAAAGAAGTTAGTCACTACCTTGAGGGGGTGCCACTGGCCTTTGAGCCCAGCATTTGCTCTTGAGTTCAAGGCCAGCCTGGTCTACAAAGTGAGTTCCAGTATAGCCAAAGAAACTCTTTCTCATAAAACAAACAGAAAGAACAACATAGGCTACAGGAGATCCCATCTCAACCACAAAAAGGAAAAGCTGACAACTTCCAGCAGGCCCATCCTCTCTCTCATGCAGCTCAGCGGGGTCTGATGAATTAATTAGTGATGTTAGCATCATAACTGCACTCTGTGTGACCTCACCAGTGGAAAACCAGCACTCACACTGATGTTAGTGTTCAGCACAAAGCATCTGAATTGAATTTAATAACCCAGGAACCAATATTTCCAGGGTTGATAGCAATCTATGCCTTTTAATTAAAGATATTTTTGGTGGTTAGAGGCTGGTTTTTAATAGTGCCAGAGGAGTTGGACCACTGTGGCTTCCGCATCAAGTTTGAAGGGCAATCAAATTCGGGTGGGTGTAAGTTATTGTTGCCTATCAAAGAATGATTACACTCTTCCTCTGCCCTCCTGTGGATTCAGTGACGTGCCTACGCCTGGTCAGTTCTGTTGTGCTGTACGAGGGTACAGCATTGAGAAGCTGGGCGTAATCCTGCATGTTGATCCCAGCACTCACACTAAAGCAGGAAACTCCCACACGTTTCAGGCTGAACAGAGCTCGTTAGAGAGCTAGAGATGTAGTTGGATTAGCAGAAGGCCTCCTGGCATATGTAAGATGAGGTTGGTTTGGTCCAGAGCACTACAGAAATTTGAGAACAGTAATGCATACCCATAGCTCTGACACTGGGAGCCATCGTCCTTATACATGAAGTCAAGAGTACAGGAAATGTGGAGGCCTCAAGTATGAATGCACAGTGGTTGAACAGATAAATAAAATTCTGTCTGCTTCATTTTTTGTTTTGTTCTTTGAATTGGGTGCTTAGTTTTACCATGGTTTTTGAAAAGCTTGGCTAGAAATAAAATCCACTGTTTACTTGTCTGTCTTCTAGAGCTCTCCAGGCATGTAAACCCCACCTCTCTTGGTTGCCCTGCTCTCTTGCCAGCGTGCTTGCTTTTGGACACCTGTGCTTACACTTGAAACATGAACAGCGAACTGGAGCCAACAGTGGTGGCCCATGCTGTAACCCCAGTGCTTAGGAGGCTGACGCACAAGGATTGCTGATAATTAAAGGCTTATCTGGCTTTACTATAGTGAGTTGGCCAGCCTAGGCTACAGAGTGAGAACCTATTGGGTTTTGTTTGTTTGTTTGTTGTTGTTTTAAAGAGGGGAAAAAGCCTTGTCATGAGAATCATCCTGTGAAGATGCAAAAAATCACCAGAAATAAAGTGACTGCTTGGTGTGGTGATGCGCTCCCATAGCCCAGCACTGCAGAAGCCAGGCAGGCGCCTCTCAGCTTACGGCCAGCTCTGCTGTGCAGTGAGAGCCTTTCTGGAGTGAATAAATACATCAATAAGTATCTTTTAAGTGTGAGCACTGACCCATCCATTGTGAAGTGCACGCTAATAGTGCTTTCTTTACATATGGAATTTTAATGTTTATTAAGCACACACCCATTTCAGCTTCAGTGACAGATGCTACCTTGCCACCATGAGAAAGATTCTTGTATTTTTTTTTTTTTTAGCATATTTGCAAGAGAGACCTAAATTAAAAGGCCTGCTTTTATTCTATTGAGGATTCAACTCTGATAAGTTAGTGGTCTGCTAGCTAATCTTTTTCTCTTTTCTCTTTATTACAGAGAAAAGCAGTAAAGAATCTACCTCACTGGGAATGTCATCATTGCCGACTTCAGATGGGTTTGACCATCCAGCTCCTTCAGGGCAGAGTCCTGAGGTTGGTAGCCCGACGAGTCTCGCTCGCTCTGTTTCTGCTTCCGTCTGCGCCATCAAGCCCGGTGACCCCAATAGCATTGAATCTCTAGCTATGGAGGCTACGAAGGCTTCAGCTGAATTCCAGACAAACTCTAAGAAAACAGACCCTCCTCCTCTGCAGGTTCTTCCTGACCTTGCTTCCTCAGCAGAGCAGAGTCTAGCCATGCCTTTCCATAAGTCATCAAAAGAAGCCGTTGTTGCAGGTAATCTGGAGAAATCTGTTGAGAAAGGAACCCAGGGCCTCAGAGTGTATCTCCACACAAGACAGGACGCTAGTTTAACTCTCACAACTACTGGGATGCGGGAGCCACAGATATTTGCGGAGGAAAAGAGTTGGCATCCAGAAAATCAGACCCCAAGTCCCGTGAACGGCCTTCAGCAGCACAGAGAAACAGGGAGTGTACAGCGAGAGGCTGGACAGCAGAGTGTTCCACAGGACCAGGGCTGTCTTTGTGACGCAGAAGACCTTGAGCTTCATGAAGAAGTTGTCAGTTTGGAAGCTCTGAGGAAAGGTGAGCTACAAAGACACGCTCATCTTCCCAGTGCAGAGAAGGGTCTTCCAGCTTCAGGACTCTGTAGCTGTCCATGCTCAGAAGCCCTGATGGAAGTAGATACAGCTGAACAGTCTCTGGTTGCTATGTGCAGCTCAACAGGCAGGCAGGATGCCGTCATCAAGAGCCCTAGTGTAGCACATCTCGCTTCAGATAATCCCACTATGGAAGTGGAGACATTACAGTCTAACCCGTCCTGTGAGCCTGTGGAACATTCCATCTTGACTCGGGAATTGCAGCTCCCAGAAGATAATGTTGACATGTCTACAATGGATAACAAAGATGACAATTCCTCTTCCCTTCTAAGTGGCCACGGTCAGCCCTCTGTGGAATCAGCAGAAGAATTTTGTTCATCTGTCACAGTGGCCTTGAAAGAACTCCATGAGCTTTTGGTCATTAGCTGTAAGCCAGCTTCAGAAGAGTCACCTGAGCATGTTACCTGTCAGTCAGAGATAGGAGCTGAGAGCCAACCAAGTGTTTCAGACCTTTCAGGAAGAAGGGTCCAAAGTGTGCATTTGACCCCTAGTGACCAGTACTCACAAGGCTCCTGTCACCAGGCCACCTCTGAATCAGGAAAGACAGAAATCGTAGGAACTGCCCCTTGTGCTGCGGTAGAAGATGAAGCATCCACTAGCTTTGAAGGTCTGGGTGATGGCTTGTCACCTGACCGAGAAGATGTCCGCAGATCAACAGAGTCAGCCAGGAAGAGCTGTTCTGTCGCCATAACCTCAGCTAAACTGTCTGAGCAGTTGCCCTGCACCTCAGGGGTAGAAATAGCACCTGAACTTGCAGCAAGTGAGGGTGCCCACAGTCAGCCTTCAGAGCATGTGCATAATCCAGGCCCAGACAGGCCGGAGACCAGCAGTGTCTGCCCTGGAGCTGGGTTGCCCCGTAGTGGATTGGACCAACCTCCCACACAGTCCTTGTCCACCCCCTCCGTTCTTCCACCGTTCATCTTTCCTGCTGCAGATGTTGACAGGATTCTTGGTGCCGGCTTCACTCTGCAGGAAGCGCTCGGGGCTCTGCATCGAGTTGGTGGGAATGCAGACCTTGCCCTTCTTGTTTTGTTAGCAAAGAACATTGTAGTCCCAACATAATTGTGGGAAGTGGGCTAGGCCACACGTCATTCCTTTTGAAAAAGCCCTTTTCACACAAATATACTACACACACACACACACAATGTGTAGAAAATCTGCAAGCAAAATGTTGAGCCAGATTTTTTTTTTGCCGGCCAAAGTAATTTATGATCTTTTGTCTGAATTTGTCTATTCTACTTGTTAACATTTGGGCCTTTTAAATGTATTGGCAGTGTGTGCATACAAAGCTTTTTATTCTCATGACGATGATGTATTCTGGAATAAAGCAGATGGTTTTGTGTATAGCATACCATTTTAGAATGAGTGAGTGCTTTGAAAGCAGGAGTCATGAGGAACCTGCCATCTACGGAGCTAGGACAGATCAGCTGCCCGCCGTGGCTCTGGCTGTGCTGTGTGCAGGGGATGGCTTTTAACAGGAAGCTGGAGAAGATAATAACTTCTAGAGTTGTATGTTTTGAGAAGGAGAAGATAATAACTTCTAGAGTTGTATGTTTTGATTTGTGTGCTCAGGGTTGACATTTAAGTAGGGCGAGCGGGAGGGCTTACACCTTGGGCTACCTTGTTTGTACATCATAGGTTGCTGCATGGACTGATTGCCAAATACCTTCATGACCATGGGAAGGGTGTGGGGAAATTCACATTAGCGTGAAACCTGGTGCTACTTGTATTTTAAAAGGGAAAGGAAAAAATCGCGATCATAATTCCATTTGTAAATGTCAAGGACTGAGCTAAAGATAATGGCTTAGACAGACACTGGCGTGTACTAGAGACAGGGTCGAGGCGTCTCACTGACACCCCAGCCCTCCCAGTGATCAGGGCTGACCGCCAGGAGCCTGCTGGCTGTGCAGACTC
Source organism: Mus musculus (assembly GCF_000001635.26). Classification (NCBI taxonomy): domain Eukaryota; kingdom Metazoa; phylum Chordata; class Mammalia; order Rodentia; family Muridae; genus Mus; species Mus musculus. The sequence goes on along the minus strand of NC_000070.6, from coordinate 141,682,998 downwards.
TGTTAGGAAGACTTCTGCTAGGAAGTTCTTCTCATGCTCAGTCGGAGCTGAGTGAGACAGCGAGCAAGTGCTGGGAGAGCCTTTTGTCCCTGGCCCCTCTCTCGGTACTTGTTTGTGAGCGCCCCTCATGGCGGTGGAAATACAATGGAAGTTCTGACAACAGTGGCCTTGGTGCAGTCTTCATCCCTTTCTTTCCTCAGGAGTTTCCTTTCTAAGCAGGATCCATGTTTGTGTTCATCAAGTTGAGCTAGAGTGGGGCAGAATGTGTAGCTGTGTTTGTTGTGGCCTTTTTAGTGTAAGCCCTCGCCTTGCAAGTCTCTGTCCGTGGGCCCCACTGTGCAATAATCACTCTGGATAGGTTTGAAAGAATCCTTTCCTGGAATATAAACTGTTGTCTTAGGTGTCTGGCAGGAATCTGTAATCTTACTTTTCTTGAAAAGGATTTTAAGGATAATTCCAGGTTCCAGGTTGAGAGTTTATTAAAATGAAAGTATTAAAATCGAATTCTGAACTTAGCATTAACTGACTTTGCCTAAAAGTCACTATCATTCTCCCCCCCCCCCCTTTCAAGGCTTGGTTTTATTCATCAAAATTGAAGTCATCGAGCACAGACGGGTTCATATCTCAGGAGTTTTTGAAACTTTAGGGGCACTTACAGGGGTTTCTGTTCTTTGGTCTTGTTCTTTTTTACCACTTGTTTGTGTGCCGAGACTCACTTCAGTGACACGATGGCAAGTCACACTGAGTACCATGATCCTTTCTGGATTTAGGGAAACGTGGCTGGATGGCCTTGTGGTTCACAGCTCTCCATCAGGCCCTCTGAGCATCAGGCTAGCCGGGCTGTCTTTGAGAAAATCTTTCAGATGAGCACGGCCTGTCTATCTTTTGCCTGTTCTACACCAAAGATGTCTGTGTGATTCGCTAGGAAATTGCTCCCAGGATTCTGTCACCCAGCTTAGAGCCATGTCTGAAGCAAGAACAGGAAGTGCAGTGAAGCCTGGTGTTGGCTTGGGGGTGGGGGTGACGTTCTGAGTCACAAATCCTTGGAGCCACAGGGTGGGGTGGATAAAAGAAAGTACTGATGGCAGACTCCTCCCAGAAGGCCTTTGTGAGCAGACGAAATTGGCATGCAAAGGCAGTGGTGTGGCCCAACGACTCTCCCATGTGGAAGTTTGGGAAGTGGCCCTAGCTAAAATATAGAGTACCAGTCTGGAAAAGATTTCATTACGATAGCTTTTGATGTATGTACTTGTATGCTATTTTTAGAAGCAGTTTGATAAATCAGTGATTATACAGGTGTTGCTCTTAGGAGTACTTTGAATAAGTTGGACTCACTTGCCAAATACTTTGTTCTTTTGGTTGTTATTTTCTTTGCAACAAATAGTTGCTTTTGATTTTTAAGATCTGTGAATAATAAATAAAATCAAAAGTCCAGGCAAGCTGACATACCGTTCATTCTAGGAGGCAAGTGATATTTGAGGTCAAGGCCAGCTACATTAGTGACACCCTGTCTTAAAAAGTACATTTAAAAAAAAAAAAACAATCTTTTGTCTGAAGTTTGGATGAAGTTAGGGATTCGTTAGGAATTGATTGGCTTAAACTGAACAATTCTAGAACAGAAGGCGTTGAGGAACATCACATTAGTGGTACTTTGGAGTCAGCTTTCACTTAAGTCACTGTAGGAGTAAGATCACATCAGTGTGAACCCAGTGTTGATCCTGTCAGATCCCAACTGTAACAGCAAGGGCAGCTCCTCGGCCAGACCACTGTCAGGGCGTTCTGTGGTGACTGCTTTCCTCCAGCAGTGGTCTCCATTTATGCACCAAAGGATTTTCTTGTAAAGCTCACACTCAAGCTGAAGGGCTGGAGATACGGCCGCTTCCAGATGTGCTAGTTCAGCCCTCTGCAGCAGCCGATGTCTGCATCTGGCGGGCTGAGCTTCAGATGTCGACGGGTCGGGATGAGAGTAGGAACTTGGCGAAGGAAGCTTTAGTAGACGGTCAGGAATGTGTGAGACCTTCTGCCTCGAAGCCTGCTCCCTCTGATTATCTCCAGAGGCAGGAAAGGGGAGAGACAGCCCAAAACAGTACTTTGGCAAGAGGGTGCCTAGGAATGGTGTAGGGGACCTGGTGTCGTGGATTTTATGACTAGCTTGTGTAGCATCTGCCTGTTTGTCCCTCTCTACAGCTTTCTATCTCTAGGTAAAGCCATAAAAATTTGTCTCAACTTTTCAGCTCATGTCTATAAATAAATACTAAGCTATCTCAAATATAAGGTTATTGATAACTATTTTACATAGGTTGAAAAGCTTTTCTGTCTACAGAGACCGCACGTCTGGTGGCTTTTCTTCCTACTATGTATATAATAAACTGCCTTGCAAACAGCAGGACAAGAGTGTAAGGCAAAGTTTCATTTTGTTTTGTGGGTTTTTTTTGAGACAGGATCTCGCCATAGCCCAGGAGGGCCTCAGCCTTTAGAATACTAGGATTACAGGTGCACACAACTATGCCCAGTTCACCCAGCGCATTCCCGTTGCTACCTGTGGCCGAACTGTCTGGTGTATCACTAGCAGTGCCACAGGGCTGAGGGGTATGGTTTGGTGGAACTCCTGTGTAGTGTGTGAGGTCCCGAGTTTGATCCTTACCACCGAAAAAGAAAAGTAAAAGCCAGTCTTGGGATTTAATAAAGTCTGTGGCTGACCAGAACTGTGTAATTTCCCTCTCGGTAGTTAACACAATAGCATTTGGTGTTTCCTGCATCCCCTCAGGGCTTGCACTGAGCCGCAGTCAGGACTTGGGGTGAGCCTTTGATGTTCTTGCTTTTCTTTCGTGCCTTACTTTTTTTGACCAGCGGAAGCATCACATCTTGGGAGTACGGGAGGGGGAGGTTAGAGGGCAGCCCTCCTGAGAGGACTGCCGCCTGGTGTGGTCCTTGGCTCCTCACCACTCTGATTCACTCTTACCTTCTTCAAACATTAGGTTTCCCCAGATAGGAGTTTCTGCATCCTGTATACCAAAAATGGTTTCTAGATGTTTCTTAGGTTTTCTGTTGCACGTTTTGTGCTGTGATAAGGGAGAGATCAAATCTTATGTTCTTAATAGGAAGTTAGCTCTTCCCATCAAAGCTATGCAGTATGAGCAAGAATTCATCGGTTAATTCATCAAACATGGAGTATCCCTGAAGCCCACAAGTTCAGCAGCAGCTAAACCCGACAGGAGCCTGGTCTTTAGAAGCCTCCAGTCTAGGGGAGATGTGGGGTGAGTTTTAACTGAGGTCTGTTCATACCTATTAGCATGCTACTCCACCCCACCCCAGCATGCTTTTATTTTTGAGGAGATTTCTTACAGCCCAAGCTGGTCTTGAACTAGCAATCCTAAAGTAGCTGGGTTTATGAAGTTATAGGCACAATCTATAATGTCCAGGTAGCATGCTTTTTTTTTTTTTTTTCAAACTTACATCATTTGGTTGCAGTTGAGAACTGACTAGGGGGAAAAATCAAGCCCATGATGGAATTCAACACTGTAAGCCTAGAGTTACACTTTAAAGTGTTTAGTTTAGTTTTAAACAATTGGGGGCTGGTGTTGTGTCACACAGCTTTAAGCTATAAGTGCAAGGCCAGTCAGGACTACAGAGAGGAACTGTAAATAAAAATAAAATCAGTTAAGGATGTAGGGAAATAATAGCACAGCGGCAGGCAGAATGCCTGCCTAGCTGCAGAAAGCCCTCAGTCCAACCCCCAGCACTGCAGAAGCCAGGTGTGGTGAGCTTGTATTCCCAGCACTGGGGGGAGGGGGGGTCAGAAGTTCAAGGTCATTCTAGGCTACATAGTGAGTTTCAGGTCAGCTTGGGTTACATGAAACCCTGTCTCCAAAAGAATTATACCTGTGTAGCTCAGTGGTTGAACATTTGCCTGACGTGTACAGGGCCCTGGACTTGACCCCCAACACTGCACAGAAAAAAGAATTTTAAACAAAAAAATTTCATAGAAATGACTGAAAAGATGCAGAGGAGTTATGTGGACTGGATAGGGACAGGCAGGATATAGACAGCATCCAGGTTGGGGGGGGGGGGGTGACTGATTCCCTTCAGGATGCAGGGTAACATGCAGCTCTAAGATAGGTGACTGCTCCACCCTCCAGAGCAGAACTCAGCCAAGGCCTCTGCAGTGTGTGAAGGAGAATCCAGAGCAGAAGTGATTGGTGTTGGGGTGGGCAAACAGGATTGCTTTACAGAAGTCTACCAGCTCCACAAGACATTATTCAATCCTCCATTTAAGATAGCTGGTATATGCATTCCTGAAGCATAGAAGGAAAGTAGGGTCTTAGTGATTTCTGAGCTGTACTAGGAATATGCTTAAAAGTTGATCAGTAATTAGACTCGGGGGTCCGGGGCTTGTGGAATGGGGGAGGAGGGCTGCTAAGTTTTAGGTTACCAAGAAAAAAATGGCTCAACATGGGAGTTTGTTTACCTGCAAAGTTTGAACCCCAGATCATAAGGCATAGAACATGAGTGCATCTTACATAGCTCTGTCTGAGAAAGCAACTAAAGAAGGTTTTGATTGGCTAACTTGGGAAAGGGGTGCTTCCCCTTCCATCCTTCCTGTCAGGTGATGGGCAGTGATTGTACTTAAGAGTTTGGTTGCCCCAAACCTGCCAACTAAAATGAGTGTGTCTGTGACCTGCAGAATAGACCTGTGTTCCTACAGGAGCCAACCAGATATGTGTTCACAGGCTCCTTGAGCAGCCCTTACAACCTGGAAGACATGTGGCCTCACACTCTTAACACGGGAAGACTGAGGCTGTGCTCCTCCCTGCATCCCCTGGGCGTCCCTTCCTTCTGGCGAGACATTAGAGGGAATCTGTTGTGTTGAGTGACTCTCCCTTACATGCACCTTGCATGGGAAACCAATAGTGCATTTGTATCCAGATCTCTTCATGGCAAGCAGGGCCCGATGGCTTCAATGCCCCCCCCCCCCAAAAGCTTCAGCCCCCAGTAAAGGCTCCCTGGCTCTCTACCGCAGCGGCAGATTGAAACTAGGGAGCCTCTTTGGCTTCTTGCAGTTGCCTGAGTGTCATGAGGTTTTTCTGGCTTGGACACTACTTCATCTTTTGAGATCTGGTCTGGTTAGCAAAACCTGCTTGCCAGTGGCCCTCCCAGCCACGGTCAGATGCTTTGAGAGTCTGGGAGACTGAGAACTGCGAAGATGCTCTCAGGAATCCCGACGTCAGTTGCTGTTTGTGCTGGTTAGAACTGTCTGCAGCCGAACGCGCTAGATGCCTTTTTGCATTTGAGTTTGTTTTGGTTTGGTTTTTGTCATACTTTGAAATGTAAGTCAGCCCTGATGATCCAAACACTTTTATTTTATTTTTCTTCTTTAATAGGAACTTTCTGAAGAAAACGTGATGTGTAAAACCTTTGATATTTAAGACAATAAAGTTTTTATCATAAGACTTGTTTGATCTGCTTCTTCTAACTTAAGATGATTACTCCTCCCAGTTCTTGTTGCCGACTCCCTGGCCCTTTAAATTACTTGTGCTCGCGTACTGTGGCAGCATCGTCTCTGTACCTGGACCCGGAAGGGATGAGCACAACCATGAAATGTGACTTCCAGGTTGCCAGAGATCTCCCTGCAGATGGAAGGGGAACATTTGTATGCACTGTTCAAACTAACAGGAGCAACCCCAGCAGTGGAGTACTTTGGTTAAAGCTGGCCTCCACAGCCAAGCAGATCTCTGACCAAGGACAGCCTTGTGGGTCTCAACCCCTTTAGGGCCAAATAACCCTTTCACAGGGGGTGCCTAAAATCACCAGAAAACACAGGTACTTACATTGAGTCATGACAGTAGCAAAATAAGTTATGGTGTAATATAAATCTATGGTTGGGGTCACCACAACATGAACTGTATTAGAAGGTCACAGCATTAGGGGAGTTGAGAACCACTGCTCTAGAGCCAGACTGCTCGGTATAGTCCAGCTATACCAGAACAGATCCCCAGGACCCATAGAGATAAAAGCCAGGTGTCCTGGCGTTCAGCAGGATGGAGACAGGCCAGTTCCCAGAGCTCACTGGCTTACCAGACTAACCAGTTGGTGAGTGCTGTGTTCGATGAGACCCTGTCTCTCATTGTGAAAGACAAGGTGGAGATGATTGGTAGAGGTGTGGAACACATACATGTTCATATGCACACACACCATACAGGAAATGAGGCACAGTGAGGACAACTCTCGGGTCAGTGTGTGTGGCTTTTCTAAAAGCTGGTGACTTCCTTCAGACTGATAGAGTCACTTCAAGTCAGGCTAAAGTCACGTGTTTAGAAGCTTCTGGACGGTCACATGGCCACACAAGACTGAGAGGGGCTATGAAGTATAATCTACTTGTTTGCATGGTTTGTGTATGGGGTATGGTCTCTTTAATTCTTTCATTACATTTATTCTGTATGGTGTGTGTGCTGGGCATTCCAGGATTTGCATGTGGAGGTCAAAGGACAGCTTGTGGGAAACTTGTTCTTTCCACACTGTCAGTCTTGGGACAGACTTGTCGAGCTTCGTGACAGTATGGTCACCTGCTGAGCCATCTTCCAGGCTCTTGTTTGGTTTTGAGTGAGGACCTCATATATACCCCAAGCTGGCCTCACACCTGATCTGCCTCAGCCTCTTGAGCACTGAGATTACAAACATGTGCCAGCAAAGCTAGCTAAGACACTGGCAGGGTTTCTCTGTGAAGCCCTGGCTGGCCTGGAACTTACCCTGTAGACCAGGCTGGCCTGGAAATCAAGGGATGCATTTGCCTCTGCCTCCCAAGTGCTGGGATTAAAGACGTGTGTGCCACCGCCATTGAGCAGGAAATTAGGATTTTTTAGACCCTTCACGGAGACGTGGATCTTGGCTCTTTCCTGTTCCTTCCTGTTTCTACCCCACCCATTCTTCCCTGAGCCTTTCTAGAAACGCTTCTGACCAATAAGTCACACACCAACATGACTTCCCAGCTCTTCCTCTGGCCTTGAACTTGAGGCCATGAGGTGCAAGTGCCGGCTACCTGATTTGCCACAGGGAACAGGTTTTCCTTGTTTTGCACTCTTTTATTTTTTTGAATTTTAGATTAAGTATATGGTCCTCCTGGACCACCAAACTAGATTATCTTGGTGACACATTCTGTTCATTAGCCCGGGGTTAACTAACTGCTGTGATAAACCAATTGGAGCAATGAACTCAAACCTCACTTCTTCAATGTCAGTCCAGTGTGGGTCCGTGTGGGGGCTGGGAGGGCGGGCTCCTCTGGGCTGCTGTTCATTTACCTGGGGTTCTTCGGTTGCCCTGTCCTTAGTAGAAGTAAGGCAAGCTGGGGGTAGTGAAGTGTGCACCGGAAATAGTCACCTGGCCACACCCAACAAAAACAGAATCAAACACAGAGATCAGCTAGTGCATGATAGCAAGTGGGCTCTCTGAGCTGTAATCCTAGCACGGCTTAAGACTGGAGGATTGCACTGAGCACCAGGTTAGACTGAGCTACAGGGTCTGTTAGGGAGAGCGGAGTTGGCTTTCTGTCTCAGAATATCAACTCTTTCACATCTGGTCAGGGAGAAGTACACTTGAGTTGACTCCCAAGTCTATACTCAAAAACTAAGACTCACAATTATACCTGCCATGTTTTGGTTTTTTGGACTAAGAGTTTTATGTATTACAGCCTGGCCTCAAAATGGCTGTGCAGCCGAGGATGGCCTGGAACTCCTTCCTGGTCCTCCTGCCTCCTCTTCCAGAGTCCTGGGATAAAGGGATGCATCATCACCCCTAGTTTCAGAAGAGTTTGGGGTTGCATTTCTTACGGTTGAGTCTCAAGGCGACTCCATCCCTACCTTAGGGCTTCCGAATGATGTGTTTATTTTAGGCAGGCTCCTCTCTATCCTAGGCTGACCAAGAGAGGGCTGTAACGGAGAAATGACCTTGAACTTTTGATTGCCCTGCCTCTACCTCCCGAGTACTAGCACTACGCCATACTTAGTTTATGCAGTGCAAGGGCTCGGACCCAGAGCCTCCTTCATGCCGGACAAGCACTGTACCAATTGAGCTACAGTCCCAGCCCCTGCATATCTTTTTAAGGCAGTACTGAGGTGGTAAGTATTAGCCTAGCACTAAATACCCAGCATGGCAGAGAGTACTCTGTAGACTGAAGTCAGAAGGCCAGGGCAGAAATCTGCATATGCAATTGTGAGAAAGGGCAGGTAGGACATTCGCTTAAGTAGAAATCCAATGAAATAGATTTTACTTGGGCTGGAGAGATGGTTCAGTGGTTAAGAGCAGTGACTGCTCTTCCAGAGGTCATGAGTTCAATTCCCAGCACATGGTGGCTCACAGCCATCTGCAATGGGATCTGATGCCCGCTTCTGGTATCTGGAGACAGTGACAGTGTACTCATATACATCAAATAAATAAAATTTTAAAATAAATAAAGTCTTAGAAAATGTGTACGTGTTAAATGTAGGCTGGGCTGCGATGTGGTTGGGAGGTGAGGTCCCGAGTTTAATCCCCAGCGCCACATCAAATAAGGGCAGGCATGCTATTGCACACCTAGAATCCCAGCACTAGGGAGGTGGTGCCTGGAGAATCACAAGTTCCAAGTCATCGTCTGCTCTGCTACCTAGCACATCTAAGGCCAACCTGGGCCACCAGAGACTCTCAAAACAGGAAAGCTGCACAGAAGAAAGCATAGCTCTCGCAGGTGGGCTACGTTGCTTTTCACAGACTCATGGGATTGGCTGTCCTTATCTGTGAGGTCCCTCCTTCCTACAAAGTTCTGAAGGCTCCTGCTTTCTCTCCCTGGCCTCAGATGATGAAGTCCTTAAGCTGGAAGCCCCCCATGTCCTTGCACCCTCTAAAAAGGAAGCAGCAGGATCCTTTCTTCTCATTAGTCCCCGTGCTTCACTCCCACCCTAGACCCAGCTCACCCTAAACCCTGCACACCACGTCAAAGTCTGAAGATAGCTCAGGTCTGTCATACCAGCTTGCAGGGCCCTCCTGCACGCCTCCAATAGCTACCTCCCTCAGAACTGCTGTTTCCCCCCAACTCTCTCCCTCAATCCAGCCCTAAACCATGCTTGTCCCTACCCCAGGGCCTTAGCACCTGATGTTCCTCAGACTGAAAGTACACTTACCTCACATACCTTATGGGCTGTTTTCTTCTTCTTCTTCTTCTTCTTCTTCTTCTTCTTCTTCTTCTTCTTCTTCTTCTTCTTCTTCTTCTTCTTCTTCTTCTTCTTCTTCTCCTCCTCCTCCTTCTCCTCCTCCTCCTCCTCTTCCTCTTCCTCCTCCTCTTCTTCCTCCTTCTTCTTCTTTATTTTTTTATGGATTTATTTTTATTTATTTTTAATTTTTTAATTTTTTTTTCCAGACAGGGTTTCTCTGTGTAGCCCTGGCTGTCCTGGAACTCACTGTGTAGACCAGGCTGGCCTCGAACTCAGAAATCTGCCTGCCTCTGCCTCCCAAGTGCTGGGATTAAAGGCATGCGCCTCCACGCCCGGCTTCTTCTTTATTTTTTTTTTCAAGACATGGTTTCTTCATGTAGCCCAAGCTGGCTTGGGACTTAAGAGATTTACCTGCTTCTGCTTCCAAGGCCTGGGGTTAAAGGTGAGCATGTGCCCCCTCTGCCTGGCTCACCTTCCCAGCTCTTTCTAATTTCCTTCAGATCTTTATACAGATGTTACCCCTTGGCATTCTGTGGCTACTTTCTCAGCTTCCTAGCTGCCCCCTCTTCCTGTGCTCTCCTTAGGCCTAACCACTGCTCACACAGCCTACAATCCGCTCCCGGATCTTGCTTAGGGTGTTTTATTGTTTTTTGAGACAGGATCTCTCTGTGTAACCCTGACCGGCCTAGTGCTCCCCTTACAGATCAGGTTGATCTCAAACTCACAGTGATCCTCCTGCCTCTGCCTTCCAAGTGCTGGGAAGTGCTCTGCCACCGGGCCTGGGTCTTGCTCATGACTCTTTATTCCTAAGCTCTGAGAATGGAGCATCCACAGGCCCCCTCCTCACCACAGCCCCACTACCTACAAATGTGCCACTTCCGATTTAGCTTCGGTTTCCGAGAGAGGCCAAGAGTGTCTCAAACTTACTATGTAGCTAAAGGTGACCTTAAACTATATCTGCCTCTACCTGACCCCCTAGTGCTGAAATCACCATCACAATCCATCATAGAGGGGGCCTTCGTGCAGGATAGACAAGCATTCTGACCAATCGAGCTGCATGCCCAGCCCCTGACCCCCGGGTTCTAAATGAGTAACTACCTGAGCTCAGGCATACTGCCTCAGTTTCCTCATCACAGAGGACCCCGTGGCTCGTATCATGAGTGAGATGACAAAGCCATTCACAAAAAGGTACCTGTCTGAGACCCTGCCAGCCCGGGGGGCTCAGTGTGCAGGTCTAGAACCGAGCCCCAGGGTTGCTGACTCGGAATTTAGCAGATTTGAGACAGAGGGCGTGGTCAGAAGTCACGTGAACCGCACTGCTCTGTCAGCAGTTGCATAGACTTCAACAGTAGCTCTCTGGCCGCTGTTTCATAGAAGGAAATGCCCAAGTCAGGAGTGAAGCCTCAGGCTCAGCGGGTCTCTGTTCTTTCTGATTGTGTCCTTCCCTGACCAGCTTTTTAAAAGAAGACTAAGAGCCGGGCGGTGATGGCGCACACCTTTAGTCTCAACACTCGGGAGGCAGAGGCAGGCAGAGCTCTGTGAGACTGAGGCCAGTCTGGTCTACAGAGGGACTTCCAGGACGGTCAGGGATACACGGAGAAACACTGTTTGGGGATACACACACACATACACACACATCTTACTTGAATTTTACACTCTTCAAGCTGGGCGTGGTGGTGCACACCTTTAACCCCAGCGCTGGGAGGCAGATGCAGAAGGTCTACAGAGTGAATTCTAGGTTAGCCAGGACTCCATAGTGGTATCCTGTCTAAAAGAGAAAGAAAGAAAGAAAAGAAAAGAAAAGAAAAGAAAAGAAAAGAAAAGAAAAGAAAAGAAAAGAAAAGAAAAGAAAAGAAAAGAAAAGAAAAGAAAAGAAAAGGAAAGGAAAGGAAAGGAAAGAAAAGAGAAAAGAAAAATTTCTTCAAACGCCAGGCATGATAGAGCACACCTGTAATTACAGCACTTGGAAGGCAGAGCCAGAAGGATCTTTGTGAGTCCAAGAGAACAACACAAAAAAAGAGAACAGAATAAAAAAATTAAAATTAAAATGGAGGGAGGGGGGGCTGCAGGAGGACTGACTGGAGAGATGGCTTAGCAGTTAAACATACTGGCTGCTCTTCCAGAGGACCCAGGTTCCATGTAGCTCCCTCAGGGCAGCTCACGGCCATTGCAGCTCTTCCTTCCAGGGGATCCAACTCCCTCTTGGGCCTCCACTGACACAAAGTCACAAGTGGTGCACAGATGTACATCTGGGCAAAATGCCCATGCGTATGAAATAAAAATGTATAAAAAGAGAAAGTGTGAAAAAAACATAACCCACCCGCTCTGACAGGGAGTTGCTGAAGGTTTTTTAAGCTGGAAGGTTGGGTAACAGCCCAGTTTGTACCTACCCATTCTACTGACGGAACAAGCTGGGAGGAGGCACTGGACCTTTAACATAAAGTCAGATGCCCCGGATAAAGCTGCCTTGCTTCAGCTTAAAGCATCCACTTCTGGAGACTTCAGGGTCAGGTCGGGGACTTGCAGTACTTTGTAGATACACAAAGCCAGCCCCTCCTGCTTGCCTCTCTCCGATGAGGCTCAGACAGCTTCGCCTGCCTGCTGGACAGGAAGGCATTCCCCTAAACACAAATATAATGGAGAAAGGGGAGAATTTATTTCTCTCTGTCCTTTAACTTTTTTTATGTGGGTGTTTTATCTGCATGTATGTCTGTGTTTCAGTAGCATGCTTGGTACCCAAGGAAGCCAGAAAAAGGCATTAGATGCCCTGGGGCTGAAGTTACCAATAGCTATGCTTCTCCCATGGGGCTGCTGAGAATTGAACCTGGTCCTCTGGAAGCTCTTAATACTGAGCCATCTCTCCAGCTCCCCACCCCACCTCACCCCCCTTTTTTTTTTTTAAAGTCTTCTTATTTTATATACACTGTAGCTGTCTTCAGACACACCAGAAGAGGGCACCAGATCCCATTACAGATGGTTGTGAGCCACCATGTGATTCCTGGGATTTGAACTCAGGACCTCTGGAAGAGCAGTCAGTGCTCTTACCCGCTGAGCCATCTCTCCAGCCCCTTTTTGGCCTTGTGAGGCAGCGTCTTGCCTATCCCAAGTGAGCCCTCCAATGCTATGTAGCTGACAAGGACCCTGAACTTCCAGACCTTCCCGAGCCTGCTTCACCAGTGCTGGAACGACAGACTTGGGTCGCTACACCTGGCTTTAAAATCCTTTATTCTGTGCCACCGATTTAGAAACCAGGGCAAGTGACTTGCCCGAGGGCCTGGCATGAATCAGCAGAGGCTTTTGATTCTTGATGCCTTTTGACTCAGAGTCTCATGAGCGAGCGTCCCACATGACAGGGAAGTGTTGTGCAATAAATGACCGGCTTCTGGTTTCCAGCTTCTTAACTTCCAGCCGTATGACCGACCCCTGTGTTTCACAGAGTCCCTGTTCTTTATTTTTCAATCTTTATACACGTGAATATTTTGCCTATGGGTATGTCTGTGCACCGGGTGCATGCTTGGCGCCCTAGGGACTAGAAGATATCAGTTACAGATGTTGGTGAACCACCATGCCAGTGCTGGGATTTGAACCCGTGTCCTCTGGAAGAGCAGTCAGTGATGCGCTATCTCTCTAGGCCTTCACCCTGTTTTTGACAGAGTGCAACTTGTGTTTAAACTCCAAGTGTGATGCAACAGCCTACGTATGGACACACCTTCTCAGCAGTAATTCTTGTCAGACTGAGTGTGTCTCTCCCACTAGACAAACACATACTTGGGAAACTGGCAGGCAGTAGAAACCTGTGGTCCTCCAGAAGTTGTAAAAAAGTGATTGGGACCATTATCCCAACAGGTGCAGACGCAATAACATGGTGGAAATGTCGCCACCTTCCAAATAACAGCAAGTGGACATTTCCAGCACACAGCCAAAGAATACACTACCTGGTGAGAGCTGGACGTGAACCCTGGAGTTCACAAAGCCCTGGCTGCTTTCTTTTGTGTGTTTGCTTGTCTGTTTGTTGTTTTCTTTTTTTTGTTTTTGTTTTTTATTTTTCTAAGACAGGATTTCTTAGCGTCCTGGCTGGCCTGGAACTCACACTATAGATCAAGCTGGCCGTGAGCTCACAGACATCTGCTTGCCTCTGCCTCCTCTATGCTGGGATTAAGGGCATGGGCCACCCCACCTAGTGGGGTTTTGTTTTGTTGTTTTGTTTTGAATTAGTGTGTATGGGGAGGCCAGAAGAGGGGGTCAGATCCCCTGGAGTGACATGACAGGCGACTGTAAGCAAATATGTATGCTGGGATCTTAACTCGAGGCCTTCAAGGAGAAGCAAGTACCCCAACTCCTCAGCATCTCTCCAGCCCAAAGCCCTGATTCTCACACATAGTACCATATACCTTAGACGTGATGGCTCGTGTCTGCCATCCCAGCCCCTGGGAAGAGCAGAAGTTAGATGTAGTCTGCAGCAACAAAGGGAGCAGGAGGAGAGCTTGGGTTGTATGAAATACTGTTTCCAAGCAAACAAACAAACAAAGAAACAAACAAACGGAGGCGGGGCTTGGTCAGCCAAGCACTTGCCTTGTGTAGGGACTCCTGACCCTGCCACCCCCCAGTCCCATGATGCACGCTTCCTATTCCACAGCTGAGTGGCAGGCCAATGAGAGACGCTCTCTCAAGCAAGGTAGGTAGCATTCTTTTTTTTCTTTTTTTTTTTTTTCTTTTCAGTTTTTCGAGACAGGGTTTCTCTGTGTAGCCCTAGCTGTCCTGAAACTCACTCTGTAGACCAGGCTGGCCTCGAACTCAGAAATCCTCCTACCTCTGCCTCCCAAGTGCTGGGATTAAAGGTGTGCACCACCACTGCCCAGCTTGTTGTATTTTATTCTTTAAAATATTTCTAAATTTTATTTTTTACTATTATCTTGGGGATGTGTGCACCACAGCACACCCCTGGGGGTCAGAAGACAGCTTTGTGGATTCGATTCTCTCCTTCCACCTTTATGTGGGTTCCGGGGATTGAACTTGGGTCTCTAGGTCTAATATGGCAGTTCTGGGGATTGAACTTGGGTCTCCAGGTCTACATGGCAAGTTCCTTCAACCATGAGCTACCTCACCAAACCATGATTTTAAAAATATATCTTATTATTATTAACAGGTTTCTTTCTTTTTTTTTTTTTTTTTTTTTTTTTTTGGTTTTTGGTTTTTGGTTTTTCGAGACAGGGTTTCTCTGTGTAGCCCTGGCTGTCCTGGAACTCACTCTGTAGACCAGGCTGGCCTTGAACTCAGAAATCTGCCTGCCTCTGCCTCCCAGGTGCTGGGATTAAAGGCGTGTGCCACCATGCCCGGCTGGTAGATAGCATTCTTAAGCACACACACACACATTTTTCTTCATTAATGTAATTTATTCACTTTACATCCTAATCAAAACCTCCTCCCAGTCCCTGCCTCATACAGCCCAGCCCTTCCCCTTCTCAGAAGAGAAGGAGGAGGCCCCCTATCTATCACCCCACCCTGGAACATCAAATCACTGCAGGACTAGGCACATCCTCCCCCACGGGGTGGGGGTGGGGGAGGATTGAAGGACCTGAGGGGGATAGGGACTCCACAAGACGTCCAACAGAGTCAACTGATCTGGACTAAATCACCAACCGAAGATCAAACGTGGGCTGAATCTAACCCCTCCCCCCAACACACACACTGGACCTAACCCCACACACACACACAGCTGGACCTAACCCCCACACACACAGCTGGACCTAACCCACACACACACAGCTGGACCTAACCCCCACACACACAGCTGGACCTAACCCCCCCACACACAGCTGGACCTAACCCCCCCACACACAGCTGGACCTAACCCCCCACACACACACACAGCTGGACCTAACCCACACACACACAGCTGGACCTAACCCCCCCTCCACACACACACAGCTGGACCTAAACCCCCAACACACAGCTGGACCTAACCCCCCCCACACACACACACAGCTGGACCTAACCCACACACACACATCTGGACCTAACCCCCCCTCCACACACACACAGCTGGACCTAACACCCCCCACACACACACAGCTGGACCTAACCCCCCACACACACAGCTGGACCTAACCTTCCCCCCTACACACACATATGTAGCAGATGTGTAGCTTGGTCTTCATGGGGGTCCCCCTACAACTGGAGCGGGGACTGTCCCTGCCTCTTGCCTGCCTGTGGATCCCTTTCCACTAACACACATTTTAAAAAGCTGAATTGGTCTTTAATCCAAAACATGAAGTAGTGTTTGTCAAAACTCGGTGCTGAGCAGGTGGCTTGATGTTGAGTAGCAGGGACTAACCACAGGCTTGTTGGTTAGACTCAGGGTCTGAGTGGTTGTGCCAGGCCTGCATCTCACAGGTTGGGGTCTTGTAGGCTCCCTGGCTGGGAGGGACGGGGAGGGAAGTCCTTCATTCAGTCTAATCCTCCGCCTCCTCCTCTGCCTCCTCCTCTGCCTCTGCCTCCTTGCCACAAACAGCTTTGGGCACCCGTCTCTCTCGCTTTCATCATTTAATGCAATATGTCCTCTGCCCTCAATCTTTTCCTTATCTGGGCCACAAAGGCAACCTTGATCCCCAACCGTCCCCGCTTTGCCCTCTACCACAGTTCCATGGTGACTCTTGTTTTTCCTGAATTCAATATCAATCTTAAAACGCCCTGGCTTTGGTTGCCTTGCTCCCTAAAGGTCTGCTCCAGCCCTTAGGGTGGCTACTAACCCAGTATACAAAACCTAAAATGGGTCCCGGGTTCAGAAGACACAAGCGATGCCTGGGGTCATATGCTTGAGTCTATGGAGAACATTTGGTTTAAGTTGATCCTGGTGGTGTGTGTCTAAGTACTTGGAGTCTGAGGCAGGAGGATCGCCTCAACTTCAAGGCCAGGAAGGGCTAGAGTGAGACCTTGATTTAAAAATTAGTACAGGGCTGGGCTTGGTGGCACAACGCCTTTAATCCCAGCACTCGGGAGGCAAAGGCAGGTGGATTTCTGAGTTCAAGGCCAACCTGGTCTACAAAGTGAGTTCCAGGACAGCCACGGCTACACAGAGAAACCCTGTCTCAAAAAACAAAAAAACAAAACAAAAAACAAAAAAACACAACCTAGTACAGGATCTAGTGGCCGTGATTATACACAGCCTTAGTCACAGTAGTGGGGAAGCAGAGACAAGCAGGTCTCTGTTAAGGTCAACCTGGTCTACACAGTGAGTTTCAGGCCAACCAGAAAAACTATATAGAGAAAGAACTATTTCAAAAAGAAAGAAAGAAAGAGAGAAAGAAAGAAAGAAAGAAAGAAAGAAAGAAAGAAAGAAACGAAGGAAGGAAGGAAGGAAGAAAGGAAAAGGAAAGGAAAGGAAAGGAAAGGAAAGGAAAGGAAAGGAAAAAGGAAAGGAAAGGAAAGGAAAGGAAAGGAAAGGAAAGGAAAGGAAAGGAAAGGAAAAAGGAAAGGAAAGGAAAGGAAAGGAAAGGAAAGGAAAGGAAAAAGGAAAGGAAAGGAAAGGAAAGGAAAGGAAAGGAAAGGAAAGGAAAGGAAAGGAAAGGAAAGGAAAGGAAATAAGACAAAAATTATAGGCATGGCTTAATGTTTTCGCTTGGGTTTTGTTGTTGTTTGCGACAGGATCTCAGTAGTAGCCCAGGCTGGCCTACAACTCACTGTGTAGCTGAGGATGGCTTGTAAGTCCTCCTGCCTTCGCTCCCCAAGTGCTGAGATGACAGGTGTGCACTGCCTGGCTAACACTTGGTTGTAGTATGGAGTCCTGCAGCCGCTAGCTAGGCCCCGAGTGGGAAGGAATGCAGGAATCCCAGGTTTTCTTTCCTTTTCCAGAGTTTATTTGATCCATTATCCAGTCCTAGAGAAACCAAACTTTAAAACTATCACATGGTCGGGCTCTCCTTGGAGGTCAGGAAAGGGGTGAGGTCCTCTGTTCCGTAGGCTGTAGATAGAATTAGTGCTTCCACGGGGGACTTTAGGGGTGAGTTCACGATTGAAGACTAGGGAGCCAGAAGGGAGAGTTTTGGTGTCTGAGAATTAAAGACTGGATTTATTGCTCTGTGAGGTTATGTTTATTTTGGGACCAAACTTAGAGAAGTGATCCAGGTAGGAATCAGAACCCAAGTGTAGATAGAGCTGGTGCCTTTGGGCAGGGCATGTGTTCAGTGAATTATGCTGGACTTGGGGCTGATGGAGGGAAGCCTGCAGTAGGATACAGTGGAGGGAGGTGTGTCCTTTGTTTGTTTGTTTGTTTTTTCGAGACAGGGTTTCTCTGTGTAGCCCTGGCTGTCCTGGAACTCATTCTGTAGACCAGGCTGGCCTCAAACTCGGAAATCCGCCTGCCTCTGCCTCCGGAATGCTGGGATTAAAGTGTGCGCCGCCACTGCCCGGCTTAGTCACCTTCCTATTGCTATGATGAAACACCATGACCAAAGCTACTTGGGGGTGGAGGAGGGGTTTATTTGGCTTACATGTCCCGAATTACAGTCTACTGAGGGATGCTAAGTCAGGAAGTCAAACCAGGCAAGAACCTGGAGGCAGGAGCTGATGGCTTGTCTTCCCCTACGTTGCTCAGCCTGCTTCCTTATAGAACCCAGGACCACCAGTCCAGGGATGGCACCACAATGGGCTGTGTTCCCTCCCACCCCCCATCAATCACTAATTAAGAAAATGTCATACAGCCTTATCTTATGGAGGCGTTTTCTCAACTGAGTTTTTCTCCTCTCAGATGAACCTAGCTTGTGTCCCTGGTCGAGCTGACACAAAACTAGCCAAGACAGAGGGTGTGAGGGCCGATAGGGAAGAGGGCTTGTTTTGGAAGTAGAAGATACCTTGAGAACGGTGAATTGGAGTGTTGGAGAGGATGGAGGGCTGAGCTCTGGCATCAGGGCAACGTTGGGTGCTGGAGTGGCTCTAGGCGGTCCAAACCTCGGAACCCTGGGGTGTGCGTGGAGCAGTTGGAAAGGAATAGGTAGGTGTCTCTGCCAGGCCAAGCCTTGTCTCCAGAGTCTCTCGAGTATTCGGGTATATCTGGGGCCCCTTGTGGGCAAGGGTGAGGAATGTCAGGTTTGGAATGAGGGAGGGGCCCCGTCTGTCCTGGTCCTGAGTGGGGTCTTCAAGGAGTTGGCCGGGTCCTGGAAGGAGAGCCTTTGAATGTTACAGGGAAGGGAAGTGTGGGCAAGGAGAGAGGGAGCAATATCTAAGGAGCTGGGGCAGTTTTTAGGCCCGTGCAGGGCCTTGCTGCAAGGGGTTAGGGGAACGACAACACGGACAATACGGTATCTCAGAGGAGCTGGGAGGGGGCCCGGGGTCTGTGAGGTTCCCGGGGTCTTTGAGCAGGGTGGCTCTGGAGATCGGTGAGCTCCCAGGGTCTCATGAGGAGTTTGTGCAGGATTGGGAAGTGGGAGGCGAAGTCTTTGAGTCCCAGCGTGTTTGAGGTCCCGAGGCTCTGCGGTGCCGGATCTATGCGATTCTGGCTCTGTGAGGTCCTGGGTCTATGCGATCCGGGCTGTGTGAGTCCCCTAGGTCTGCAGGTCCCCGGGGCTCCGGATCTCTGAGCTCCCAGGTCTCCATCGCCCCGGGTCTCGGAGGAGGCGGGCCCGCCTGGTCGCCGCCGTCCCTCCCGGCCGGTGCTGGCGCCGCCCCGCCTGACATCAGTTCCTGCGGCCGCGCAGGGCCCGCGTCTCCTTCCCGGCTCGGCGCTCGGGAGGCGGCGGCGGCGGAGCGAGGCCCGGGCGAGGCGAGGCGAGGCGAGACGAGGGCGGCGGGCGCCGGGGCCCGCGGCCGGCACGACGGAGCCCCCGCACGGCCGGCGGCAGCGGTTGGCGGCGGCCCCGGGCTCCCGGCGTGGGAAGCGGCGGCGGGGCGGCGGCGGCAGCGCCATGGAGCCGCGGGAGGTGAAGGACCGAATCCTGGAGAACATCTCGCTGTCGGTGAAGAAGGTGAGCGGCCTCCTTCGGCCCCGACCCCCTCCCCGGTCCCCGTCGCTAGTCCCCCCCGGGTCGCCTCCATGACCGGGACCCCGGGCCACTGTCGTCCTGGCGACCCTGGGCCCTGCTGGAGAAGCAGGCGACTCCCGGGAGCGCCGCGGCCTCCGAGCTATTTTTAAAGAACAAAGTTGAGGTCAGCGTCCTCGGAGCTCCCCGGTGCCCGAATCGGCCTTGTCTTCCCGCGACTGGCCCGTGACACCTCGGGAAGGCTGCGGGTAGGACGGGGCAGGGAGAGCATCCTCGAGGAATCCACTGCATCTTCCCTCCCTCCCTCGGGGCAAAGGCCGAGAACCAGCACCTGCTGGTCACCCCAGCTGTGCCCTGCGACATTGCTTGGGGACCCACGGAATCCCCAAGTCGTCCTAACTCCAGGATGGCAGTTTAGAAAAAAGCGAGTTACAGAGCTCTGAGTGAGGACCTGAGGTGTCTAGGGTTGTAGTTTTGGAAGGTAAGCCGTGGGACGGTGACACTATGACACTTTGGGTTGGGGCTTGTTAGTATTGGTCATTGCCCCAATTCCTGGTAGGAATGACTACCTGTCAAGGGCACGCACAGGGGTGAGGAGACAGGCCAGCCTCAGAAGGCTGGGTGTGGTGATGCATCTCTGTCATCCAGCACACAGGAGGCTAAAGCAGAGTCCTGAGGTCCAAGCTAGCCTGGACTACATAGTGAAACCGAAAAATAGAGGAGTGGGGAAGATTGACTAGCCTGCCTTCATGCTTTTTCTGTGTGTGTGTGTGTGTGTGTGTGTGTAACTATACTTTAGGAGCTGTGTGTGTGTCCGTATGTAAATGGGAGAGTGGAGGTCAGAGGTCAACTTTTGAGAATTGATTCTCTCCTATCCTGTTAATTCCAGTACTCAAACTCAATGTGTAAGTTTTGGCAGCAATGCCTTCACCCACTGAAGCATTTCTCTGGCCCTCTTCTTTCTTGCTTTTCTTTTCTTTTCTTTTCTTTTCTTTTCTTTTCTTTTCTTTTCTTTTCTTTTCTTTTCTAACAGTCTCACTATACAGACAAGGCTAACCTCAAACTCTCCCTCCAGAGTGCTGGCCTTAAAGATGAGTACCACACCGCCTGCCTCCTTTAGGGTTCTTTGTGCATAGAGGCACATGCCTTTGATCCCAGCATTTGAGAGGCAGAGTCAGGTGGGTTTCTATGAGTGTGAGGCCAGCCTGGTCTACATAGTGAGTTCCAGGACAGCCAGAGCTACATAGTGAGACTGTATCTTGAAGAAAAAACAAACAAACAAGAAAACCAAAACAAACAAACAAACAAAAAACAGAAAATAAAAAATAAAAAGGTTTCTGCTTCTAATAAGGCCTACTCCAAGAGAGGAAGCTAGTGGTGGCCATTTAGTTTGAAGGAAGCTGCGCAGTTCTAATTCTCTCTCTGAACAACTAGCCGGGTGCTGGCTCACACCTTTAATCCCAGCGCTCAGCTGCTAGAGGCAGGTGGATCTCTGCAAGTTCAAGGCCAGCCTGGTCTACAGAGGAGAGTGCTACCACAGGCAGGGAAGGCTAAATGAAGAAACCCTGTCTCTAAAAATAAAACCAAGGGCTGGAGAGATGGCTCACGGGTTAAGAGCACTGACTATTCAGGACAAAGGTCCTGAGTTCAAATCCCAGCAACCATGTGGTGGCTCCCAACCATCTGTAATGAGATCTGACGCCCTCTTCTGAAGACAGCTACAGTGTACTTAGATATAATAAGAAATAAATCTTTTTAAATTTTTTTAAATTTAATAAAATAAAACCAAAACAAACCAACCAACCAGAAACAAACAAACAAAAACCTCACAAAACAAAACAACAGCTAGAAAGTTCAGCTCCGGGGCTGGAGAGATGGCTCAGCAGTTAAGATCACTGACTTTTCTTCCAGAGGTCCTGAGTTCAATTCCCAGCAACCATACGGTGGCTCACAACCATCTGTAATGAGATCTGATGCCCTCTTCTGGTGTGTCTGAAGACAGCAACATGGTACTCATATTCATAAAATAAATAAACAGATTTAAAAAAAAAAAAAAGTTCAGCTCCCACCATAGACACCGAGGCTGAAGCAGCCATGGCAGACCTGGTAAGATGGCCAAAGCAGGGAAACTGGCTTGCAAGCCAGAGTTGGTGTGCAAACTGGATGACTTGGGTTCAATCTCCAGAACTCACGATGGAAAAAGTAAATTCAAAACAAAACAAAACAAAAAAAAATGCTGCTGGACAGATAGCCAGGTCAGTGGCTAAGAGCACTGGCCTCTTTTCCAGAGAATCTAAGTCAGGGTCCTAGCTCCTAAGCTGAGTGGCTAACTACCGCCTGTACACCAGCGCTGCATGCCTGTGTGCGTGTCTCCCTGCACCAACACACAAGGAACCTTTTAAACAGCAGCCGTTGTCTTCCAGAAGACTCTGTGTTGGTAGAGACTGGGAGGCCCTCACTAAGCCTTGGCAGACTGATAGTCTTCTCAGAGAAAGAAGGCTGCGCGGTGCGGCATCCAGGCTAGCAGGAACATCCTCCAAAGAAGTGCCCCGCCCCCAGGTGGTTTTCTGGGGGTGAGTATCAAGGGTTCTGCTAGAGGTGGCTAGAATGTGCACCCTGGAAAAGCCACACAGCCTCGCACAGAGGCCAGCAATGCACACAGACCCAGGCCGAGCTTTGGATTCTGGATCCTAGCAGCCAGCGGAGCCTCCGGTGACGTCACCAGTCAGACGTCAGACTCTGCTCATAATGCAGTATGGAAATTCAGTTCCGTGAGAGAATAGACCTACACTGCCCGCACCATCCCTGCCACACACTCAGGCCCTGTGACAGCTGCCACTGTCCCCTGCACGGTTCTGTCTCTTTTTCCCTGAGGTGGGGCTGGCACCCAGGGCTGTGTGCATGCTCTATGAGCGCTCTACCATGACCCACAACCACGGGCCTTTTTTATTTATTTCATTATTTTACTTTACCTTATTCTTTTAGATAGCCCAAGCTGACAAAATGGCCTCCTGGTGATTTTTGATCTTTTCCCTCCACCTTGCAAGCGCTGGAATTACGGGCATGCACACCACATCTGGCTTCTGTATGTTGCTGGGGATTGAACCTCCACCTTGCAAGTGCTGGAATTACGGGCATGCACACCACATCTGGCTTCTGTATGTTGCTGGGGATTGAACCCAGGGCCCCTGGAGTGTTGGGCAGACACTCCACACACTGAGCTACATCCTGAGTATCCCGTCTCTCTGTTTTCTTTTTTGGTTTTGCAAGGCAGGGGGTTTCTCCGTGTAGCCCTGGCTGTCCTGGAACTCTCTCTCTCTGTAGACCAGGCTAGCCTTAAACTCACAGAGAGGCTAGCCTCTACCTCCAGAGCACTGGGATCAAAGACATTCGACACTCTGTCCAGCCATTTTTTTTTTTTAACTTGTCTGAGATAGTATCTAACCATGTTGCCCAGGCTGCTCTCGAACTCATGTTCTCTATCCTTAGCCTTCGAAGTAAGTACAATTATAGACCTGAGGCACTTTGCCCTCCTTCCTGGAAACTTTCTCTTAAAGGATCATGTGGAGAATATTTTTAAGCACTACAGCCTTCACCAAAATCACCCACTTCTTTCCTTTTTACTGCAAAGCAACCGCACATTTGTGAGTAAGGCTGTATTCTAGTAAACCTTTATAAAAATAGACCAAACTTTGGCCCACAGGTAGTTATTTATATATGGACACCTGGGTATACCCAAAGAAGTTCCTGTCAAGGTGGGCTGGGGAGCACTGTCAGAGATGACATGAGGGTGGCTAGGCCTGTGGAGAGTTCAGCGTGCATGCAGCTCACCTTTGTTACATCAGGCTTGCAGGGCGAATGTGGCTGCTGCTTCACCTGTTCAGTAGAGTCAACACTGCCTCCTGCTGACCAAGCCTCAGAGAGGGCCTGTTTCCAGCACATGGGCCCTAGCAGCCAGAGCCCACCCCCTTCTGGGTCTGGATCCGGAGGCTCAGATGACCAGGCTCCAGATGTGGCCTAGCCCAGCTGCACAGGGCTGCGTCCAAGACTGTCTGGGGAGGGGGCTCAATTTTTTTTTTTTTTTTCAGACAGGCCTCTGATAGCCCTGGCTGTACTTGGTACTTGCTAGGTAGATCAGACTGGCCTGGAACGTACAGAGCTCCACCTGCCTCTGCCACCTGAGTGCTAGAGTTAAAGGTGTGTGCGGCTATGCCTGGCCTTTCCTTTCAGCTCCTTCAGATAGCTTAGCCCTGGTAGTGGGTTGAAAGTTAGTGAAAGTCCAGGCCTTTACTTTTACATCATTAGTTTTTGTTCTCTCAGCTTTCTGGGAAAATATTCTGAAAAAACCCCAAGGCCTTGAGTCACTGGGACAAAGATCTAAGTAAAATAATAGCCACACACCTATTTTATGAAGGAAGTCCCTCTTCCTTCTGCTGGGTCATGGTATTGGCCCCGGCTCTTTCTCTTTGGTTGCAGAAGAGGCTGTGAAGGACCCAAGGGCTCCCAAGCAGGAATCACATAGTGTGTGGGCACTGCAGGCTCTGACCCTGTAGGTCACCCCACTGACATCAGGAACAGGTGTGGGACAAATGTTGCCCTGCTTCTCCTGAGCTCTGCCCATCGGGCTTACAAAGTGCTTCTTTTAATACACTGCTTCTCTGACATCAGGTTTCTGTTAGAAGCCTTATAACGCTGTGGCCTAGTCCATCCAGGCCTTGGCTCTAGCTTAGAGAAAAGTTCCAGGTGATGGCTTGAAGCCAGGCACAGCCACCCACTGGCAATCGTGGGCTGCAAGGAGGACCAAGTCTGAGTCCCTGTGGTCACAGCTCACACTCAAGGTTGGGTGACTCAGTGGTGACTCTCTGATCTTCCTCAAAACTCAACTCTCTGGAGCCCAGTGTGAAAAGAAGGTCATGAAAAAACTGAATCTTTCTGCCATCAGCAGAAAGTCAGTGTTAGGTCTAGAAGCATGCTGAACGAGGGTGCAGCGGTCAGGATGCTAAGAGAGGACCTGGGTGTGAGTGTGGTGGGGAGAAGAAGGCTGGCTTTCCTAGGTAGCTCACTGCGCCCAGCCCTGGGCAGATCGTTTGTCCTGCTAGCGTGCTTGTCTTGGTCTCAGGGGTCATCACCATGGCCCTTGCGTGATGCTGTCAGAGCTGACATTACCCCAAATTCACAGGAGACACTGGGGCTTTCCTGTGGCAAAGTTCTCCCAGGTGGCCTCTTTGGTGGCAAAGGGGTTTCCCAGTATGCTCTGCAGGGTAGAGAGATAGGGCAACCCTTCCCCTGGGGTGGCCTCCTGGAGTATCCAGTCTAGGGAACACTCCTGGTTGGTGTGAGCAAATGCTCCCCGCCAGCCAGTCGGTCCTCCGGCTCAGCCTCCTGGTGGCCTGCTAGGTGGGAGGGTCTTGAACTCCCACGTGAGCCAGAAGAATGATAAGGTTTTAAGCTGGTCTGTTGGCTTTCATGAGCACGTGGGGTCCTGAGTGTATCCCCTCTCCTACAGCCAGCTGGTCTTGCTTGCGTCTTTTTGGTTTTTTTGTTTTTTGTTTTTTGTTTTTTGTTTTTTTTTTTTTTTTTTGGTTTGTTTTTTGGTTTTTTGAGACAGGGTTTCTCTGTATAGCCCTGGCTGTCCTGGAGCTCACTTTGTAGACCAGGCTGGCCTCGAACTCAGAAATCCACCTGCCTCTGCCTCCCGAGTGCTGGGATTAAAGGCATGCGCCACCACGCCCGGCTTTTTTTTTTTTTTTTAAGATTTATTTATTTAATGTATATGGGTACAGTGTAGCTGTCTTCAGACACACCAGAAGAGGGCATCAGACCCCATTACAGATGGTTGTGAGCCACCACGTTGCTGGGAATTGAACTCAGGACCTCTGAAAGAGCAGTCAGTGCTCTTAACTGCTGAACCATCTCTTCCAGCCCACATCTCTCTTTCTTACGGTCCATTCTCTTCCCCAGACAGCTGTTCAGTAGTGGGAACTAACAGAATCTAAGAAACCCAGTGGCTTGGGAGAAGAAGGGAGGGACTGTGCCCATTTGAAATCCACAGGATCCCCTACCAGAGTTTTTGGAAGTCATAGGGTCACTGATCAATTTCAGCACAAGTTGTCTGCTTTTTTTTTTTTTTCTTAGTTTTTCTCGAACTCACTTCATAGCCAAGGATGTCTTGGATCTTCTGGTCATCCTGCCTCCACGTGGAGCACCTCGCCCAGTTTTATGTGTTGCTGGGGATGGAACCCGAGGCTTTGTATATGCTAGGCCAGCTTGCTACCCTCCAAGTCACACTCCCCAGCCTCAGCCAAACCCTTCATTGCTGGTGTTCCACTGGCCGCTGAGGCTTGAAGCATGGAGGGGAAGGGACAGTCACACAACTGGACTCCTTACATTTAATCTACTGGAGCCGGCTCCTAGCTCCACACCTTCCTCCAGTCAGTAACACTGCACACTGCAGGACACCCTGTGCTGCCCACCTAAGCCAGGGAGGGTAGGCTCAGGGAGGCAGCTTGTCCAAAACCATTAACCTCAGAAGGAGCAAGGTTAACCCTGGAACCATCTTTCTGGCTCCCGCTCTTTCCATTTCTCCATACATGATGTCTGCCTTAAGATGATAATCGCATGTCTCTGTAGATTGGTCTTTTTAATGCATACAGCACTTAGGTTTCATCATGACGGTCACATGTGTGGATCTTGGACTCTTATTGTTTGTCCTCCTCCTGCCCTCCACTCCCCCTCCCCCTTGGCTCAGCCTGTCTGTGTTTTAGTATTGTACGCATTTGTTGAGTGACTGCTGTGTGCTGAGCGCTCTTGTCCTCATGGGAATGAGCAGCGAGTTCATCCTGAGAAAGGGGCTTCACTCGGGAGACAAACTTGAGGCCGATGGCAGTGGGGGGGGTCTGTGGAGGTGGGGGGTCAGCTGGTAAGGTACACAGGGCTCTGTGTGTGTGACCACTGGAATCCACTTTAGGAAGCTGCCCACAGCAGATCATGCTTCGTGACCGTGAGGCATTGACAGCAGGATTCCCAGGGCTTGATGGCCAGCCAGCCTAGCCCATTCAGTGAATTCCAGGCCAGGCGTGAGACCTTATCTCAAAAAAAACAAAAAAACAAAACAAAAAAAAAACCCAAGGTGGACAGTGTTCCTGAGGAATGGACATTAGAGGTTGGCTCCCTGACTGTGGCATGTGACACACACACACACACACACACACACACACACAGAGGAAAAGGTAAGAAGTACAGTGGATAGATGCCCTCCTTCCTGGTCTTAAGCAACCCTGATTTGGAATCCAGAATGTTCCAGGCAGACCTCCTCACCCTTTGCATTTTCGGCCTGTGATGGATCTGACTGGTCCCTAGCATTGCTTGGTCCACGTCCGTCCTCCAGACTAATACTGTATCAGGCAGTGACCTTGGTAGCCATTTTCTTTATCGGTGCACTGCTTGGGTGGAGGAAGGACTCGGGAGGTCATGCAGACGCTGTGGGTTGGGGAAAGGGGAACTAGAAGAGACACAGAGGCAATGAGGTGCCTGGATTAACCCAGCTTGGATTGCTGGGGTTAAAGCAGGCTCTGAGCAACCCCTCCCCCACCCCACCCCCCAGCACTGGTGACTGAGGAGCGGGCAGGGTTCTGCCAGCTCCAGCCTAGAAGGATGGAGGAAAGTCTGCGCAGTGTGTTCTTTCAGGCCGGTGTCCACCTTCTGGGCCTCTGGTGTTTGTCCAGGGCTCTTGGCAGTTTTTCTCCCCACTCTCAAAGGCATCCTTGGTTCCTCCAAAAGGGGTCAAGGCTTGCTCCCAAGGCTGAGGAGTACATGGAGGCTTGGGCAATCTCCTTCCTGGAAGGAGAAGTATTTAACGGCTTTAAAAAAAAGTGCTTTTAGGACTGGAGAGACGCTCGCTCAGCTGATAGGAGCACTGGCTGCTCTTGCAGAGGACTCTCAGGTTGGGTTCCCAGTGGCATGTGGTGGCTCATAGCCATCTGTAACTCCAGTTCTAGGGGATCCAGTGAGCTCTTAGGGTTCCTACAGGCCTTAGGCGTAATTGTGGCATACACAGAAGCAGGTCAAGCTGTTCATATACAAAACATACATTTATTTTTAAAAAAAGAGTAAAAATTTTAAATTACATATAATTATTTGTGGGGAGGCAAGCATGCTACGGTGCATATGTGGAAGTTAGAAAGTTAGAGGGCAACTTTTTTTTTTTTTTTTGGTTTTTCGAGACAGGGTTTCTCTGTATAGCCCTGGCTGTCCTGGAACTCACTCTGTAGACCAGGCTGGCCTCGAACTCAGAAATCCGCCTGCCTCTGCCTCCTGAGTGCTGGGATTAAAGGCGTGGGCCACCACTGCCCGGCTAGAGGGCAACTTTTGAGAGTCAGTTCTCTCTCCCCACCTTGTGGGACAGAAGGATTGACCTCGGGTCATCAGGCTTAGTGGCAAGCACCTTTACCTGCTGAGCCATCTTGCTGGCCCTTAACAACTTTACGTTTTTTTTTTTAATTAAAATTTTAGATTTATGCCTCTAATCTCAGCACTTGGGAGGCAGAGGCAGGCAGATCTCAGAGTCTGAAGCCAGCCTGATCTACAGAGTTGGTTTCAGGATAGCCAGGGCTACACAAAGAAACCCTTTCTCAAAACAAAATTTTAAATTAAAAAAAAAAGAATTTTATGTGTATAAGTGTTTTGCCTAAATGTATGTCTGTGTACCATGTACATGCCTGGTACCCATAGAGGCCAGAAGAGGACGTAGGGTCTCCTGGAACAAGAGTTGCCATGTGGGTGCTGGGAACTTAACCTAGGTCCTCTGGAAGAGTGGTCACTCTTAATGGCTAACCTGTCTCCAGCCTTTCCAGCCCTTAATTTTTCTTTTTCTTTCCTTCCTCTCTCTCTCTTTCTTTCTTTCTTTCTTTCTTTCTTTCTTTCTTTCTTCCTTCCTTCCTTCCTTCCTTCCTTCCTTCCTTTCTTTCTTTCTTTCTTTCTTTCTTTCTTTTGTTTTTTGAGATAGGGTTCCATGTAGCTCTGATGTCCTCAAATTCCCCGTGCTGCTAAAAATGACTGAACTTCTGGCCGCTAACCACTATGATTACGGGTGTGCCCTTCTCTGCCTACCTGGTGTTGGGCAGTGAAGCCAGGGCCTCCTGCATGCTTACCACGTGTTCGACCAACTGAGCCCCAGCCCAGCTCAGGCCTTTAGAGATTGCATTCTGTCGAATTACTTAAGAGGCCTGTCATCTTCACCCACTTAAAAAAGGCACATAAAAAACCCTCCAGAACCTGTTTCCTTTTTTTCCCATGGAAGCAAGCATCTTAGTAGATCTGCCAGCCCAGTGTGAAGTCATGCCACTGTCCTGGGGCTAGCAGCCGTGATTTGGGAGGTGGGGACAGCTGTGGGATCCACTGATGGATGTTATAGAGGCTTTAATGTTATTAGTGTTGATTCACAAACAGACTCTCCAGAGCCCCAGGGACCAGGCAGTGACTGCCACACAGAGACAGCAGAGCTCAAGGATGGGCAGATCATGTCCAGGAGGAACCGGGCCCAGCCCTCTGTGCCTCATCTCAGCTGGGGTGGAAGCAGGCGAGCTGCCTCTGGGGACTGAGCAAATATGGTTATGTGGTACCGGAGTGCCTTTGCCTCCCTCAGCCATGAAATGAGGGTTTGTTTTTCTGACTTTCCAGCGTGCTTGTGGTTTGCTAAGTGCCACACACTGCTCCCCGCTCTTCAGGCCTCTCTCCCTTCCTATGCCACTCTGTCCTGGCATTCTTACCGAGACCGTGGGAAACTGCTTGATAGCCACATGGTTGTCTTAGAAACACCGGGATGTCGGAGTTCTTCAGCCCTGGCGGCATCCGGTCCTGACTGAGACCTTGTTGGGGAATTCTCTCTAGAAATGCTGTTGGCCCTGCTGTTCTGCTCCTTGGATCACGTGACACGGGCATTCTTGTTCTTAAGCTTCGTGGGACTGGAGGTGCGGCCTGGTTGATAGGCTGCTTGCTTAGCGTGCACACACAAGGCTGGGGTTGTGATTTCCAGCACTGCACAAAACCAGACGTGATGATGGATACCTCTAACTTCATCACTTGGGAGGCTGAGGCAGGAGGACCAGAAGTCGAAGGTCACCTATGGCTATGTAGACAGCTTGGACTACTTGAGACACCCCCTCACACAAAAGGAGCTTAGCTGAAATGTATATTCACTATGTACCTATATATGTTTGTTTTTAAAGAAGCCCCACTAAAATGTATATTTATTATGCACCTATATGTTTCGTTTTTGAGGGACTAGGTGATGGGCACTAGTCTCGCCTGTCTGGTCTCTGGCATCTGTGCCTAAAGATGGTACAGGACTTCTGATCAGTATAAAGCTGGGCTGGGTTGCAAAAGTTTGTAATGCAACTCTTTGGGAAACTGAGGCAGGAGGATCTCAAGTTCAAGGCCGACCGGGGTAACCCCTTGTGGTAGTCATCCTTCTATTGCTGTGAGGTGACACCATGACCAAGGCAGCTCTTATAAAGGAAAGCATCTCGCTGGGGGCTGGCTTAGTCAGCTATCATCCAGCTGGGGAGTTGGGGGGCAGGGAGCATGGCGGCTGGCAGGCACGGTGCTGGGGAAGTAGGTGCGAGCCACATCCTGAGCCATAAGCAAAGAGAGAGACCCAGCCAGCGTGGTATTTTGAAACTTCAGTGTCCTCCCCACAGTGACAAGAGGTCACACCTCCTAGTTGTTGTAACCCTGCCAAAGAGTACCATTCCCTAGTGAATGTATAGTATTCAAATATAGAAGCCTGCAAGGAGACGTTCTTATTCAAACCTCCACGTAGTAAAATCTTGTTTCAAGATGAAAAGTTTAAAAAGGGCCATGCCGGGCAGTGGTGGCCCATGCCTTTAATCCCAGCACTCGGGAGGCAGAGGCAGGTGGATTTCTGAATTCGAGGCCAGCCTGGTCTACAGAGTGAGTTCCAGGACAGCCAGGACTACACAGAGAAACCCTGTCTCAAAAAACAAAACAAAACAAAACAAAACAAAACAAAACAAAACAAAACAAAACAGGGCCAGAATTTTGGAGAGCCTCCTGAAGGGACATAGACATACTGGCTCTTCTCCATCTGTCACTGATTGGACATATCGTCTTTTGGCCTCTTCCTGAGAAGTTTATGAATCAGAATTTGAAGATGC
This sequence comes from Mus musculus, assembly GCF_000001635.26. Lineage (NCBI taxonomy): Eukaryota > Metazoa > Chordata > Mammalia > Rodentia > Muridae > Mus > Mus musculus. Next base: position 141,652,671 of record NC_000070.6, on the reverse strand, counting down.
CCTGATTCCCAAGGTAATAAATGGTGACCTTTATTCAGCCTCCTCCAAGGGCCAGCCTCACACGAGTGACCAGGGAGACCTGAGGGGCTGCCAGGCATGGTGACATACACAGCAATCCCAGCACTTGATAGGCTGAGGCAGGACGATTGCAGATCTGAAACCATGCACAGGGAGTCACCTTGACTCAAAACCACACTAAGTCCAGCTTCCTGCCCAGTCAGTGGCCGTGCCTGGAATAGAGTTCCAACCTGCAGGGCGGACATTGCCCTGTCACTTCTCCCGGGACACACGACTGCTCACTCGCTCCTGCTGCCGTGTCTGAGGGAAGCTTCATGAGTCTACCAAGTTCCTCGAGGATCGCCGTGTCTGCTCCACCGTTGATTTGAGCTTACTTAGTGTGGCTGCCATCAACTCAATTATTTAAAAGGCTGACTTGGGCGAGCCCATCTTTCCTTCCTTTGCTCTGGGCCTGGACTCCTGAGAGCTTCCTTAGCAGTCAGTCATCGGAATCCTCACGTGAGGCCAGCAGGAAGCTGCTGTTACCAGGTAACCTCTACTCCGGGCAACAGAAGAGAGGCTCGCCCGCCTTCCATGTTGCTAGGCTGTTTCTTTTATGTTTTAGGTCTGTGCATTTTCTTGAGTGAGCAGGGCTAAGCACAAGGAATGGAACAGGACTAGGGACCAATCTGCCTTGTGACTGGCAGGGGTGGGACTGGGTGTGTGTTACTGTGGGGCCTCTGAGCAGCCTCTGGTTACCACAGCCATTCTCTGCCCTGGATCCATCCTGCCTCGGATACTCTCCTAATACTGTGTACACTCTCCTGACATTGTCGAAGTGGGGTTTATCCTGCCCTGTGAAGACAGGAGTGTGACACCCCCTCCCCCCAGGACAGCAGCAGAGTCTCTTGTCAGTCTGGACAGCATGTGGCCTCTTTCAGTCCCAACTGACCAGGGTAAAAGAAAAGTCATCTGTCCCCATCTTTGCACTTGGCCTTTCATAATCTCACACAGCCATGTTTAAATTACCTGTTAGGGACCAATTCCTAAGGGTTGATGGGACCTGCTGTGGGGTTCGATGGTTTGGTTTTGTTTTGTTTTTTGAGTCATGTGTCCACAGGGGAGACAAGACCAACCCTAATCAGAACGCTTTGCGTCAGACATTTCTTGGCTTGGTGATGAGTGCCACCCCCGTTTCCCTGAAGTCACGGGGCTGGTGCAGTCACATGATGGCTAGTCTCCCCAGGGCACTTAAGGAAAGCATCCTCCTGGCTTTAAGGGAGTCTAGAATGAACCCTGAAAGCTCTTCCAGGGCCTGGTGCCTGAGCGTACCCCCAAAAATGGTCCAGGGTGTGGTCTGGGAATAGGCAGCCTTTTTAAATAAAACAAAAAACAGCTTTACGGAATTATAATATTCAGACTCTCTCTTGTCCAGCGGACCTGGATTTTTTTTGTTTTTGTTGTTGTTTGGTTTGGTTTAGTTTTTATTTTGAACTGTTTGTTTGTTTGTTTGTTTGTTTGTTTGAGATACGGTTTCTCTTGAGCCATGGCTTTCCTTGAACTCCCTCTGTAGACCAGGCAGGCCTCGAACTCACAGATCTCTTTGCCTCTGCTTCTTGAGTGCTGGAGTTAAAGGTGTGCACCGGCTTGATCTTTTGTTTTGTTTTTGTATTGCTTTATTTCTGCGTATGTGTCTATGTGAGTGTATGGCATTTGTGTGCAGGCCCCTGCAGAGGCCACAGGAGGCAGGTTCGGTCCCCTGGAGCTGGAATTACAGACAATTGTGAGTCGCCTGATGACGGTGCTGGGATTGAGCTTGGGTTCTCTGGAAGAGCAGCCAGGGCTCTTAACCGCCAAGCTCCTTACTCTGAGGCTTTGAAACTTCTTCTGATGGGAACTTTGGCATCCTCCTGTAGGCAGGCATACCAGCCCACCGGTGTCATGGCAGTCGCCCGACACTCCTGGAGCAAGGCTGGCTTTCTTGTTCTACCTGTTTTCCCGACACCCTTTTAGCAAACTGGTTAAAGGAATTTTTAGTATTCGTTGTCTCCTGTTTTTTGGTTCCCTCCCTTCCTCTCTGTCTTTTTCTTCTTATTCTCTTGAATATATTCTACTGAGCATGCTCTGTGTCCATATAGATGATTCTTCCTGCGGGAACTGATACCACGGCTACTTGTTACTTACACTTTAGTGATACAGTGATGGGAGGGGGCCTGAGGAGGAGGCACACTGCTAATCCCAGCACTCAGGAGGCAGAGGCAGTCAGATAGGAGTTTTAGGCCCGTCTGTTCTACAGAGTGAGTTCTAGAACAGCCAGGGCTACATGGAGAAATCATATCTAACAAGAGGGAAAAAAAATAGTGATAAATTTCCTTAATGTCATCAGGGCTGGCTTGTAGTTCTTCATAGTTGGTAAAGCGCATGCGTAGCACACACGAAGCCCTGGGTTCAATCCCCAGCACTGTGTAAACCAGGCATGGTGGTGCATGCCTGTAATCTCAGCACCTGCGGGTTGAAAGCAGGAGAATCACAAGTTTAAGGTCATTCTTTGCTATATAGCAAGTTCAGGGCCAGCCTAGGCTACAAGAGACCATGACTCAAAACAAGGAGATCAAGAATCTGCTGAGTTCCAAGTTCCAGTTATTGCAGTCATTTTAAAAATGCCTTGTTTACACTAGACATGTTCCATGGAACATCCCTGCCCCTTACCCCAGGGGCTTCCATCAAGGATTCTATCGCATTCTTTTAGGTCCTGGGCCACTGTCACCCCAGTAACCCATGGTGTCCTCTCTCTGGAAACTCTTTGACGTGGCTTCTGCAGCATGCACTGTCCTATGTGACTCTCAGATGCCCTCCTGACCGAATCCTGTATCACCAACCCCCTCAGCCTCTGGGCTCCAGCCACAGTGGATTGCTTAGTGGTGGTCCTGCCTCTGGACCACACCTGCCATTCCCCCAGCAGGCTGGCTGTGCATGTGTGGGGTTTCCTAGGAATGGTGTCTGGCCCACATGTGGACTCTGCTGTGTTGCTCTGGGAAGGGACCTGGGCATGGTTATAGTTCTCAGGTTCTGCGAGGGCTCCTGTAGAGCCCCTGGTCGAGGGTGATGCCTCCTGGGCAGCACTCAGAGACCCTCTTCCTGACCTCAGCTTCCAGCATGGCTGCCGTAGTGCCTCTCAGCCCATTTCCCCACCACCTCCTGGACAGCTCCCCTTTAACGTCTCCTGGCAGAGTGCCACCTGGGCTATGAATGGGACTATTCAGTAGCTGGGACCTGAAAACCTAGAATCAGCACCACTTTCACTTTCTTACACATAGCCTCTCATCCACTGAAGACCCCCAGACACCATTTTCAGGTCCTCAGTCTGACCCCCGCTCACTTCCTCCAGCACCACGGCTGCCCTGGTGAGGGTGCCCTGGCTCCCCATCTGCACAATCGGGATTCTCCCAACCAAGCTTTCTACCTCCCCTGGGCATCCACAGTCTGGACGTGCCACACAGAGCCTGTGACGTGCATCTGATCATGCTAGCTCCTGGTGGTTCACCCTTTAGCGGGTTCCCGTTAAACTGGAAATGAAGTCTGGAGTCCTTACACGGCCTGTACAGGGAGGGTTTGGCCCTCGCCTCCCTTCCAGGCTTCATCTTGCTCACATCCTTACCCCTGAGCACAGCCGTGTCAGCCTTCTCACTGTTGGTTCCACCTCAGGGCCTTTGCATGTGTTCTGAGACACGGACACCTATCCTTGAGGAACCTCAGTGATCATCCTTGGAAGATCGTCCCTGGCCCAGAACTGATAACAGGCCCGTGCCCTTCTTTGCTTTAAAATAACACTTATCACCCCTGGTGCCATATCAGATGTATAGTTGCATATAGTTTATCGACAGCGCTAGAATGCATTACAAACACCAGGACTTTGTAGATTTCTGTGAAGAATGGCATTGGAGGTTAGGGGCATAGTCAGGGTAGTCTGGTTGTTTGGCTTACACAAGGCCCTGGGTTTGAGCCCCAAGACTGCCTGTCTGAGATACAGAGAGCTTTCATACCCACACATACTAGGCAGTTAGTAATGCTAATTAAACTCTGTCCTGAAGACCGAACTACCTGCTTTTCTGGCCTCTGCTGAACTGACCTGAGGAGACACTGCTCCCAGCTCAGCTGCCACAGTGTGCTGCTTACCACCTCTCTCGGGACCCTAGGCCATGGGCCAGCATCCTTTCTCTACGCAGAGCCAGATAGAATCTACTTAGCTCTGCCACTGTGGCACCGAGGCAGCATAGATAGCACAAGCAGAATGGTGTGTTCTGCCAGCTCTGAAATCTGCCTTTCCCAGAGGACATCCTCTGAACAGTAGAGTGAGTTCTTCCCAGAAGTGAGGTGCTCCTCCGTGAGTCTCAAAGGAGAGGCTCAAGGAGGGAGGGCCATGGGTCCATGATCCCCAACAGTTCTCTGACGATCATCCAAGAAACAGGTTCAAATTTTAGGCGTTTAAATTTTTACTTTCTTCTTTTTTTTTTTTTAAAGAGTTTTTAGAGCCACCTCTCCAGCCCTGATTTACTTTTTTTTTTTTTTTGGTTTTTCGACAGTGTTTCTCTGTGTAGCCCTGGCTGTCCTGGAACTCACTCTGTAGACCAGGCTGGCCTCGAACTCAGAAATCCACCTGCCTCTACCTCCCAAGTGCTGGGATTAAAGGTGTGCGCCACCACGCCTGGCCAGATTTACTTATTTTTACTCCGTGTGTGTGTGTGTGTGTGTGTGTGTGTGTGTGTGTGTGTGTGTATGTTGCCTGCATTTATGTAAGTGGACCACGTGTGAGCCAAGGTACTCTCAGAGGCCAGAAGAGGGTACTGGGTCATCTGGAATTAGAGTTACAGTTACTAAGTGGGTGCTGGGAACTGAATCCCAGTCCTCTGCAAGAGCTGTCAGTGCTCTTGACCACTGAGCCATCTCTCCGGCCCTGTTGTGAACTTTTAAATCCTGCTTGGGAGGCACTGAGTTTCTTGGTCTCTCCTAAAACAGATAAAACAGATTAGAAAATAATTTAAACAGTCTAACTTTTTTTGCTTTGTATTAGATCTTGAGGTAAGGGCTGGCTATATAGCCCAGGCTAGCCTCCTTCCTCAGCCACTAGAGTGCTGGGATTACAGACATGCACTATCACATCTGGTAACCCTGACATTCACTCAGGGATTTTGAACCCAGGCATGATAAAAAGTACTTATTTTTTATATGTGGCTGTGCCAAATGCTAGCTGTGCGGCCTGAGTCATGGTATGGCTGTGACAACTGAACAGACTCTGAGTAGTGTTTCTGTCACCAACCTTGCAGCGCTCAGCCTTGTAAAGTGTTTATGAGGCCCTTTGATTCGTGTTTGTTTGGTTTTTGTTTTTTTTAAGACAGGATCTCCCTAGGTAGCTCTAGCTGTCCTTGAACTCACTATGTCAATCACCCTGGCTTTGAATTCACAAGATCCTCCTGCCTCTGCCTCCCAGAATGCTAGGGTTAAGGACATGTGTCACTACACGTGGCTGGCCATTCGTTTACCTTGATGCCATGGTTTGCTGACCAGCTCACAACATATGAACTCGAGCTGTTGATGTAGTTCCTTGGACAGAGTCGGGCAGATCTCTGGAGCCCACTGGTCAGCTAGCTTAGCCAATTGGTGAGCTCTCGGTTCAGAGACTCTGTCTTTAAAAAGAAGGCAGTTAGCCTGGCATAGTGGTGCAGGCCTTTAATCCTAGCACTTGGGACTCAGAGGTAGATGGATCTCCCTGAGTTTGAAGCCAGCTTGGTTAACATAGCAAGTTCCAGACCAGTCAGGGCTACATAACAAGGTCCTGTTTCAAAACAAGGAAGATTAAAAAAAAAAAAAAAGTCTAGAGAAGCAATTAAAGAAAAAAGTCATTGTGAATCTCTGCCCTTCTCCCCATGTTCACACATGAATGTGCACACCCAGGAATATAAACACGATACACCATGTACACACACAAATATGCACACACACACACCATGCAAACACACAAATATGCACACACATACACCATGCACACACCTTCTGCAATGGTTTCTTTTAACTGTCAGTGTAACACAGTCTGGAATGACCTGGAAATAGCTTCAATAAGGGATTTTTCTAGATCAAGGTTGGCTCGGGGCACATCTGGTGGATTGTCTCGGTTATGTTAATTGATGGAAGTCCCAAGCCCACCCTGGGCAGTACCATTCCCTAAGCAGGGGTCCTGGGCTATGTAAGTGGAAAGGGTGGGTGGGCTAAGGACACATTAAGACAGATATTCGTTTCAGTCCGCTGCTGACTCTGGATGTGATGGCCCAGATTCCTGTTGTTTTGGTTGGTTTGGTTTGTTGTTTTGATGGTCTGTGACCTGGGATTGTGAGCAAGAACAAACCCTTCTTCCTAAGTTGACTTTCGTCAGGGTACTTTATCACAATAACAGAAATGAAACTAGGACACATGCACAAGACATAATTTTGTTTTTTAAAAAAGGGAAGAGTAGGAACCACTGCTAAATAACATGATCACTACTGAGAGCGGAGTTCACCGTCTTTGCACTGAAGGGTATGTGAGCTAGAGGCTACCCCACTGGTACGATTGAAAATGGAGGTTTGTTGTGCTTCATCATCTCAGCTAACGCTGTTTGCTATGCTGAGCCTCCTGGATGCTATTTATTACCCGATCCCCTAAACCAGGAGCATCCAACAGGACAGCCTGCCGTGATGGCAGTGCCTTGTGTCCACACTGACCAGCACAGAACTGCTAGCCCCAGGCGGCTAGTGCTGCTAGAGTGGATAGTTTGTTTCATTTGAGTTAGTTTAAATTTCTTCTTTTTTTTTTTTTTGGTTTTTTCGAGACAGGGTTTCTCTGTGTAGACCCAGCTGTCCTGGAACTCACTTTGTAGACCAGGCTGGCCTCGAACTGCCTGGCTCTGCCTCCCAAGTGTCATTTTGTTTTTAAAGTGTATATTGTGTATGGTACTGGGGATTGGGGCCGTGTGTGTGTGTGTGTGTGTGTGTGTGTGTGTGTGTGTGCATGCGCGCACACACACTGGGTAAGTTCTCCCCCACTTCAGCCCTATCTCCAGCCCTTAAGTTAACTTCAAATAGTCACTTTAGGGCAGCAGACACCAGACTGGACTGCTCAGCTCTAAAAAAAAAAAAAAAAAAAAAAATCCCTTTAACTATTTTTCTTTTCTCCCAGGGATGAGTTTGTTTGCAGACATGATTTCTTTAGTTGTTCTGGAACTCACTCTGTAGACCAGGCTGGCCTCGAACTCACAGATCCACCTACCTCTGTCTCCTGAGTTCTGGGATTAAAGGTGTGGGCCACCAGCACCCGACTTCCCCTTTAAGTCATTTTAAAGGGGAGAAAAAATGAGCCAGGGAGTCAAGTAACTCTCTGAGGTGTGCCACTGTGTGGCAGTGCCAGGCTTAGCTCCCGTTTCCTGCCTCCGCCCCCTGTGCCATTGCCGTATGCATCCCTGCAGTGTTTTAATTATATGTTTTTATTTTGTATGTGTATGGGGGGGTTACATATGTGTTGTGGCACATGTCTAGAGCTCAAAGAACAACTTAGGAGAGTCAGTTCTCTCCAGCTACCCTGTGGGTATGGAGGCTTGAACTCAGGTCGTCAGCCTTGGCAGCAAGCCTCTTTGATGCTGAGCCGTGGTGTGTGCTTTTTTTTTTTTTTTTTTTTTTCCTAAAAAATGGTTTTGTGGGCTGGTGAGATGGCTCAGTGGGTAAGAGCACCCGACTGCTCTTCCAAAGGTCCAGAGTTCAAATCCCAGCAACCACATGGTGGCTCACAACCATCTGTAACAAGATCTGATGCCATCTTCTGGAGTGTCTGAAGACAGCTACAGTGTACTTATATATAATAAATAAATCTTAAAAAAAAAAAATGGTTTTGTGTTGTAGATTGTTCTGAGTCATGAAATCATGTATAGATTTGCAACCCTGTATTTTTGCAATGTTTGCATATTTGCAAAGTGTAAATATGTGTAGGACATATCTAAAGACATCTGTCAGATTTCCCACGGGGCCCAAGGAAGACTGAGCAAATGGGGATGGGGCCTGTGTTCCTGGGCCAGACTGGATACTGTGAAACACCATCAACTCTCCATGTGACTGGTCTCTGGGTTCAGCATAATTCTATTATAAATCCGAGATGGGGCTGGAGAGATAGCTCAGCATTGGCTGCTCTTCCAGAGGACCAGGGTTGCATCCCCAGCCCCCACATGGCAGCTCACAACGTACATGCAGGTAAAACACCCGTACACATAAAACAAATTTTCAAAAAAACCCAAAATGGAATGGTGATGAACTTTGATGGTGAGAGAATGGCTTGGGGTGAGTAAAGTGGCTGAGCACGCAGAGGGGCTTGCCACCAAACCCGATGACCTGAGTTCGATCCCCGATTGCATCCATAAGATAAAAGGAGAGAACCAGCAGGTTGTCCTCTGACCTCCATATGTGCACATGTGCCCCCTATAAGTATAACGTAAATTTTGGCTGGAATAACAGTTTTGTAAAAGAATAGCAGGGTGGGGGCTAAGTGAACTTCTGCCGGTGTCCAAGGGCTGAGGAAAGTGGAGGCAATCAAATGGGGACTGATTTGGAAATAGACAGCAGACCAACAACACAGAATAATCTAGAAAAGGCTTGTGGCTCAGATGGAAAGAGGCTAAGTCATTAATAAATATGAAAAAAAATGGGTCACCCATCCAGAAGTAGTACAGGTGACCCTTAACTTCACGCTCAAAGACCTAAGCACAGAAGACAAAGGTCTGCAGGGGTGGGATAGCCAGCGACAGAGCCTCTCGAGTGGCTGTGTCTTGCCTAGCATGGACCCGGAACGAGAATTCAGTCCCAGTCAGCCTGGCTGCTGGGCTTGTTCCGGGTCATAGAGAAGAGGCTATTTTTGTTGTGGGAGTTCAATGGTTGGCCTCCCTCCAAGAGCATGTGCCTCTTGGTGTGACTGATCTGCCACTGCAGCTGCTTCCAGAAAACACTTGAGAGCGGAGTGGTCCCAGGAGCTTAAACCCACCCCCAGTGTATGGGGATCTCTGCTCTTTTCTTGCATTTTCCATCTGGGCCACTGGGAAGGTGACAGGAGAGGGCTCTGCTCTGGCTGCATAGATCTCAGGCTCCTGGCCTCTATCATCCTGGTGGGCTGGGGGTGCTTCAGAGCTCAGAGTCCTCTGAGATCTCAGACTTCCTCTCTTCCCCTTCTTTCTCTCATTCTCCCTGGCTCTCTTTTTCCCTCCCTCCCACCCTCTCTCTGTCCCCCTGTCCAGCTCTGGGAACAGAGTCCTTCTTGGCACGGGGCTTGACACAAATCTGGCACACACCTAGATGTGGCCATTTTCCTCGGGTACATCTAATGTCCATGTCAGCCTCTGGCAGGAAAGCCATCAAAGCAGGTGACCCAGCCTCTCAGACTTTGGTGTGTACAGAGGGCAGCTCCAAGCAGGGCCTACACATTAAATAAATGATATATTTTTTTTGATATTTTTTAAAGTGTTTGGGAATCTTTTTTAAATGCCTTCAGATATTACCAACAGGCTCTCTCTCTCTCTCTCTCTCTCTCTCTCTCTCTCTCTCTCTCTCTCTCTTTCTCTGTGTGTGTGTGTGTGTGTGTGTGTGTGTGTGTGTGTGTGTCTATGTCTGATAACAGATACCACTGTGTATGATGCCCAGGCTGCAAGCACAGCCTATCCCCCTGCCCCAAAGCATAGTGCCCAACACACTGTGAGCTGGCCATCCCTCACAAGGCTATCTACACAAAGTCCTCCTGAGAGCCTTTGCCCTCGGAAACCTCCTGGGCAAGATCAGGGCAGACTCGACGGGCCATCCCAGGACGCCATATACCCAGAGCCGCTCCTCGTCAGCACTGTCGTCTTCCTTTCAGCTGCAGAGCTACTTTGCAGCATGTGAGGACGAGACCCCTGCCATCCGGAACCACGACAAGGTCCTGCAGCGCCTGTGTGAGCACCTGGACCACGCCCTGCTGTACGGGTGAGTTCAGTCCCCTCCTCGTGCTGTGGGGGCCGGGCACAGGGAGGCTTGTCTCACTCAGGCAGGCCACAGTGAGGCACCTGGTTGCCTGAGACAGCCCGCCTCAGCCCAGCACTGCTGTCCCATCCTCACAGGTTGCAAGACTTGTCCTCTGGCTACTGGGTGCTCGTGGTCCATTTTACCCGCAGAGAGGCCATCAGGCAAATTGAGGTGCTACAGCATGTAGCCACCAACCTGGGGCGAAGTGAGTAGAACCGCTCCCCTGTGGGGAGCTCTGGTCCTGCCAGGGTCGGCCTGAGGCAGCTGTCTGTCTGTCTTGTAGTGTCCAGTGGCAGTGGGGGCTGACATTCCCACGCCTTCCGCAGAGCCTCATTTTTTTCTCCCCTGCATGTGACAGTTTGTGGGCGGGTCACTGAGGAAGTGAAGGGGAACTTGGTACACAAGGAAACCTTTGGAGTCCCAGGTCAGAAACCATGTTAGCCTGCAGGATCAGGGCAGCATCCTTGACTTTCTCAGAACTGCCCAGCAGCTGAGTCACTCCTGGCTTCTCTGCAGGCCGAGCCTGGCTCTACCTGGCCCTCAATGAGAATTCCTTGGAGAGCTACCTGCGTCTGTTCCAGGAGAACCTGGGCCTGCTACAGAAGTACTATGTCAGGTAAGTGTCTGAACCGCCCGGTCCCCAGCTCCCTAAGCCTCGGCCCAAAGCCTCCTGTCACACGGAGACAGAGGCCTAGCTCAGTGTCACCTACTGAGGGCTGTGACTGTAGAGCATGTGACATCTTGCTGGCAGTCTGAGGCCTCCTCCAGCATCCCAGCCGGGCTCTGAAGAGTCTGCCTTGGCCTCAGACTCACCACACACCCAATGCTTGCCTACCCCTTTGCTGGGGACACTTCAGGGACAGGGTGTTTATAGCAGCCACCGAGAGTCTGGTAAGCCTTTTGCTCCAGGCCCATCTCTGGAGACCTCACAGCCAGTGAGAGAACAGGAGAGAGGGAGAGGAGTGGGGCATGCCTGAATGAGCTGGGTGCCATCCAGGGGTGGACTGTCATGTGTCCAACTTCAACACCGTGGGCTTTCTGGTGTGGGTGAGCCATGCTGGTGACCAGCCTCAGAAGTCTCCGGGTTGTTTTTTTCTGTCTGGCAGGAACGCCCTGGTCTGCAGCCACGATCACCTGACTCTCTTCCTGACCTTGGTGTCTGGGTTGGAGTTTATTCGGTTCGACCTGGATCTGGTGAGATGCCTTGGCTCTTGGTACTGGAGGGAGGCAAGGGAGGGAACACAGAACTCCATCTTCCAGTCTGGAGCTTGCTGGGTGTGGCCAAGCCTGGCTACGCCTGTTTGCTCGGATAAAGGATGCCTCTGGGTCAGCAGGATTAGATGGAGGGGGACTGACTTATGGCCTGGATTCTTGCTTCAGTGTCTTCCTGCCTTTCTATCCACCCGGGGAAACGGCACATTGCCTGAAGTGTCTTAGCTCTGTCTGAGAGGTGAGGATGAGTGTCCTTGGCTTTGTGCTTCTCCACAGAGCAGCCTGAAATACATGGAAATAAGGCAACAGCGGCAACAAACCAGGGGCCAGTGCTTTGGCTCAGCAAGTGAAGATGCTTGTAACATAAGCCTGTCCCCCTGGGTTCACCCCTCAGAACCCAAATAAAAGTGAAAGCAGGGAACCAACACCACAAAGATGCCCTCTGACCTCCCCACAAATCCTGCAGCATATGCGCCCCCCCGCCCCAGCCACTGCCACACACACATCATCCACACAAAATAAAAATGAATAAATAATTTTTATTGAGATAGGATCTCACTAAGTAGCCCAGGCTAGCCTGGAACTCACATAGATACCTGCCTCTTCCTCCCAAGAGTTGGGATTAAAGGTGTGTATCACTATGCCTAGCTTCCAGTTTTTTGAAAACTTATCAATTATTTATTTCTGGAAGTATCCATTTCGTATTTCCAGACTGCAGTAACAAATCGTAGCAAGCGAAACTGCAAGCCTAAGGAGATGACTGTCTGAGGACAATGCCAACCCCAAAGAGGCCAGAGCATCTCATGGGCCTGGCTTCTGAGATTAACGTAGCTGCCCCATTCGGCCATGGTAGACACCAGGGAAAGTGAGATTCTAAAGCCAAGAGCTATCAAGAGAACGTTGCTGGTCTAGACAGCTCTTTCCTTTCTTTTTTGTGGTGTGATGGTGGAGCCCCCGCCTTGCATGCCTTGCACACCTTCAGGCAGGCAATGCACAGCTGCTGCTTCAGACATCTGTGGGACACACCCTTGGCTCTAGGACTGGTTCCTTATTCCTTGGGGGCAGTTATTTTCTAATTAACTCCCGAAGCACATTGATTTCCCTAAGAGCATGGGATGTCTGTGTGTGGTATGTAGGGGTGTGTGTGTGTGTGCGTCTTTGTATATCATATGTATTTGTGTGTGTGTGTCTGTGTGGGGTGTTGGGGGTGTATGTCTGTCTGTGTGTCTATATGCTGCATGTCTGTGTGTTTTATCTGTATGTCTGTGTCTGTTTGTGTGTATCATGTGTCTGTGTGTGTCTATGTCTGTTGTGTGAGTGTGTGTGTGTGTGTGTGTGTGTGTGTGTGTGTGATATGTGCATATCATGTGTATTTGTGTGTGTGTATGTCAGGTGTGTGTCTGTGCGCGATCCCCATTTTCCCGTCCTGGGTCTACTGACTGCTACCGAGCCTTGTTTGCTGCCTGACCCCCAGGCTGCTATCCAACATCTCTCTCTTCCTGTGCACATCTCTCTCTTCCTGTGCTCTCTCTCCAGGACGCCCCGTACTTAGACCTGGCTCCGTACATGCCTGACTATTATAAACCTCAGTACCTGCTGGACTTTGAAGACCGCCTTCCTAGCTCAGTCCACGGTTCAGACAGCCTCTCCCTAAACTCCTTCAATTCTGTCACCTCCACCAACCTGGAATGGGACGACAGTGCAATTGCCCCATCTAGCGAGGGTAAGTGGCCCTGGGGTGAAAGGAACCAGGCCTGTGCCCTGAAACATTCCCTGGAGCCTCCTAAGCCCGACTGAGCATGACTGAGCCCCACTGAGCATGACTGAGCCCCACTGAGCATGACTGAGCCCGACTGAACCCAACTGAGCCCCACTGAGCCCGACTGAGCATGACTGAGCCCCACTGAGCATGACTGAGCCCGACTGAACCCAGCTGAGCCCAACTGAGCATGACTGAGCCCCACTGAGCCCCACTGAGCCCGACTGAGCCTGACTGAACCCAACTGAGCATGACTGAGCCTGACTGAGCCCCACTGAGCCCCACTGAGCCCGACTGAGCCTGACTAAACCCGACTGAGCCCCACTGAGCCCCACTGAGCCTGACTGAGCCTGACTGAACCCAACTGAGCATGACTGAGCCCGACTGAGCCCGACTGAGCCCCACTGAGCATGACTGAGCCCCCACTGAGCCCGACACCCGACTGAGCATGCCTGCTCCCTCCCAGTTGAACAGAGCTGACCATTTCCAAGATCGTCATTTCCTTGGTTTCTGTGGTAGCTAAAAAACATCGGTCGGGTTTTATGAGCCTTACTAACTTCTCCAGAAGTTTCTAACCTCATGCCCGGGTCAAGGAGAGATGTGCAGCAGTGTGCCCTGAAACTCTTGCCTGAGTCCTGGCTGAGCATCAGCTGCCTGGGGAGGGGTGCCCTGCAGCAGGTTCTACAGAGAGGCTGAGCAAGCTCAGGAGAGACAGACAGGTGGTCTGAGGGGGGCAGAACCAGCACAGTTTCTTGGGCAGTCCCTGCTAGTGTCCCTCCATGGGTCAGAGAGGGCTGCACCTGTCCTGAGACTGAGGAGCCATAGGCGGACGGACCCCTTCATCTCAGATCAGTTGCTAGAAAACCCTGGCTTGCCGGGCGGTTGGTGGCACACGCCTTTAATCCCAGCACTTGGGAGGCAGAGGCAGGTGGATTTCTGAGTTTGAGGCCAGCCTGGTCTACAGAGTGAGTTCCAGGACATCCAGGGCTACACAGAGAAACCCTGTCTCGAAAAAAAAAAAAAAAAACAAAAAAAAAAAAACAAAAAAAAAAAAGAAAAGAAAAGAAAAGAAAAGAAAAGAAAAGAAAAGAAAAGAAAAGAAAACCCTGGCTTTCCCCAGACCTTAGGTCTTTGCCCCACTTTGGTGAGATCAAAGACGCCCTCACTCACTCGGCCTCACCTCTGGGGGTCACCTCTGGGGGTCAGGGGGTCAGATACTCAGTTCTTCTGGCCTTGCTCCCTTGAGACCTGACCTTCCCCATTCTTTGTTCTGCTGTGCCATGGGTCATATGCCCAACTTTGAGACTTGCTGTGAGTAAGATCTGCATTGCAGGAGCTAGCAGTGTAGCTCAGGGGGCAGAACGCTGGTCTAGTGTGTATGAAGCTCTGGGTTCAAACCCCAGCGTTGCACAAACCCAGGCTTGGGGCCAGTGAGATGGCCTAGTGGCTAAAAATCACACCAGGCAAGCCTGACCACGTGACGCTGGTCCCGGGAACCCACCATGTAAGGAGAGAAGTGGCTTTTGAAGCTTGTCCTCTGATTTACATACACACACAGACACACACACACACACACACCATGATAGGGGAAGATACCTGCCATCTCAGCACTTGGGAGGTAGAATCAAGAGGATCAGAAATTCGAAGTCTTTCTCTACTATGTAGCAAGTTCAAGATCAGCCTGTGCTTCATGAAAAGGTTTCAAAAATTTAGTAATAAAAAGACTTGCACTGCTTATTTGCATATGGAACAAGGGAAGAGGACATTCAGACTCTGGCTGGGCCTCATGGGCTACCCTAGAGGAGGAGTCAGAGGGACAAACCTTGAAGAAGCAACCAGGCCACCCATGAATAAAGGTCCCCGCTAAGCCCAGCGATTTATACTGTCTAACTCAAGGCAGAAGGACAGGACCTTGTTTCCACAAGAGCCATGGAGGGAAGGAAGGCAAGAAGTAGAAACTCAGACTCTTTTCTGCCAGAGCAGGCTCTGAGTTGGGAAGGAGTGGCCCTCAGGGCAGCCGAGGTCATAGTTGCAAGTTAGAGAATATGTACTGAGTTCCTCTCCGTCTCTTCTCCTGTGTCTCCCGCCCTCCGCCCCGACGTCCCTCCCTCCACTGCCTGTTTCTAACCCTGAGTTTTATCCCTCGTTTTTATAGATTATGATTTTGGAGATGTGTTTCCAGCAGTGCCGTCTGTACCCAGCACAGACTGGGAAGGTGGGACAGAGTCCTCTGTGACCCTCTTTTCCTGTTTGCAACGTTGCCATGCCAAGCTTGCTGCATGTTTCAGAATCAGCTCCTTATTTCTTATAACAATGTCCGTGGTCATAACGACGCCACAGCTGGTGTTGGAGTAGGTGGAATTCTGCAGTAGGAAACTTGGCCCTTAGCTCTTCTCTCAGAAGTTTTTGCTTTCCCACGGGAGCCTTGGAAGTTACTAGTGAGTGTGGCACACACACTAGGCCACCTGCCCGATTCCAGTCCTTGTCATTGTAAAACAGTGTATGTCAGTGGCCTGGCTCGGTGAAGTGGAAACTTATTCTAGAAAAGTGATGCTTTGAGATACAGGGATTGTGAGCAATCTACCCTGTGAGTATCCAGGAGGAAGATGGAGGCTTGGTCCTTTCAGGCAATCCCTAATGGACTGAGGAAACTGCCCAGGCATAACTAAAATGCCCTACAGGGAGAGCCAGCAAGGTGGCTTGGCAAGCAAAGGCGCTTGGCATCAAGCATGGCCACATGAATTCTATCCCTGGAAGCCACAAGTGGGAGGAGAGAACTGACTTCCCCAAGCCAGCCTCTGACCTCTGCATGCACACACACACGCACGCGCGCACACACACACACAGCATCCTCTGACCTCTGCACACACACAGCATCCTCTAACCTCTGCATACACACACAGCATGCCCTGTCCCATTAATAAGTCAATATGGAGGTTCTCTTAGATTCTTACTGTCTACTGAACATCAATATTGTGGAGACATTTTTCTACCAGCAACCCATGTCTGGGTTTGGACAAATTCACACTCCAAGGTTGTACGACTTACTCAGAGCATGGTCTGTGTTTGATATCGTAAACGTGTGCTCCTTAAATCTAAGGCTGTCCCAGAATCCCTTCCTAAAGAGCTCCTGCCCTGGGGACCCCTTCTTGCCTGAGGTGGGGTCCCTCTGAGCAGTGAGAGAGAGAGTTGATTTCCCATGTGATGTAGAGTGTGAACCACCTTACCTTTGAGAGACATGGGGTCCAACACTGTGGTGAATTGTGCCGCTCGGCTGAGAAGGTAGCTCTGAGGAGTGTGTGTGTGAGTGCAGGTAGCGAGAGATCCAGAATTCCACCTTAACATCTTTTCTCCTTTAGCTTCTTCTGAAGTCCAATGTCAGCGTTGGCTTTTCCCTCTGATTCTAACCACTAATGCTTTCCAGACACTGTTTTAGTCACCTGACAGGCAAGCCCCGACCTTCCGACCTTCCGACCTTCCTCTGCAGCCCTTAGGTCCTCCTTAGATCTTGCTTGGAAATTACTACCCCAGCTTGCTCAGGCTGGGCAGGCCCAGTTAGATTCTCTGCAACAGTGACTTCCCAAGTTCCTGAGCACTGAAGAGTTCCCTGGCCCACAGTGCCAACCGAGGCCCCGCTGTCACCTGGAGCCTGAGAGGAAATAGGACTTGTGGGGCAATTCCAAACTTAGGTCCCTGATCAGGGCTGGATAGGGTGTTCTGTGGTCTTAAGCTTCTTTATAGAATTGCTAGGCATCCAGGCTTAACACCCACTGTGTTCTGGGGTCTGTTTGCTGGCCTCTCATGACCCCTCCACAAGCAGCTCCAAGTGCTAAGGGGAAGAGAGGGGGAGAAGCTCTCTGTCCCTGTGGGAGCCTCTGAGCTGTCTGAAGGCATGGCTTCCTTCCTCTGAGAGCTAGGCTCCAATCTCATGGAAGCTGAAGAGAGTCACTAGTGTGCCCCTGGCAGAGCTGCAGTTATGTTTAACCGTTCCTGAGGCAGGAGGACAGTCAGGACTAGATAGTGAGAAGTGAGATCCCACATCTTTAAAAAAAAAAAAAAAAAAAAAAAAAGAGGAAAGGCAGCCACTTAAGAGGCAGCCACTTAAGAGAAACGAAGTGCATCTTAGGCCAGAAAGAGAAACGAAGTGCATCTTAGGCCAGAAAGCTCGGCCGGCCCGCTCCTGCACAGGTAATGGCCAGGAAGATGTGCTCGAAACAACTAGAGTGTGTGTGGCCATTAGCCCTCACCCAGGCTGTGTCAGTGGCTAGTCTCAGCTCTCTGCCTGGTCAACTCCCATCTGCCACCAGATAAATGGCCCCTGTACTGACCACCCATGACGATGCTCCCTGCCTATCCGCGCCAGTGAGTTAGGACAGAAGGGTTTGGAGGGGGGCAGATAGAACAGCTCCTCACTGGAAAGCAGCACCCTCCAGCTCACCTAAGAGGGGTACCTGGCTCTGCTCCCCAAGAGTGCTGTTGGATTTGGGGGGAAGAAAAGCCAAAATCCTCTGAAGAGCCCGAAGTATCTTGAGGGCAGCCCCTTGTACCCCTTCCTCTCTGTATCTCATTTTGTTGTCCCTGATCTGTCATATTGGGTCCTGTGTCCCCTCCCCAGCATCCCTCCCCCGTGCTCTCCCTAGCCCATGCTTCCATGTTCTCTGTCTCTTCTGTTCACCCTGCATCCTTTGTTCCCTGTTGTCTGTGGTGGAGCGGGGCTTGCAGAGGACTTTGGGTATCACTTTCCACAGGGAGCGGTGTTGAGGGGCTGCCGGGCATCCCTAATCCTTGTGGGAGAGAGGGCCCTGAGGTTATCCTAGGAGGTATGCAACCTGTCTCCTCCTGGGGGCCCAGCCACCCTGGCAAGCATCAAACTCACCCTGCCTGGGGCTTAGGCCTAGAAGCTGTTTGACATTGTGGACCCTTAACTGAACTCGTCCAAGTGACTAAGGGTTCCCAGTGACAGACAGGAGGGGGCCCCATCATCTGGCTCCAAAAGAATCAATTCCATGTCCTGTGGGTTGGAGCCTCTGCTCTTCAACTAGGGCCACTGTGGTCGGGCTTCCCTGGGAGGAACCTGCCCACCTCCCCTGAGATAAGGCATTCTTTGGGGTCCAGCTGGTGGCTGACAGGATGTCTGTGTCCTGTCTCCTTGTCCTTGCAGATGGAGACCTCACGGACACCATCAGTGGTCCGCGTTCCACTGCTTCAGACCTGACCAGTAGCAAGACATCCACCAAGAGCCCCACCCAGCGTCATAACCCCTTCAATGAGGAGCAAGCAGAGACTGCATCATCCGACACCACCCCTGTGCACACTACCTCTCAGGAGAAGGAGGAGGCCCAGGCCCCAGACCAGCCAGACGCTTGTACAGAGCTTGAAGTTATCAGGTGAGCAGGGAATGGGCCCAGAAGAAGGTGGACGAGCCTCTGTGGACTTACTATGTAGTCCAGGGCAGACAGTCTTCCCCAAGGGCAGGAGATGTCTCTGAGACTTAAGAAGCAACCCGTCAGCCGGGCGTGGTGGCACCCGCCTTTAATCCCGGCACGCGGGAGGCAGAGGCAGGCGGATTTCTGTTGAGGCCAGCCTGGTCTACAGAGTGAGTTCCAGGACAGCCAGGGCTACACAGAGAAACCCTGTCTCGGAAAAAAAAAAAAACAAAACAAACAAAAGCAACCCCTCCACACCTTGTGGTGTTCCTTGGTGTTGTATTGTTTATTATTATTATTATTATTATTATTATTACTTACTGAGTTGCTTATTAACTCTACTAGGTCTATTACTATGACCCAGCCAGCCCCCCACCCCACAAATGGAGATGAATCCTGTCAATGTATTTAATCAGTTTAGCATAGTTACTGGGCGATTATCCCTAATCTGTTTTTCTATACACTAGACTGGCTAGTTCCCAGCTGTGTTCCCAATGTTACTTGCTGTTTGAGTGTTGTCCAGGCTCTTTCTGCCCCATCGGCCTGTCCTAAAGATGCAGTTTTGTTGGCCTCACGTTCACAGTCTATCCTGGTCAGAGCCACTCAGCTCTTTGACCTCCCTGGGGCCTGCTCTGAGAACTTTCCAACCCAATTGAAGAGACACCCCTTATCCTGTTATAACTTCTTGTCTGAGGCAGGAGCATTACTCTTTAGGGTGTGGGCCTGGCACACACATTCTCTCTCTCTCTCTCTCTCTCTCTCTCTTTCTCTCTCTCTCACTCACACACACACACACACACACACACACACACACACACACACACACACACACACACACACACACACAATCAATCCACACTTGGTCACACACACTCTCTCTCAGGCTGGTTAAAGCACACAGCAACTATAGTGACTCAGACCTGAGGTAGCTTAGCCAGGCTCATGCCAGCCATCTTGGAACCAAAAAGTAGGGCCAAGATGATGAGCCCAGAAACTCTGAGGCATTTCTGGCCATGTCAGTTATCCACAGTGATACCCAATGGAAAGGATCTATTGCTCAGATCCTAGGGAGCATATGGAGTAGAGAGCCATTGAGCCAATCAACCACAGCCTAAGTTTGATTCCTGAACAGGTGCAGCTAACTCAGGTTTGTTTTGCTCTGTTTTGTTCTGAGACAATGTCTCGCTGTTTCACCCTGGTTAGCCTAGAACTTGTTACATAGACCAGGCTTGCCTCAAATGTCCTCCAGAGTGCTAGGATTGTAAGTTTATGCCACCAGGCCTGGCTTAGCTCATATTTTTTTTCTCTCTATTTTTGCAATGGCATCTTGGCTCAGTGGCTCAGGCTGGCTTTGTCTTCACAATCTTCCTGCCTCTGCCTCCCGGGTGCTGGGACTATTAAGTTTACACCGGCAGGCCTGGCTGCTCTCTCAGTTCTCTCACCTAGAATTTGTAGGCATGCTCGGGAGTCATTCATGACTGTCCCTCCCTGGCTCTCTGCCAGCAGCAGGCCACCTTAGACCTCCCCGCCTTGCACTGCCTGGGACCACACGCTCTGGAGAACTGCCTCCCTGACCCAGCCTGTTTCCCTCAGTGGACACTCAAGTGTTCCCTCCCTCCCTGTCCCCTGTGTTGCAGGGTCACCAAGAAGAAGAAGATTGGCAAGAAGAAAAAGACCAAGCTGGACGAGGATGCAAGCCCACTGCACCCCACCTCTAGTCAGCAGAAATGTGGCCAGCAGGGGGAAGGTGATGGACTTGTGGGCACCCCAGGCCTGGCGAGGGACCCTTCGGACACTGTACTTGCTTCCCCTCAGGAGCAAGGGGAAGGACTCAGCAGTACGGCTGGGAGCAGCGAGCTCTCCGAGCTCAGCCAGATGGGCTTGCTCATCCCCGAGATGAAGGACACCTCCATGGAGTGCCTAGGACAGCCTCTGAGCAAGGTCATTGACAAACTCCACGGCCAGCTGGACCCTAGCACCTGGTGCTCCCATGCCGATCCTCCCGAGCAGTCCTTTCGGGCCGGCTCTCCGGGGGAGGCCCCGGAGAAACCACCATTTTGCGACTTTAGTGAGGGGCTTCCAGCCCCCATGGACTTCTACCGGTTTACAGTCGAGAGTCCAAGTACTGTTGCACCAGGTGGCGGCCACCATGACCCTCCAGGGCCTAGCCAACCGCTGCATGTTCCTGGTAGCCCTGCGGCTGCTCTCCAAGAAGAAGAAGAAGGAGGAGGAAGAGGAGAGGGACAGACATCTCAGCCCCTAGAAGACCGGCAAGGAGAGGAGATTCAGGAGCCAGAGCCTCAGGAACCGGACAGCCAGTTGCCACTGGTCAGCCAGGAGCCCGTGCCCGAACCTGTGTCCCAGCCTGAACCTGGAACCCACGAGGCTCTTTGCAAGCTCAAGCGAGACCAGCCCAGTCCTTGTCTGAGCAGTGCTGAGGACTCCGGGGTAGAGGAGGGCCAGGGTAGCCCTTCAGAGATGACGCACCCCTCAGAGTTCAGGTGAGGGCTGTGCGGGATCTGCCAGTCCAGCAGGGACGGTGGATCTAGCCTGCTGTGGGAGGCGGAAAGGAGGGTGGCCTCCTGCCTGACCTGACCTGACCCCTGCGCCTCCCGACCCTTGTTCCTGACACAGAGTAGACAACAACCACTTGCTCCTCCTCATGATTCACGTCTTTCGAGAAAACGAAGAGCAGTTGTTCAAAGTAAGTCCCCGAACCGGGGAACCATCAAGCGGCACAGGAAGGCGGGTTGAGTCGCCCACTCTGTTCAGTGCGCATGCGGGTCCCACAGGGCGGGCCCTCGAGCTGACCGCGGTTTGCCTCGGCCCATAGATGATCCGGATGAGCACAGGGCACATGGAGGGTAATCTGCAACTGCTCTACGTGCTACTCACAGACTGCTATGTCTACCTGCTTCGGAAAGGTGCCTGCCACCCCAGGCCAGGGTGGGTGGGGCTGGGCTCCTTCCCAACCCCCACCGTAGGCTTGAAAGTGTCCAGAGGGAGGTATTGCTAGCTGGGCTGAGCACCCTATCTGTCATTCCGCCACACAGTCACTTCCTGTTGCGGGGCAAGGAGGGCTGGGTCTTCACTAATGGGGCTGGGGGAGAGGAAAGAGGCCAGCCCGGGTAATAGGCATACCGGTCTCCTCTCTCAGGGGCCACAGAAAAGCCATACCTGGTGGAAGAGGCTGTTTCTTACAATGAACTTGACTATGTGTCGGTGAGTCCAGGCTCTGCAGTTGGTATACCCACCTAAGTACGGGGCTTCTCAGGCTAGCCCTGCCCAGAGCTGTAGAGCATAGGCCACGGGCGCCAACATCCACAGAGGCCTCTGTACACGTGCTGGAGATGGGAGTCAAGGGCGAAGACACCTCTTCCCGTCCCAGATCTCTGACCATCTTCCCTAACTCATCCAGATCCCAGTCTTGGTTAGAGGCCTTCTTAGTCGTGACCCCTCCACATGCGGTTTCTCCCTTCCCAATCTCAGCCAACCCTTACTTAGTACACCCCTTATGGAAGGCAGAGGCCAAGTCCCGTGTGTTTTCCCGCAGGTTGGCCTCGACCAACAGACTGTCAAGCTGGTGTGCACCAACCGCAGGAAGCAGTTTCTGCTGGACACAGCCGACGTGGCCCTGGCTGAGTGAGTGTCAGCCCCCACCCCTCACCAGGACAGGAGACTCAGCATCTGCCATGGGCGTGGCCCTGGCTGGGGGTAGGAGGAGACACCAATCTGTCCCCCACCCTCCCAAGAGCCTGCGGTCTTCTCAGAGAGGCAGGGAAGTGGACAGTCACTGACCGACTGACTCACGTCAGCTCAGGTGACCTCAGCCCCTCAGGACCCACGGAGAGGACGGGGGCTCGTGTGAAGTCCGATGGGAGGGGAGGCACAAGAGCTGGGCTGCTGTCCCTGTCCCGGGTGTATGGCCTGGACTACTACGGACATGGGAATTCCATGTGAGGAGGTCACTTCTGTACTGACTGGAGTGGTCAGATCCTACTGTCCCAGCAGTCTGGGTAGCCTCCTGTCAGAAGCCAAGGCCACTTGGACACTAGGAATGGTCAGGCCTTTTCTGGGCACCATGCAGTGATGCAGGGCTCTGACCCCGTCACACCTATCTGCCAAGGACCTGTCCCCGGGCCTCTGACAGCAAACTGCACTCCCTGAACAGGCTCTTCTTGGCGTCTCTGAAGTCAGCCATGATCAAAGGTTGCCGGGAACCACCCTACCCCAGCATCCTGACTGATGCCACCATGGAGAAGCTGGCGTTGGCGAAATTTGTCGCCCAGGAGTCCAAATGTGAGGTTAGTAGCTGGGGTGGAAGCCCCAGTGCCATCCCATTGGCCTGCCTTAAGACTCACTGATACACATAGGCCGGGGCCAGCATCTCCCAGCCTTCCTCCTGGAAAGGGCTTCCCTCTTCTAGGCCCTCTCCTCTTGTCCACTTGGCTATGTCCCGAGGAGGCCTTGTTCTCACGGTGACCGTGCCTGGGGCTGGGTCATGGGTAAGCTGAGGCCTGGCATGGGCTTTGCCAAAGTCTCACCTGCCGTCGTCCGTCGCCTTCACCTTCAGGCATCCGCCGTGACCGTGCATTTCTATGGGCTTGTGCACTGGGAGGACCCCATGGAAGAGGCCCTGGGCCCTGTTCCCTGCCAGTGCTCACCCGCTGAGGGCACCATCACCAAAGAAGGCATGCTGCACTACAAGGCTAGCACCTCCTACCTGGGCAAGGAACACTGGAAGGCCTGCTTCGTGGTGCTCAGGTGGGAACCCCAGCAGCTGTGGGCCCAGGCATGTGTCAAGTCCCTAGCAGGGGGGAAAGGCTCATGGGCGGGTGTCTCCCTTTGCCACTGCGCCGTGGGCTCACCCAGGGATAGAGAGCTTCTCTATAGAGCCAGTTCTCTGGGCCCAGGATTCCCAGGGCAATGTTCTCCATAGTCAGGCTCAGCTTCCTTTCTCATCCCTCCATAGAGAGCAGGTCCCTGGTTCCCATGCCAACCAGTATATGGGTAATTCCTGGGATCTTCTTAGCCAGGCCTCACCTCACTGTAACTGTGACCCTGTAGCAATGGGATCCTCTACCAGTATCCTGACCGCACGGACGTCATCCCCCTGCTGTCCGTGAACATGGGGTAAGTGTCCCAGGAAAGGGGACTGCGCAGGGGTCATGGCTAGGTATCCTGCTCAGAGGTCAGCTGTGGCTGAGTCTGAAGCCTGGAGTCCACTGTCCTTCTGTCCCTCTCCTCGCCTTACCCTGTAACCCTGACTAGTGTGCCTCGGGCTTCCGAAGCTGCGAGGAGGCAGGATGATCGATGCCTAGAGAAAGAAACCCCGTCCCAGGAATTCCAGCCAATGAGAGGCGGGCGGCAGAGGAAGTGGGTGGGCGGGCACTGGTTCTGAGCAGGTGCAGTTGAGTGGCTTTGTTATCTTTTCTCGCTGTGTTTGGGAACCCGGGGAGAGCTTGGTAATTTTGGAGATACAGGTTGTCAGGTCGAGTGGCACACTTCAAATCCAGTGTGGGAGATAGGCGTATGCTACATACATCCTCTGCTACATAACAAGTTCCAGGCCAGCCTGGGCTGCATCAGACCCTGTCTTAAAAGAAAAAGAAAAAAGCTGTTACACACAAACACACACACGCGCGCGCGCGCGCGCACAAGCATGTGCAAACGTCCCTAGAGACCGAGGCCCAGTACCTGCGCACCTCAGCCCACTCCAGGGTCTCCCACCCCTGCCTCCACCCTCCCATTTCACCCTCTTCCTCTGGCCCAGTGGGGAACAGTGCGGTGGCTGCCGGAGATCCAACACCACGGATCGGCCCCACGCCTTCCAGGTCATTCTGGCTGACCGGCCCTGCCTGGAGCTAAGCGCCGACAGCGAGGCTGAGATGGCTGACTGGATGCAACATCTCTGCCAGGCCGTGTCCAAAGGAGTAAGCTCACCCGTGTCCACCGTCATCCACCCAGCCCAGTCCATCACCCCTGCACCCCACCCCTCACCCTTAAGGGAGAGTCTACAGGGGATTCTTGATGCAGGCCACCCTGGAGAAGCAACCTGCCCCTCTCACCTTCTGCCAATGTCCAGGTCATACCCCAGGGCATAGCTCCCAGCCCCTGTATCCCTTGCTGCCTGGTGATCACAGAGGACCGCCTCTTCACCTGCCACGAGGATTGCCAAACCAGCTTCTTTCGCTCCCTGGGCACAGCCAGGCTGGCAGACATCACTGCCATCTCCACGGAGCTGGGCAAGGAATACTGTGTCCTGGTGAGTGGGCAGGAATGGGGCCACCGGATTTGCCCCAGGAAATCCATGCATATTCATTCACCTGGGACCTGCTGCCCCTAGGAGTTCTCCCAGGATAGCCCACAGCTGCTCCAGCCTTGGGTCATCTACCTGAGCTGCACTTCCGAGCTGGACCGGTTCCTGACTGCCCTGAGCTCTGGGTGGAAAGCCATCTACCAGGTACCTAGCTGTTCTTGGAGCCTGGCCTCGCCTGGAGGGTTCTGGGGACAGCAATTTGCCAACAGCTTTAGATAGTCAGAAACTTTGGGCCCCATTGTCAATGTGTCTGTCAAAACTAAAAATACTACCAGGAGCTGCCGTTCCTGACCTGAGCTCCAGTCACCATGGGGCTCTTGGTAAGTCTGGTGAGACGTAAGTCTGAAGGGTGCACCTCCTCCACCCCAGAGCTGGAATAGTTTCCAGCCCTGGAGAAGTGGTGACTTGCTTTTCTTTTTGTTATTTTTGTTTGTTTGGTTTTGGTTTGGGTGGGGTTTTTTTTGTTTGTTTTGTTTTGTTGTTGTTGTTGGGGTTTTTGTTTGTTTTGTTTTGTTTTGGTTTTGGTTTTTTTTCGAGACAGGGTTTCTCTGTATAGCCTTGGCTGTCCTGGAACTCACTTTGTAGACCAGGCTGGCCTCGCCACCACTGCCCGGCTTGTTTTTGTTTTTAAAGATATTATTTATTGTGAGTACATTGTTGCCGTCTTCAGACACACCAGAAGAGGGCATCTGATCCCATTACAGATGGTTGTGAGCCACCATGTGGTTGCTGGGAATTGAACTCAGGACCTCTGGAAGAACAGTCAGTTCTCTTAACCACTGAGCCATCTCTCCAGCCCCTGTATTTTGTTTTTGAGACAAGGTCCTACTGTACATCTCTGGCCGGCCTGGAACTCACAGGGAAAAATCTGCCTCAGGCTCCTGGGATTAACGGCATGTGCCACCACAGCCAGGGAGAGGGACTGTTTTATGCAGTGCTCCCTGCACCCTGTCATTCTGGGGCGGCTCTAAACTGAGCCAGAGATGGAAAACAGTCAAGAACAGATCTCCTCGCCCAGTGAATTCCAGGTCGACTGGAGAGCTGAGCCTCGGGGTCTGTGCGCTGAACAGGGGGGAAACTCGCAACGTGGAAAATGTTCCCAAAGGGGTGTGCAGGGCCCTGAAGGTCTTCCAGGCTCCTGGGAGAACAGCCAATAGCCCTGTGCTTTTCTGCTTGTCTAAACACAGGTAGACCTTCCTCACAAGGCCATCCATGAAGCTTCCATCAAGCAGAAATTTGAAGACGCCCTGAGCCTCATCCACAGCGCCTGGCAGCGGAGCGACAGTCTCTGCCGCGGCAGGGCCTCCCGGGACCCCTGGTGCTGAGGCGTGGCTGGGCAGCACTGTGGGCAGACCAGAAGGAGGCAGGCTGACTGACTTCTGCACTGCGTTGTCCCACTGTGGTGTTTCGGGGCCGGGGGTCGACAGCCCACTGCTGCCTTGGGGCGGCAGAACCACATAGTGCGGCTAGAGACAGGAGTTCAGAGTCAGTGCCTGGCACCGTAGGCACCCTGCCCACTGGTAGTGACTAGCGGTCACTGGGGCAGAAGGTCTGAGCCCTGTGGGCTCTGTAGACACTTGGTGTCCCCTGGCCACCATTGAGTCCTCACCATCTGCTCAGGGTGACAGAGAGAATGACAACATACATTTAAGAGGGAGCAAAGAGACGGGGAGGGTGGGTGCGCCATCTTCCTTTCCTGGGTCAGGGGCCTGGGCGGATGGTCAGGGCCCCCTGGGGGGTCCTGAGTGCCCAGCCACCCTTGTTCATTTTTGAACAGTGTCCCAATCACACAAAGAAAGACAAACACTAGGGATCTGTGCATGCCCCCCTCACAAATCCACCCCATGCACAGCCTGGGCCCAGCCCGCAGCCCTCCAGGGCTGCCAGGAGGCCCTGCATGTCCACAGCCCCGCCTCTCCTCTTCCTCAAATACAGCAGAGCTTGTAGAACCAGGGGTCAGTTGGCTCCTCTTGCCAGGAGCAAAGGAGAGGGTCAGAGAGAGGAGCGGAGCCCATGAGCGTGGTGGCTTCTTTGACATCTGACGACCAACCCCTGCTTGGCTGGGGCTGGCCCTTCTTGAGGTCTCTGTTAGGTCCCTTGAGGGACAGGTCAGGTGGATTGGGTTTTGTTTTTTAAAATAAAATTGATGTTATATTGCTGAGACTTGTCGCTGACCCTCTTTCGGTGTGAGGGGGGTGGAGGAGCGTCCCACCCCCTCCCCATCGCCATTGTCTGGGCGGGCATACATACACAGAGACACACAGAGAGAAAGAGGGAGAGGGAGAAGAATCAGCCCCAGGTTGGCCTTGGCCACTCTGCTCTGCTGCCTGGAGGAGGAAGGGCCTGGAAGTCCCTGTGCCTTCCGGTTTCCTGCAGGGCCACCACAAGAGGGAGCCTGGTGGCTTGGTTGTTAAGGTAAATGGCTAGAGCCACCAGGTTTACTCCCCTAGGGGCCCTCATCATTCCATTTCATCCCAAACAGGGACTCTGCAGTTTGGGGTGAGCGTAACTGAGGCACTAGAAGTCGGGCCACAGGAGGGGTGTGGACCACCTTCCACTGGGTGCAGCAGGCTTTTGACACGTCACTCTCCCGGGGCCTTTCTGGACTCTCCCCTCCCCTCCTGTGCAGCACCATCTCCACAGAGGTTACCTTCCCTCACGAGTGGTGAAACCAGGAAACGGAAAATTCTAGAGCTAAGCACTTGTACGGTTTTTAAATACGCACACTGGTTTGCATACTGTGTGCGGCCTGCACAGATGTGGCTCATCCGGTTGTCGAGTGTCTCTGCTGCGTACACCATTAGGCACCTGGCTTTCACATCGACTGGGGGTGGGGCAGGATTTGTGTTCAAGTGACCCTTTTTAAAATAATGGCCCCTAAAGTTGCCCTCAGTGTCTGTCATGTGTGTATCCTCTCTCACATACACATGCACACACACAGGATAACCTAAGCTATCTAGAGAGACTCTGTCTTTTAAAAAAGGAATTCACATCAATGGTGTTTCTGGTGCATGCCTTTAACTCCAGCACTTGGGAAGCAGAGGCAAGCAGATTTCTGTGAGTTCCAGGCCAGTCTGATCTCCATAGTTCCAGGACACCAAAGCTACACAGAGCAACCCTGTCTTAAAATAAAATAAAATTAACGGGATTGGAGAAATTATTCAGTGGTTAGAGCACTGAACTAGCTGTTCTTCCAGAGGTCCAGGGTTCAATTCCCAGCACCCACCTACATGGTAGCTCAGCCCCCAGACCCGTGTGTAACTCCAGTTCCAGAGTATACAGCGTCCTCTCTGACCTCCATGGACACCAGGCTCACACACACATGTAGGCAAAACATAAGAACGTAAGAGACAAAGCAGGCCAGGTTTGTGTTGCCAGCACTGGGGGGGGGGGGGGGCAGAGGCAAGTGGAGCCAGTCACCAGTTTGGAGGTGGCCCGGGCAGCACAGTGAGTCCTTGAGAGAGAGACACCATCACAGGAAACTGAACGATCTCACCCATGGCTCTGCAGGGCTCTGAGGCCCTCCCTTGCATTCACTCCTGTTGAACTGTAAAGCCGGGTGTGGTGGCGCACAACTCTAATCCCAGCACTGGGGAGGCAGAGGCGGGCGGATCTCTGTGCGTCTATGGCCACCTGATCTACATAGCTAGTTTCAGGCCAGCCAGGGTTATATAGAGAGACCTCGCTTCAAAGAAAAAAGATATTAAGTGAATAAACCTTTGAGAGAGATGAGAGAGAATAGGGCTATAATCTGGCAGAGGTTAAAACGGCACAGTTGCTGGTTGGCCACGCTTACAGCCAAGACACCACAAGCCTAGGGCTTTTAGCTGGAGCCCTACAGGGACAGGAGATGGAACAGGAAGTCTAGAGGACAAGGAGGGGTGCCCTCCCCTACTCTAGCTTGGCTCTTTCTTCCTGCCCACTGTCCTTCCAGTCACAAGTGACCTTTCCTCCAGATCCCATGGCCCAGGCCCGCCCTGGCCAGCAGCAGCTGGGATTGGTCTGAGCCAGAGGAGGTGTGTCCAGATTCCCATAGCCCTGCTGATGAACAGCAGGTGGAGTTCCAAGACAACCAGGGGCCACCAGCCAGTGGCAGGATCTCTGCCCTCTAGACATGGTGCTGGCCCCCTTTGATCCCCAGCCCTGTGACCATGCAGAGGTACAGACTGCCTAGAGACTACCATCTATAGCCTGTGCCATGAAGCCAACTCAGGCACAGATGGCTCCTGCCATGGATTCGAGGGAGATGGTGTCCCCGGCTGTGGACCTGGTGCTGGGTGCCTCAGCCTGCTGCCTGGCCTGTGTATTCACCAACCCCCTGGAAGTGGTAAAGACCCGTCTACAACTGCAGGGGGAACTGCAGGCCCCAGGCACCTACCCACGGCCCTACCGGGGCTTTGTGTCTTCTGTTGCAGCCGTGGCCCGGGCAGATGGGCTATGGGGCCTGCAGAAGGGGCTGGCTGCTGGCCTTCTCTACCAGGGCCTCATGAATGGTGTCCGTTTCTACTGCTATAGCCTGGCATGCCAGGCTGGCCTCACCCAACAACCAGGCGGCACTGTGGTCGCAGGCGCTGCGGCTGGGGCATTGGGGGCCTTCGTGGGGAGTCCTGCTTACCTGGTAAGTGTCTTCTCCTTCCTTTATAGCTCCGTGGCCAACGTGACCAGTGGACTTTGTGGCCCTGGGTTGGGCGTGTCAGTTTGGGAGGGGACTGTTCGCTGGGAATATCTGGCTCAGACCTGAAATCTGCCCTCACTCTGACCCTTGCTTCTTTGGGAGCCATGTCCACTGGTCTTTGCTGGGAGAGGGAGCAGGTTATGGAGTAGGTAGATTCTAGTCCTCGCTTGCCTGTGGTGGCACCTAGGGAGCCTGGCATACAGTAAGAATAAAACCTGCCACAGAGCAGAGGGTTGTTGTGTCCTGGTCTAGCCACTGAATGCTTTACTCTGTCCTTGAGAGTGGCAACACAGTCCCAAAGATCTCCTTAAGAAACCTGAGCCACCAAGATGTATGCCAGGCCTCAGGATGTGGCTCAGTTGGTATTGTGTTTGCCTGACATGTACTAAGCCCTGGGTATGTTCCCAAACACAACATAAACCAGGCATCGTGGCACCGCCTGCCTACCCATAAGCCCAGTATTTGAGAGGTGGAGACAGGAAAATCAGAATTAAGGTCATGGTGACAAGACCTATTTGGCGCCAGCCTGAGGTACGTGATGAAACACAATGTCTCAAATTTTAAAATAATAAAACTGAGCTCTGGCCAACCAAGACTGCCTCCGAGCTTCAGATGTGGGGGTCAGGGATACTATGCAAGGGGAGGGGCTCACACACACTCCTCTCAGTTTCCAGGCTCTATCCTAGAGCTCCCATCTGCTCTGAACTTGCAGGTCAAGACACAGCTGCAGGCTCAGACAGTGGCTACTATGGCCGTGGGGCATCAGCACCAGCATCAGGTAAGATACCTTCCCCGGGACCCGGGGCTCCAGGTTGTGCAGGCGCAGTGGCTCTCTAGTGACCCATACCATCTCCTCCTTGCAGGGTGTCCTGAGTGCCCTGGAGACCATCTGGCGCCAACAGGGCATGCTGGGGCTGTGGCGGGGTGTGGGTGGGGCTGTGCCCCGAGTCACAGTAGGTTCAGCTGCCCAGCTGGCCACCTTTACCTCTGCCAAGGCTTGGGTACAGGATCGACAGGTAAGGAGCTGGGAACACTGACACAGACAGGGAATGGGAGGTTTCCTGCCTCTGTCACACAGGGTTGGTGACAAATGGGGCCCCCCCAAAAAAAAAACCTGGTCTTGTTGAACATGGCAAGATGCACTTACGTTCCTAGGCCCATGCTACTACCTACATGAGGAAGAAAGACAGGGGAAAAATGGAAAAGGAAAAAGGGAGGGAGGGGCAGAGAGGAGGAAAAGGAAGGAAGGAAGATGGAAGGAAGAAAGAAGGGGAGGAAGGGGAGAGGGGTTGCAGCTAGGACAGTGATCCTCACCTGTGATCTCAGAACTTAGAAGGTGGAGGCAGGAGGATTGCAAGTTGGAGAACACCTGCTGCATAGCAAGATCTGTCTCAACCAAGAGAGAATGTACATGTTTGAGGAAGGATTGTATAGAGGGAGGAAGAAAATAAAGTTGTTAGCTCTGCCATTATAGTTGCGACCTAGCCTTTGTGTCCCACAGGAGTTGGGGGGGGGGCGGTCATCGGTGAACTCTAAAATCATGAGGGAATGCAGGGTTGGCATCGGGAGTTGGAAATGGCTGGAGAGGTCTGATTTGGTTGCCCAGCTCAGCCCTTCCAGCCCTCGTGGGCTTGGGGCAGGGGGGAGAGCACAGTAGGGGTGAGTATAGGCAGTGGGTAAGGTGAACAGCCTGTGCCATCTCCACAGTGGTTTTTGGAGGACAGCTGGCTGGTGACCCTGGCTGGTGGCATGATCAGCAGTATAGCCGTGGTTGCAGTCATGACACCCCTGGACGTCGTCAGCACGCGGCTGTACAATCAGCCAGTGGACAGAGCTGGCAGGGTGAGCAGGGGACAAAGGGAACAGGGACATACACACACACACATGGAGCCACCAGGGAACACACACCATATTCACAACACATTAACAGGCAAGTCCCAAGTTCTTTGGGTTTTATTCTGTTTCCTGATGAAGAAATCAACTCAGAGAGGTCCAGTGACACGGCTGAGGTCACCCAGATGTCGTTAGAAAGGACAGGGTTGACCGGGCAGTGGTGGCGCACGCCTTTAATCCCAGCACTTGGGAGGCAGAGGCAGGCGGATTTCTGAGTTCGAGGCCAGCCTGGTCTACAGAGTGAGTTCCAGGACAGCCAGGGCTATACAGAGAAACCCTGTCTCAAAAAAAAAAAAACAAAAAGAAAAAGAAAAGAAAGAGAGAGAGAGAGAAAGAAAGAAAGGAGAGAGGGAGGGAGGGAGGGAGGGAGGGAGGGAAGGAGAGAAAGAGAGAGAGAGGAAGGAAGGAAGGAAGCAAGGAAGGGAGGGAGGGAGGGAGGGAGGGAGGGAGGGAGGGAGGGAGGGAGGGAGGGAGAGAGAGACAGGGTTTGGAATTTTGGCCTTTCTGTCATAACATCGATAGGAAGTGTGAGGACAAAGGCTTGTGTGCCTCCATATCCAAGCTGTATCCAAGCCCTGAAGGAGGCTATCTGCCTGCAGGCAAAGGCTCCTTTTTATTAGCAGCACAGTCTATAACCCTCCTGTATGGGAACAGATGCTGCTTCTGACACTACTAGACACACTCGGCTGTGTCATCTGGGACCCTCAACCCTCTCCCCATGTTTATCCCCAGGGCCAGCTGTATGGGGGCCTCGCTGATTGCCTGGTGAAGACCTGTCAACAGGAGGGACCCCTGGCACTCTACAAAGGCCTAGGCCCTGCCTATCTGCGCTTGGGTCCCCACACCATCCTTAGCATGTTCTTCTGGGATGAGCTTCGGAAACTGGTTGCGAGGGCCCAGCACCAGGGCACCTAGACTCAACCCTCATCCCACCACCAAGCCTGCCATCTGGTAGAGGTGATGGCCTGTCAGTGTAAGACTGGCTGCCCAGAGCTAGCTTGAGTCAGGCCCTGCCACAAGCCAGGAGGAGAAGGCAAGGAACAATGGACAACTGGGATCCATTGAGCCCCAGGACCAGTGTGCCCCATGTCACCACCTCTTTATTTCCCTTCTCTCCCCTGGGTTACCATGCCTTAGCTCATGGCCACAGCAATGCCTACATTTAAAGATTCCCATTAGGGGAGCCACTCAGCTGCACTGGCTCCTCAGTCCTCCACCCACTGTGTGACCACATGAGCCTCTCTCAGCATGGGGAAACTGAGGCTGAGGGGAGCCATGTCTCTGGCTGGAGCCACATATGTTTGCCATGACAGAGCCAGGACTGGAGTTCAACTCTGCCTACCCCCATACCATGCTCTCAACGAAGACAAGGCTACATCAGGACTACTGGGCTTCGTGTCCCTCAGAGGCCACTGCATGTGAGACCCTTGTGCCACCAGGGAGTCCTTGGTGTCCCCAGAGTCTGGTTGGCCAAAGCTAGTTATCAAACCAAGTTCTGAAGCTGCCTCAATGGCTTAGCAAAACAAACAACCCTGTTTTCCTACCTTCTGAAGCTGGAAGCGCAGGAAGGTATTGGCGGTGTTGGCGTCTCTCTTTTATTTCAGTTATCTGTGGTGCTGTGGTAGAGCCAGGGCCTGGGCATGCTGGTCACGTGATCTGCCCGTGGTCCACACCACAGCCCAAGGCTGACTTCTCCTGAGACCTCTTTCCTTGACTTTAAAATGAGCAGCTTCCTTTGGTCTTCTCTGAATCTGAGTAAAATCAGCTTTCCTCAGGCTGGGGACATAGATCAGTCGGCAGACTGCCCACCTGATGCCCACGAGGCCCCCCAGGATCCAAATGAACTGGGCATGATGGCCCCTGCCTGTATTCTCAGCCCTGGGGAGGCAGAGGCAGGAGGATCTGGAGTTCGGAGTCATCCTCGGCTCCATAGCAAGTCTGAGGTCAGCCTGGATTCCATGAGAGCCAGAGAGGAGAGAGAGGGAGAGGAGGGGAGAAGGGGGTTGGGGAGGGAGGAAAGGGAGGAAGAGGAGGAGGAGGAAGAGGAGGAGGAGGAGGACAGGGAGATGGAGACCCAGTTCTGTTGAATAGGACCCACACAGGGACTGCATATTACCGAGGGAGCTACCACGGCCTCCCTCTACAGTCCCTGAGGGGCTGGATTAGGGCGTCAGCAGCAGTCTTAGAGCGCTTGAGTCCAGGCTTCCTGTTTGTGTACGTCCGGGGGAGCTCAGGCCTAGGAAAGAGGGTGCCTGTCCATGTGGGTCACGGAGCAGAGCCACTGCAGGGCCAACGACACACTCCGAGCCCTCTCTCCAGACTGCAGGCACGCTCCACCACAGGGACAGGTGTGTAAGGCACCCAGTGGCCTTTCTCCTATGAAAGTGGACACTCGCTCTTGGCCAGGTAGCCTCAACCACCTTCCCCAACCACTTCCCAAGTGAGAAAAATTACTCCAGATGAACACTCCTGAACACTCCAATAAAGTTTTATATTTTGTAAACTTTGGCAATTGCCCTCTGCTTCCCTGTCCCTGCCCCGCCCCGCCCCGCCCCAAACCCTCAATCTCAAGCCTTTTATTTCTAGGAAGGACCCAAAAAGCAGTGCCCGCCCGCCCAGGTGAAGCCTGCCACCTAGTGGACGGAAGGAGAACAGTATGACCCCAAGAAAGACTGCGCTCAACCGGAGTCTTTTTTTTTTTTTTTTTTTTTTCGAGACAGGGTTTCTTTGTGTAGCCCTGGCTATCCTGGAACTCACTCTGTAGACCAGGCTGGCCTCGAACTCAGAAATCCGCCTGCCTCTGCCTCCCGAGTGCTGGGATTAAAGGTGTGCGCCACCACGCCCAGCTTCAACCTAAGTCTTAAGGGGATTCCAAACCCTTCTTTCCCTGTGGCTTGTAGAAGCTAAACTACTAATTTTCAGAAGCCCGAAGAGACAGAGCGCTGCGGGGAGCAGCTCTGCTTTGGGAACTTGAGAGGGCCAAGTCACACTTCAGGTTGAGTGCGGGCCACACCTGAGAGGGGGAAGGCCAGGTGAGCTGGCCGAAGAGGGACTTCCGGAAGGCATGGTGGCCTTGAAGTCTAGCGGGGACAGACCAGAACCAGTTAACTGCTTTGCCCTTGAGACCTGAATGGGAAGCCACCAGCAGCTGCGAGCTGACAGTGCCACTGAATCCAGCAACCTGGAAGATCTAAGGCAGCTGTCTCCCCGGCCCCGCCCCCAGGCCTTTGACCCTTTCCTAGTCCCTCCCCTGTCCTCTAGAGACACCTTTGACCAGTGATATCATTGGGTTTGTCCCAGCGCGGACCCGGTCGGAGGCTGAGGGTTCCTGGAGGCTGCCATGTTCTCCCTGCCTTCCCTCTCCTCCTGGCTCCCCAGCCTCCCTTCCTTTGAGTGGGGTTCCAGTCTCTTCGACAGCCTTCTGCAAGGTGAGCGCCTCTGGGATGCACACCTGCCCCTCCCCGCCACGTCCCTCCCGCGGGTGGGCGGAGTGCAAGGTGGGCCCCACATCCACGTGGGGGTCTCGGCTCCTGGCTGCCCCCTGAGCTCACCCTGCCTCCTCCCCGACAACACTAACGCCCCCCCCCCTTCACCCTCTCCTTTGTCTGGCTCAGGCTTGATCGGGGCCCTTGGAGTCTCGGTTCTCAACAGTCTCCTGAAAGTTTATTTCTTCGTGGCCTGTGTCAAGTGAGTGTCCACGTCGGTCCCACCCACCTTGCCCAGGCAGTTGGTCCCTGAGCGGAGTCTGGTCTCTCTTGGAGAGAGCCGAGAGAGTTGAGCTGGAGCCCTGGCAACTCTCCCACGGGACAGGACCCCGTGATCCTGTCTTTCAGCCGGCACCCATTCTGCCCCCACAGTGACCCCCAGCGGCAGCCCCAAAAGCAGCGGCTGAGCGCGCAATGGGCCTCGTTGGAGATGCTGCATCTGGCTGGTCTGACCCTGTTCCTGACCTTGATAGGGTCCCGGGTAGCCGCCCTCGTCGTCTTGGAGTTCTCGCTCCGGGCTGTGTCCACTCTGCTGTCTCTGGGCAAGGTGAGACGACAGCGTGGGGCCACTCTGGGCCACTTTCATCCTCTGGATTGGGAAATAGAGCCTAGTGACCCCACCCCCACTTTCAGATGGAAACCATAGATTTTAGTTTGTTGCCTGGCAGTACGAGACAGACCCAACACACACACACACACACACACACACACACACACACACACACACACACAATCACACCCGTGTAAATGTCGGTTCTGTGAGCTGGGAGTGTGGATCAGTTGGTAGAGTGCTTGCCTGGCATGCTCACACAAAGCCCTGGATTTGATCCCCTGCACCGTGTAAACCCAGGCCTGGTGACAACCTTGCCTGAAGGATGAGAAGTTCAGGGCCATCCTTGACTATTGGGTCTGGGGCTAGCCTGGAACACATGAGATCCAAAAACAAAAGGCTTGTTCTGCTGAGCTTTTTGACCGGCCCTGGCTAAGTTCCTTTGAGGGCTTTGGCCCATTTTGTCCGGACAGCTGTAATAATTAAGGGTCTTCTTGGATCTCCACCAGTGTGGCAACTGACGCTCAAAGGAGCACACGGTTTGCCTGTGAAGTCGGGTCTTCAAGGCCCAGACCCATCACCCTCTAGCCAACCGGATGAACAAGAGAAACCACCCTCCTGATGCCAGCCTCCCGCCATGTGGCCTACGCTGGGCTCTCTTCCCCTGCAGGGTTCCGGGAACAAGGAAAGGCTCCAGCTTTTCCTGGTGTGTCAGTTCTCCCTGGGCTGTGGGCTAAGCTGTGGCCTGAGCTTCCTCCAGGAAGGTGCCCCACACCGCTCCCTGAACCTGCTGCTGAGCCTGGGGCTGGCTGTACTCCTTGCCCTGGGTGCCCGGCGCCTAACCCGCCACATCTGCAGCCTCTATGAACTGCACAGCAGCCAGCGCTACTGTGGGGTCTGCTTGGGCCTGCTGGCCAGCCAGCACGGCATGCCCAGGCTCCTGAGCCGCACTCTGACAGTGGCCTTTGCTGTGAGTGATCTGGCGGCAGTGGCTCTCATCAACAAGGACTTCCTGAGCTCCTCAGAGGCCGTGCGATTCTGGACCCCGCTCACCATCTGTTACACACTGTTGGTCATCTACATGCAGGGTGAGAGCCCCAGAACTGGGGTCCCTTCCATTGCCCACACTCCCCTTGTCATCCCAGCCATCCAGTCCGGGGACAGGACTTAGACTCTACCATGGGCTTCTTAGAGCAGTGATGTCATATAGGAACCCATCACATAGGAACCCTGAAGACCTGGTACCTGGGTTGGTCTTGAGGACTAGGTAAGGTGAAAGGGATTGTGGGTCAAAGCACAGAGTGAAGGTGTGGCCATGCACCACTGCGTGTGGTTTAGGGTTGTCCCCCCAAGGACCATAGGGATTATAGTCAAGGCTGGCTATAAATTCAGAAAGGCCCGTTCCAGAGCCCTGGCCAACCAAGCTGGGCAGGGTCCTATGCAGGAGAGAGTGGCTGGTCAGATCTGGCCACTAGGAAGAGGCACCTGGCTGCAGAATGGGAGTTAGTCGCAAGTGGAGGAGCAGGGAAGGGTGGTCCAAGCGGTAAGAACAGTAGCTGTGAAGACCCTGAGGCAGGGATAGACTTGGCAGTCTCTGTGTACGAAATGAGGAACCAGGACTGCTGTCTTTCTAAGGAAGGGGAACACAGATCGGATGAGGATGGAGAGACGGGACCAAGTCAAGTTTGACTGTGGAAAACAAGACTTCCATTAGAGTTCTCTAAAAGCAGAGGGATGGTGTCATCTTATTGGTGTGTTTAGGTCGCTTTAGATGGTCAGTAGAGCTTGGTCGGGAACAAAACTCAGGCGCCTTGATGAGTGAGCTTCGGCAAGAGGGGAAGGTGGCTGGGACCAGGATGGAACAAGAGAGAGACTGGCAGAAGCCAACTGAGCTGCGGATGATTCAAACTGACAGGCAGAAAGGGGGAGAACCTTAGATTCCTGCCATCGACTGGCAGGGCTCTGTCCTCAACCAGGGGGAAACTTAAGGGTGGGTAAGAAGTCCTGTAGGTGCCCAGAGACAGAAGCAGGGCTGTGGGAAGGCAGTCAGGGAAGCTGACAAGATCCCCGGGGAAGGCAGCTGAGAAGTGAAACAGGCTGGCCCCAGCTGATCTCCAGAAGGTGCCGGCTGAGACAGTGACAACCGCGTCCCACAGAGGAGCAGTGGCAACATCGCTTCAGCCTACAGGGCCAGGTCCAGACGGTGCTGGTGCGCATGGGTGGCCTCTTCCTTCTGTTGATGACCGTGGGCCGCTGGCTGGATCTCCTGAGTATCTTTTTCTCCCTTTTGGGTGAGCTGTGGTGCTTAGCCGGTATTCGCGCCTTAATCGACCTCTGCCAGATACAGGTAGGTACCTTTATGGATCCCCCCCCCCAGCTTCCCACCCTGTTCCCAAGGTTCCCAGCACACACACCCCCAGAGTTGACAAGAGTCGGGAGGGCAGGGGACCCTCAACTCGGAGTGAGGACCTGGGTACCAGGGACCACTCCAGCTGGCAACCCCGGGGGTCCCAGAGGGTCGGAAGATCCTGATGACGGATCTGAGACTAACTGGGGGTATGTGTCCCTTCGGACCCTCCCCCCAGGGCTTTCCACCCCAGAGGCCTACAGTAACAGCAGCAGTAACAGCAGAAGGAGAATCAGGATGGACAGATCCATGTGAGCCCCGGCCTTCCACACCTGCCCCAGCCAGGAGCGCGGTCCCCTCCTGACTCGCCCTGCGGAGGATGTGAAGTCAGTTTCAGGCCTGCGCGGCCTAACCAGCAAGGTCTTGACCACACGATGTGGCCTGAAGACTGAGTGGCTGGTCCTCACCTAGACTTTTGGGCAGGCCATGGGGGGGCTCTGGAGAAAGGAGGTGGCCAGGGCTGGGGACCTAGAGAGGTGGGGACATGAAGGCCTCAGAGTGAATCCCTCTCTCTTGGAGATGGACAGCGTCAGCAGACCCACTTTTCTTGGCTGGGCAAGAGGACAATTGTGACCTCAGAATGGCCCCTGCCCTCTGGCCACCCCTCCCCCACCTTGCTCTCGCCGAAGACAATAAAGGTGACTTTTCTCAACCTGCGTTGAGGATCACAGTGGCACAGGAAGAAAAAGGGGCTTCCTGAATCCAATGTCTTCGGGGGCAGGCTTCTAGGATATGAGCCTCAAACCTGGCCCTGCCCTGAGTTCCCTGGGGGACAAAGGACACAGGCTGAAGTACCAGGTTCTTGTGTCCCAGGACAAAGAACTGCACCAGGAACATGCGGTTATCAAGATGGTTGGGAGCTGGAGAAGTTGCTCAGGGTTACGAGCATGGAATGCTCTGAGTGTCACCCCTACACATGGGTCTCCTCGTCCTCGTAGATTGCTGGCCGATTCGGCCAACGTCGAACAGGGGGTTCAGAAGCCCTGTGAGTACTCACTGTGAAAGACCACACCGGGACCCGAAGTCAGGAGGCAGATCTTTACCTAGGGTGACTGCAGGCTTATACAGTTTTGGGGAACTGAAGGCAGGGACATCCAGGATGGGCAAAGGTCATTGGCTGGGGGGCTTAGAGGACCTGGAATGCCTCATTAGCATGGGGAAGCACTTCAGGAATCTCAGGCGATGGCTGAACAAGTCTTGTAGAAGAAAGGAACTTGATCCTATAAATTAATTGAGGCTATGTGACATTCCTCAGGTAGAAGCAAGTGTTGGGGGCTTAGAAACCCCAGTCAAGGCCAGAGGAGGAGAAACTCTGTTAACACCAGGAGTCCCCCATTATGCATCAAGCCCCAGAAGGCTGTGCAGTCAATGACAAACTTTGCCCATCCTTAGTTAGCAGGTTTCCCACATCCCCCATCAGGGAGTTCACAAGTGTCTGTAGGAGATGCTTAAGAGATGTGATGTCTCTGGCCTCCTTGGGCACTTGTATTCATGCTCACACACGCATATATAGAATTAAAAATAAAAAGAGAAGAAGAGACAGCTTATTAAGAAAAAGAGAAACCCAGGGCTGGAGAGATGACTCAGCGGTGAAGAGCACTGACTGCCCTTCCAGAAGTCCTGAGTTCAAATCCCAGCAGCCACATGGTGGCTCACAACCATCTATAATGGGATCTGATGCCCTCTTCTGGTGTCTGTAGTTGTCTTGTACTCATATACATAAAATAAATTTAATATTTTTTAGGAAGGAAGGAAGGGAGGGAGTGAGGGAGAAAAAATCCACAGCCAGGTGGTGGCACCACACACCTTTAGTCCCAGCACTCGGGAGGTAGAGGCAGGTGGATCTCTGTGAGCCTGGTCTACAGAGTGAGCTCCAGGACAGACAGGGCTACACAAAGAGACCTTGTCTCAAACAAACAAACAAACAAACCAAAACAAAGAATAAACCCTCTGGAGATGGCAGTGAGCTAGTGAGCTAGGAAAGGCATAGGCTCATTGAGAGTTCTCAGGTTAGCAGGGCCTGGTGGCACACAGCATTAGGTAAGCAGACACATTTCAAGTTCAAGGTCAGCCTGCTCTACATAGAGAGTTCCAGGCTAGTCAGGGCTACATAATGAACCCCCCCCCACAATCTCAAAAAAATAAAGATGTACCAGGTTGCATGCGTAGTGGTGAATTGTTAATCTGCTCTGAGCTCCCAGCAGGTGATCACACGTCTTGCCACCCACCAGAGTTCTATGTATTCACTAATAAAATACACACTCGCACACACACCACAGCCTTTATATTTTCATATTCATATGCCTCTATTAGCTCAATGGTTGGGCTCTTCCAAACCTCCCCTCGGCTAGCACACACTCCCGATATTCCTGAGTTAACACTTTTTTTAAAAGATTTATTTATTATTATATCTAAGTATATTGTAGCTGTCTTCAGACACACCAGGAGAGGGCGTCAGATCTCTTATGGATGGTTGTGAGCCACCATGTGGTTGGTGGGATTTGAACTCAGGACCTTCGGAAGGACAGTCGGTGCTCTTAACCGCTGAGCCATCTCTTCAACCCCCAGAGTTAACACTTTCTAAATCTCTATTTTACCTTTGCTGGCCTGTTTCCTTCTGGGCAGCCCTCCCATGGGGCCGCTTTCCTTTTGCACCCTCATTGCTGGATGGCTTCTCTCCCGCAGCTCTTAAATCTGATCTCTCTGCTTCCACATCTGTTCCTTCTTTCCTTTGCATTTCTTGCCCGGGATTCCTAAAAGTCCCTCCTCTTTCACCCTGCCCAGCCATTGGCCGTTGACTCTTTATTGATTAATCAAAAACCAACTGAGGACAGGGACCCTCAGCATCTGGCTATGCAGATCCCCGTGTGATTTGGGGAGCTGAATTAAGACAAAGCATTAGAACCAATGCCCAACAGCATGGCTCATGGCCATTCTTGGTCACAGTCTTAGCTGTTCTCTTGATTTCCACAGATCTGCTGTTTGTTGTGTGTGACCCAGAAGGGGAAATGGCTTCAAGTCGTCTGTGCTGACTGGCTGCTTGCATAGCTCCAGTCTCTAGTCTGGGGTGTGGTACAGAGGTATCATACTGAGGTGGCCAAGGAGGCGAGGTAGGGTAGTAGAGACATGGTGCCCACCTGAGACCAAGATGCCCTGTCGAATTCCAGGCTGGAACTGCTCTTGGGTCCCCAGCCCCTGATCCTAACCTATTCAGGGCAAATGAGGGTCCTTTTCATCTCAGTCCTGTTCAGGGATAAGATCAGGGACAGGGCTGTACCCACTCCATCTGCCTTCTGTGTGACTAAGGACAAGCACGGCCCCTCTCTGAGACCATCTAGAGAATTACTAAAGCATTGCTAGCTAGCGTTTTAATCCCAGTTCTCCCGAGGCAGAGACAAGAGATGTGAGTTCAAGGCCAGCCTGGTCTACAGAGCAAGTTCCAGGACAGGCAGGGCTACACAGAGAAGCCCTGTCTAAAAATAAATGAATGAAGGAATAAATAAGTAAAAAGAATTACTACCACTAGGAGTGATGGCTCATGCTTGTAATCCTAGCATTGGGGGACAGAAGCAGGCAGATCTCTTGTGAATTCAAGGCCAGCCTGGTCTACATAGCAAACCCACAGCCACACAGGAAGATCCTATCTCAAAAAAAAAAATAAATTAAATTAATATCATATGTTATGTGCTTACCAAGTATTCAAGTACTGAGCACTTAATCTATTTTGACCCTCTGATTCCCACCACCCCTTCCTTTTCTGATTCTCGGCTTTGTTTCTAAACAAAGCACTGGGGTTTCACTGTGGCTATTCTGAAACTCACTATGTAGACCAGGCTGGCCTCAACTGCAGAGATCTGTCTGTCTCTACCTGATGACTATGGAATTAAAGGTGTGTGCCACCATGTCCAGCTGCCTACTGTTTTTGAAATGGTCTAGAAATGTAGCCCAGGCTGGCCCTGAACTCATGGCTATGAAGTCCTATTGCCTCAACCTCCGAATTGCTGAGATTATGGGTAGACACCACTACACTACGCCCTGGTCCTGGAGGTTAGATCCTATGATTTTGTGTGTGTGTGTGTGTGTGTGTGTGTGTGTGTGTGTGTGTGTGTATGAGAGAGAGAGACAGACAGACAGAGACAGAGAGAGAGAGAGAGAGAGGATTGTACTTGTTGACTCTAGAGTTGTCAGAGGGCAGAAGAGGACGTCAGATCCGCTGAAGTGGGAGTTACAGGCTTTTGTGAGCTACTTCCTATGGGTATTGGGAAGCCACTGCAGTCCTCTGCAAGAGCAGCAGGTACTTTTAACCACTGAGCCATCCTTTCAGCTCAGGCAAGATTTGAACACAGGCAGCCTGCTCCTCACCCATTCCACCCAACAGCTCGTATTTTGCATGTTCCTTGTTCCCCTTCTCTGTCTGAAGGTTAGGTCCAGAGAACTAACAGGACTGCATAGGGAAAACAGGCAGATCCAGCCCAGGTGGCTCTGGAATGTGTCTCAGGCCACCAGAGGCTCCCATCAGGTCTGTTCTAGGCCCAGGATCGAGCAACTTGGTTCTGTGGGGATTTTAAGAGGGGAGGCCTACAGAGCAGAGATGCCCAGTCCACTAAGAGGCCTTCCTGGGGCATAGAGCTGGCCTGTGTGGAAGTGGCCTGGAGAAGGCTCTTGAGGACCACAGACTCTGCAAAGATCCTTCCTCCCTCCATTATAGACGGAGTGTGATGAGGCCCTAACTCGGTTCGCAGAGGGCTTGCACGAAGCCCTGGGTTCAGTCCCCAGCACTGCATAAACAGGGTATGATGGTTTACATCCGCAACTCCAGTACTTGTGAAGTACGGGCAGAAATATCAGGAGCTCGAAGTTATCCTCTGCTACATCCCAACTTCATAGCCAGCCTGGGCCACACACATGAGACCCCGACTCCAACCCCAAAACAAGAAGACCACCATTGCCACCTGAGAACTATTGGCCTCTGCTCCTCTCCTCCCCAACCAAGGCAGGGCTGCAACCGGGACAAGTGGAAGCCGAGGGGACCTGATCGTATCAGGTACAGCTTGAGGGCAGCAAAAACCCTGCTCAGTACAATATCAATACCCCTGCTGTGTGATCTGACTTCCACCCCTCAACTTGCCCTGTCTAGAGGAAACGAGTCATCTGGTGGGCGAAGAGCCAGTATCCGCCAGACCCAGACTGGCTCTGGGTTCCAACAAAACCTCCTGTTTGTGCTGGAAGGCATTTTGGTCTCAGCTCACAGACTGGCTGGGAAAATACTGGCAACATCTGGGAGAGAGCTGGACTCAGCTGTCCTTTCCTTTTTATGGGCACAGGGACCATTATCCAAATAAGATTAGGAACATGCGGGCTGGGAGAGATTTCTCTTCTTATCAAATTGTTTTTCTGGAACCTATTTTGTGTCTGGCAAGAGTCTTAAAAATTTGGTCACCCAGGCTTAGGGGTATATCTCAGTGGTACAGTCTCTGATGCATGAGTTCCCCCATCCCAAAAAAGGGCTAGGGATGGGACTCAGATGGTAGACTATTTGCTTACCACACAGAAGGCCCCGAGTTCGATTCCCAAGTGTTTAAACTAGGCATGAGCTCGCATACCTGTCATCCCAGCATTTGGTAGATGAAGGCGGTTGGATCTGAAGTTCAAGGTTATTCTCTAGCTGCATTGTGAGTTGAGCAAGTTCAAGGCCAGACTGAGATACAAGAGACCCTGGGGTTTTTTTGTTTTTGTTTTTTTTTTTTTGTTTTTTTTGTTTTTGGTTTTCCGAGACAGGGTTTCTCTGTGTAGCCCCGGCTGTCCTGGAACTCACTTTGTAGACCAGGCTGGCCTCGAACTCAGAAATCCGCCTGCCTCTGCCTCCCGAGTGCTGGGATTAAAGGCATGCGCCACCACCGCCCGGTGAGACCCTGTTTTCAAAAAGGAGGAGGAGGAGGAGGAAGAGGAAGAAGATGAGGAAGAGGAGGAGAAAGAAAGGAAAGGAAAGGAAAGGAAAGGAAAGGAAAGGAAAGGAAAGGAAAGGAAAGGAAAGGAAAGGAAAGGAAAGGAAAGGAAAGGAAAGGAAGAAGAGAGAGAGGC
Source organism: Mus musculus (assembly GCF_000001635.26). Classification (NCBI taxonomy): domain Eukaryota; kingdom Metazoa; phylum Chordata; class Mammalia; order Rodentia; family Muridae; genus Mus; species Mus musculus. The sequence continues at coordinate 141,608,803 of NC_000070.6, read as the reverse complement.
AGTGGCAGTGGTGGTGAGGGCCCATCTGGTAAGGGTGCTTGTTACCAGGCCTGATGACCTGAGTTTAGTCTCTGAGACATGGAGGAAAGAGAGAGTTGATTTTCACACAATTGCTAGGACAAGCCAATACATATGCACTATAAAGAAGTGTAAAAAAATTGTTATAAAATTTAAAACAGGAGCCCCATATGGCATGCTGCAGCACTTGTCTTAAATCCCAGAGGCAGGAGGAGCAGCCACAACAGGGTGTGTGAACTTGATGGCCAAGAGAGCAGAAGGTGGCCAATCTTCCTTTTTATCTAGGCTGCCGTCGGAATGTGCCACCCACACTAGGTAACTAGGACAGATCTTCAGCTGAGGTTCCCTGCTCATGTGATTCTAACTTGTGACTAGCTGACATTAAAACCAACCATGTGGGGCAGGGGGAGCTGGAGAGGTGGCTCAGTGGTTGAGAGCACCGACTGCTCTTCCAGAGGTCCTGAGTTCAATTCCCAGCAACCACATGGTAGTTCACAACCACCTGTAATAGAAGCCATTGTCTTCTGGTGTGTCTGAAGACAATGACAGTGTGCTTATATACGTTAAACCATGGAAGTGTGTGGCTCAGTGATAGAGAGTCTACAGTAGCAGGCTCTGGGTCCCAGCCACCAAAATAGCAATAATAAACACACACATAGGTACATAAAAGAAGTGAAAGACCAGGGTCTTCAGTGTCTGCATGGAGTGGGGTGGCTCCTATAGCAGCTGGGACTGGAGAGAGCACCCCTCCCCTCTTGAATATTCTGTCTTCTCTCTCTCTCTCTCTCTCTCTCTCTCTCTCTCTCTCTCTCTCTCTCTCTCTTTCTCTCTCTCTCCCTCCTTCCCTCCCTCCCTCCTTCCTTCCTTCCTTCCTTCCTTGGCTCATTTGATTCATTTGTGTGCTGGATAGCTTTATGTTAACTTGACACAGACTAAAATCATCTGAGAGGAGAAAACCTCAATTAAGAAAATGTCTCAGACCAGGCGTGGTGGTGCACGCCTTTAATCCCAGCACTCGGGAGGCAGAGGCAGGAGGATTTCTGAGTTCGAGGCCAGCCTGGTCTACAAAGTGAGTTCCAGGACAGCCAGGGCTACACAGAGAAACCCTGTCTCGGGGGAAAAAAAAAAAGCAAAACAAAACAAAACAAAAAGAAAGAAAAACTGTCTCGGGCTGGAGAGATGGCTCAACAGTTGGGAGCATTGACTGCTTTTCCGAAGGTTCTGAGTTCAATTTCCAGCAACCACATGGTGGCTCACAGCTGTCCGTAATGAGATCTGATGCCCTCTTCTGGAGTGTCTGAAGACAGCTACAGTGTACTCACATATAATAAATCTTTTTTAAGAAAAGAAGAAGAGAGAAAGGAAGGAAGGAAGGAAGGAAGGAAGGAAGGAAGGAAGGAAGGAAGGGAAGAAGGGAAGAAAGAAAGAAAGAAAGAAAGAAAGAAAGAAAGAAAGAAAGAAAGAAAGAAAGAAAGAAAGAGAGAAAGAAAGAAAGAAAGAAAGAAAGAAAGAAAGAAAGAAAGAAAGAAAGAAAGAAAGAAAGAAAGAAAGAAAGAAAGAAAGGAAGGAAGGAAGGAAGAAAGGAAGAAAGGAAGAAAGGAAGAAAGGAAAGGAAGAAGGGAAGAAAGAAAGAAAGAAAGAAAGAAAGAAAGAGAAAGGAAGAAAGGAAGAAAGAGAAAAAGGAAGGAAGAAAGAAAGAAGAGAGGAAGGAAGAAGAGATAAAGGGGAGCTGGAGAGATGGCTCAGTGGTTAAGAGCACTGACTGTTCTTCTGAAGGTCAGGAGTTCAAATCCCACCAACCACATGGTGTCTCACAACCATTTGTAATGGTATCTAATGCCCTTTTCTGGTGTGTCTTAAGATAGTACTCACATTAAATGAAGGAAGGAAGGAAGGAAGGAAGAAGCAAACAAACGAAAGCTGAGCAAGGCAGTAAGCAGCACCTTCCACGGCCTCTGCATCAGCTCCTGCCTCCAGGTTCCTGCTCTGTTTGAGTTCCTGTCCTGGCTTCCTTCAGTGATGGACTATGATCCCGAAGTGTAAGCCAAATAAACCCTTTGCTCCCCAGCTCTTGGTGCATCAGAGCCATAGCAACTCTGACAAGACAGTTTAGGTTTTTTGCTTGTTTATATTGTTTTGTTTGTTTGTTGCTTTGTTTGTTTGCTTATTGTGTCTCAGAGTAGCTACTGGTTGTCCTGGAACCTGCTCTGTAGACCAGGCTGGCCTTGAACTCAAGAATCAGCTTGCCTCTGTCTCACATGTGCTGGGATTAAAGGCGAGTGCCAACACTCCTGGCCCTTCGTCCTGTGCCATGTTGTCTCTCTGGGTTTCTGCACCTATAACTAGCAGATCAGCCCAGAGTACCTGTAAGGAGTCCGCCTCTGTCGGGGCTGGAGCGAGGCTGTGGTAAGCTCGCTGCTCTCACTTCAGAGAGGTCATCCTCCACAGAGAGGAACAAGCCAGCGTGGCATCACGTGACAACTAGTGCGGGCCGAGGAAGGGGAGCTGGTTTAGAGAATGGAAGATTGATGGGTAGGTGTTTAAGGGACCCGGGAAGGTGTATCTGTCAGCTGCAGCTGTGTAACAGATTCCCCTCCCCCAAAGAAAATGTAGTTGCTTAGGACAGTGGACATTTGTCAGCTCATACCCTCTGTGAGTCAGACATTCCGTGCAGCTCAGTCACGTTGTCTAGCTCGGAGCCTGTGGTCAAGAGGTCAGCTGCTGCGACTCAGAGACTTCCTAAATCTGAGATCCTCCCTCAAGCTCCTGCTACACGGATGTCACCACAACCCAGCAGCTCCTGCAAACGCAGAAACCATGGGAAGGACACGGAAGCCTTGAGGGTGGCGTGGACAGATCTCTGTGGTGAGAAAGAGCCGGGAGAGTGGGAACCTCACAGACCGTGGAGTTGGCAGAGACAGCCATGGAGAAGGGCAGGGCCCTGGACACTCAAGTTCGGGGTCTTGGTTCTCTGATGGGAGGCCATGGTGGGATTTGCAGAGGGAGGTAATGAATCTGAAGCCCCCTGCCAAGGGATTCCTCTCTCTGATGTCCCAGGGACACAGAAGCATCTGGAGTCACAGCTCCACCTGAGAAGAGAGGGTCCCAGGCCAATGGCAGGGTGTGGCCAAGAGCTCCGGCCTTAGGGCTCTAGTGGGGTCGTAGGAGCTGGTGAGCAGGACCTGGGTCCCACAGGCTGGGTAAGGGGCTCAGGGTATCCTCAAGAGCAGCGGAGAGCCACAGAGTACTATGCCGAGAGGGAGATGGTCAGACACCAGCAGTGTTGGCCTGTCCAGAGAGTGGACTGTAAGGCATAGGGACAAGGTGAATCTGAGCTTTCGTGGACAGTAGAGCTAAGGGTCAGTACAGCTGTGCACAGCTGTAATCTCAATGCTGGGATAATTGCTTCTTAATGAGCTCTAGGCCGGAGGGGAGGTCTGGGAGATGGCTCAGTAGGTAAGAGTGCTTTGGGTCCCACCCATGGCAGGTGGCCCATAAAGGCCTGGAACTCCAGTTCCAGGGAGTTTGATGTCTACTCTCAGGAACCCCCATGCACCTGGTACACACCCCCCGAAACACCCATACACATGGATAAAAATATGTATAAAAATAAAAAATAAGTTTTTAAGATTTATTACGTGTCTAATGTTCTGCCTGGATGTACACCTATGTGCCAGAGGGATCCCATTACAGATGGTTGTGAGCCACCATGTGATTGCCAGGAATTGAACTCAGGACATTTGGAAAAGCAGCCAGTGCTCTTAACCACTGAGCCATCTCTCCAGCCCTAGAAATAAGTCTTAAAGTATAAACCTGACATTTAAAAAAAGAAAAAAGAAAACCAAGACAACAAAAACAAAGATGAGGGAGATGGTTTCTAAGGAATGACACTCCAGATTAACCTCTGGCCTCCACACGCAGGCCCACACACATGCACATGCCCACACACATGCACATGCCCACACACGTTTGGGGGAAAAGAACACGAACTTCTTACAAAAGGGTAATGTTTACTTAGAGAAAGGAAAGCACATTTAATTATTATAGACAGGGTGCCGGGGTCCATTCGTCTGACATCTTTCTGGGCTGTTGGCCAGGAATGCTTGCTGGCGAGGCTTCCTGCCTATAACCTGGCTGCCCTCTCTGTCCACAATCTTCCATAATCCCTACGCAACCCCCAGCCCTGCTGAGGAGCTCACCCAAGTGAGCGCAGCCTGATGGGAGCTTACTTACCTTCATGCTGAATTTGCCCTGGGGCTCAGAGAGCTGGGGAGGCCAGCAGGGCCATGTTGGGTGCAGGCTACAGAACCTAGGGTTGGTATGCCACGGGAGGAGGGATAATTCTAAGAGAGGGCTTGGGATGGCTTTAGTGAGGCCACAGGGCCTCAGCACAAGAAAACTGATGAGGACCCTTTGGAGAAACTGAGGCCAGGATTGCCTCCCTGCTGTTGGCAGAGGGGCTCTGACTCACAAGGCCTAGAGCCAGAGAGGAAGGCTTGAGGCTCGAGGACCCATCCCCCACCTCCCCCACCCTCAGTCTAGAGCCCTGCTCACCCAGCTCAGCAGCTGTGGGAAATGGCAGGCTTGGGCAAGCTGGGCCAGAATCGGCTCAGGCCCCCAAAGCAGAGGATTAAATTTGCTTTCATAGTCAAGACACAGGAAGATGGCCCTCCCTGCCTGATGAGGCAGAATCACATAGGCTTGCATGAAGTCCCATCATCCGTCCACAAGCCTCCTAGATCCCGGGCACTGGGTGGGTGGGTGTGTCAAGACAGGGTTTCTTTGTGTATAGCCCTGGCTATCCTGGAAGACCAGGCTGACCTCAAACTCACAGAGATCCTCCTGCCTCTGTCTCCTGAGTGCTAGCAGCAAGGGTGTGTGCCACAGCCATTCAGCAACCCCAGGCTCTTTTATCTACAACTTTCCACACCAGGGAAGTTGTGGCAATCCTACAGGAACCTCAGACACTGAGAGAAAAAGGGAGGGCCCCCCCAAAAGAAGGCTGAACTAACCCAGGGGTCCCTATAAACCCACATCCCTACCTTTAGCTCTTCTCAGTCACACCAGAAGAGGACATCAGATCCCATTATGAATGGTTATTAGCCACTGTGTGGGTGCTGGGAATTGAACTCAAGATCTCTGGAAGAGCAGTCCGTGTTCTTAACCACAGAGCCATCTCTCCAGCCCCCTATTTACTTTATCTGTGGCTCTTCAAGACAGACTTTCTCCGTACAGTCTGGCTGTCCTGGAACTCACTCTGTAGATCAAGCTGGCCTCGAACTCAGAGATCCGATTGCTTCTGCCTCCCGAGTGCTGGGATCAAAGGTGTGTACTATCGTTAGCTAGCTCCTCAACCTGTTTTCTTATAAAACTCAGGATGGCCCCACTCACAGTGGCTGGGTCCTCCCCCACCAATCACTAATTAAGAAAATGCCCTACAGGGTTCTCTACAGCCTGATCCTATGGATGCATTTCTCAATAAAGGTTACTTCCTCAGATTCGTTCAGCTTGTGTCCAGTTGACATAAAACTACCCAGCCCCATCTCTATCTACAGTTTCCCCATCACTTACAAGAAGGCCACAGCCGTGAGTTGCAAGAGAGTGAGGTCCAGAGAATCAATTTGCCCAAGGTCAAACAGGCTGCCAGGGTCACGCAAGAGCAACGATACCGATACCGGGAAGTGCTCTAGCCCATCCCTGCTACCATCTGGGACCCCTCAAGCCCAACCTAATGCAGCCCCACCCTTGTCCACCAGGGCATTTGTGAAACTGTGTTCAGGAAATCTGGTCTCCTTCAACTTAAGGCAGATAAGCGGAAAGATGGGGAAGCCAGAGCCTTCCTGTGACTGTTTGCCAAGGACTGGGCCGCCACACTTCATGCATGCGCACATGAGCTGCCATACCTGACCCAGAAATGTAATTTTAACTGGTTTGGGGGAAACAGAGGCCAGGCAGTTGGATCTAGGTTTAGCCCAACAAGCTCGCCAAGGAGAGACAGCTGAAAGGACATTCTCTCAAGTTTCCAGGCCTAGGGTCCATGATGTGGCTCAGGGAGCTTAGGAGCAAAGGACCATATTCCCAGAGGAGAACACTTCCTTCCTGCCCTCCGGCCAGTTGGTCGAAGTACTTGGATCTTGCTGGACTGTAGATGTAGTAAGCAGAATGCTCTAGAAGCTAGGCAAGAATGATGTGGGAACCCCAGGCCTTCCACAGGAGGGTGCCAATGATAAACAGACCCTCAGTGTGCTCTCTGGATGTCTGTGGCTCTGACATTCCTACTGAGGGAAGGCTATGTGCTGTGTGTGCTGTGTGCTGGCAGACCCCTTTAATCTCAGCACTTGGGAGGCGGAAGCAAGTGGATCTCTGTGAGTTGGAGGTCAATCTGGGTTCAGTCTAGCCGAGGCTACATAGGGAGACCCTATCCAAAATAAAATTGGGAGGTGGTGCTTGTTCAAGGTCAGTCAGTACCAGACAACTAAGAGTTCGTTTGGCCTATGCTTCTGTGGTCCTTCATCACAGACTAACAATGACTTCAGAGATGCCGTCCCACCCGCCACCTCTCTATCTCAATCCCTTGACCTTCCGTCCTGGCACATGCCACTATTGGTAACTGTTGCCCTGTTTTGTCTTCACCCCCACACCATTTATGTCTCTGCTCCTTCCTAGTGTAACCCATTCATAATCTCCCCATCTAGGCAAGGATTAATGTCCAGACTTGGTTCCTATTGGCTCCTGACTCTCTCTACCAGGCAGCCAGAGCCCAGACCATGTTTACAGGGCCTCCTCAATCCCCACTGTGGAAGGTAAGAGAGCTATACTTCCCAACAGAGGAGTCTGGATGGCAGCAAATATCACCCACTCCCTGGATCTTATCCCTAAGCCCTTCTCCTTCTGCCTGCAGGGTCTCAGCAGTCATGGCCCTAGTAGAGGGCTCTCTTCTTGTCCACTGGGACTTCTGAGGGGAGAAGAGACCTGGTCTGAGCTTGGCAGGGAGGGGGGAGGGGAGCAGAGTCCATGAGCTGGCAGACAGAGGGCGTGTATTCTCTGCCTGCACACTTCCTGGGTTTCCATTGCAGGAAGTTTGGCACCTGCCTATCGGTGCCACTGATACCCAGGCTGGTGCAGGCGACTTTTAGCCAGGACAATACCCCAACTGGAAGCAGCAACAGCAGCAGCAGCAGGAGGAGGTGGAACAGAGGCCAGGGGTGCAGGACAGCTGGTGAGTGGTAGCAGCTAGACCCCTTCCAGACTGCCTTAGACTGTGGATGTGGGAAGCCTGGCTCCTAGATTAATCCCTTTGACCTTGGCGAAGGCCCCAAGTCAACCCTTCCTTCCGTGTGGCGTCTCATTGTGGGGTAACCGGGTAGGTCAGTACCACCTTGACTCAGTGGCGCCCCCCTTTCTCAGCTGAGGTGTAAGAGTCTCCACACCTGCCACAGACAAGAGGCCCCATTGCCAGGTTGGGAACGCACCCAAGGGGCCCCTGGGCACCGGTAGCCTCAGCATAATACTGGGTTCTGTCCTTGGCTCTCATCTGGGGATGGTGGCAGCAATCCAGCCTCTGGGACTAGCAGATCCGGGTGCCTAAGGGGCACTCTCCGGTCTGGCTTGAATCTAGCCTTGTCCAGTGCCCATTGCACAAGCCTCGGTCCTCGCCGGCTTCAGTGTCTGGTCTGTGGGGTGGGACCTATCAGCCCTGGAGTAGAGTCTGGAAGGGTTAGATGAAAGGTTTGAAAGGGACACAAGGGAAGTCTCTAGAAACAGCAGTTACTGTCGTCGTTGTGACTCCACACTGGCGGGTAGAATCAAATGGAAAAATCTAATGGCAAAGACTGGGGAGGCCATTAAGGGGGTGGGGCTTAGTGGGGAGGCGGAGGATGGAGCTGAGCACCCAGACACCCCACTCTGACACCTCTCTTCTGCAGCAATACAAGGACCACCTCGAGGAGCTGTTGTATGTGGGGGGGGGGGGCGAGGAGGGCTGCAGAAGGGGACCTAATCCTTCCTAGTTACCCCCCCCCCATGACTCTGGGTCCAGCTCTCCCCTGCCCAGTCCCCCATTGTGCCTCTAATCGAAAGAACAATCGGCTTGCCTGGGAATCAGACCTAGATTCCTTTCCCCTGCAATGTCTTCAGGTCTCTAGGGACCTGAGCTGTCCAGAGCAGCCCCAACCCAGGCCGCAGGGCCCTGTGCTCTGCTTCTTCAGGGGCCAGTAACAGGGCCGGAAAGCAAACAGGTGACCTGATTGTTTCCCCTGTCTCCTGTAAGGGCCTCTTTCCACTACAGGACCTGAGACCCACTTGTAGAAGGATTCATAGGCTCACACAGGCAGTGACAGCCCAGGACAGCAGATCCAGGTGACTTGCTTCGCTGGGGTGTCTGAAAACCCTACCCCAGGCATCCTTTGAATAAGCCCCGCAACTCCAGTATATGTTAGCATTATCGCTTTAACTCTAGGCCACGTTGCAGAGGTGGGCTGTGCGGACCCCATTTTAGGAATTAAAGATTGAGGCTTAAGAAAACGGGGTTGACAGTCCAGGTCATGCGTCTAGCCTAACTTATGACCCTGAAGGATTTCAGAGTCAGTCTGGCTACAAGTACCCCTCTCCACCAATTGGGGCAGGTGGAGCCTCTCATCCAGGTGACCTAGAGCGAGGTTGGCTAAGGATCCCACTCCCCAGCCCGCCCCGCCCCTCCCCGGTGCACCGTGGGGGTGGGCAGCGGAGGAGGAGCCACAGGGAAGGGGAGGAGTGGTGGGAACAAAGGGAGGGGGCGCGGCCACAGGTGGGGGGGCAGGTAGGGCGAGCCAGCGCCCCCTCCCCGAGCGTCACCTTTTATGGTAAGGCGCGCGCGGGGCGGCGGGCGGAGGGAGGCTGGGGCGGGAGCAAGGGGCGGAGGCGCAGCGCCGGCGGAGGCCGGGCGTGGGGAGCGCGGCAGGTAAGCGGGTGCGGCGTGGGGGTCCTGGCTGTGCTCCCCGGGCAGGGTCAACTTCAGGTGGCCACATGGGCAACTCTCGGCCACCGTACTGAACCCAGCTCGGCGCGGTTGGGGGGCTCGGGGCGGGTACTGTGTCTTGTCCCTGTGTGTCCCAGGATCTCAGCCATTGGGGACTCTGGGAGGCTGTGCGGGGACGGCACAGGGGTCATCTCCTGGCTCTTGATTGGGACGGGTTGAGCAGGGCAGAGGCTCCCGCACAAAGAGGATAGCGTCCCGCATATGGATCGAATTATAGTCACTGCGGTGACCCGGCCAACTGTCCCGCTCTGCTGCTGTGCCAGGGAGCAGAGTTCCCGAGTTCTTTTGCCCCTCCCGGACCCTGTTTCCAGCTCCAGTCTGGAGAGGGAAAGGAGGGTCCTGGGGTCTCCTCGCCTGGCTTGGCGGGGTGTGGAAGTGGGCGATCCCCAAAGTGAGTGCAACTACTCCCCCATCTCCAGGCCAGACCTGAGGTCCCAGGGGGAGAGGCTGGGCAGCGCCCAGATTCCAGCTTTTAACAATGGAGATCACTGTCCTCCAGCCGCAGGGCTCCTTCTTCCCCCCTGGGGCTGAACGACCAGCTGGCCTCCCCAGCCACCCTCCAGGGCAGACTTCTATTCTCTTTATGAATAGAAAGCGAGCCCAGAGAGGTTGAGTGACCGCGTCAAGGTCGCCCAGTACAAAAGACCGGTAGCCTGAGGAGATCTGACTTCTGCGCCTCTTCCTTTCTCTGGTCTAGGAAAGAGGATGAGAGAGGCCCTTAGCCTTCTGAGATCGCAAGGTGTCTTGTGGGAGTGAGTGGGGGGACATTCACTCTTCCACTTTCAGCAAAGTTTAATTCTAGTCCTCAACTTAGATTGCTTATTGGTCTGTGTGAAAGAGCAATGCTTAGAAATGACTCGGAGGTGGCTTTAGAGTGCGGGCAAAGAGTTATCGAGGCCGCCAGCACATCCCCTCCCAGGGGCTGCAGCCTAAGGCCGGCCCTGGCTGGCTGGCTGGCCGGCTCTCAGCCTCCTTCCTTCCTCTTGACAGGAAATGACTTTCTTTCCCTTTGTTCCCACTTTCTCCGCTTACCCAACTGGATCTGGGTGTCTGATTTGCCCTCCGGGGGAGGAAGGATGGGGGTGGAGGGTCTGCTGGGAAGTTTTCATAGAATGCTCCCCCCAACCCCCACCCCACCCCCGCCTGGGTGAACTCAGGGTTAGTGGGACCAAAGGGAAGCGCCAGCAGGCTCTCCTTAAGGGACCTGACAGGGCTTTGAAAATCCCCAGCGCTGCTCCATCCCTGAGGTCCCCACCTCTGCATGACAACGTAAAGGGCGGGTATGGCTGCCCAGCTGCGAACATCTGGCCTTCACGCTGGATGTTTCCGAGAAAGCAGGGAGAACGGAATGGGGGGTCAGAGTCGGGGTGGGGGTGGGGGTGGAGGAGGGTTCCTGAAGAGCCACAGCCTGTCTCAGAGGACCCGCCTAGAATGTGTTGACCGCAAGAAACTGGTTTGGATTGGGTTATTGGGGGAAGGGGTGGAGCTTGGAGTGGGGGAGGAGGCTTGTGTGGTCCAGGGAAGAAAAAGTCCAAGGATGCCCCAGGACTTTCAGGTTGCTGGATCCTCTGAAAGGATTCCAAGCCTGCTGGAGGGCCAAGAAAATCCACTCTAAGTCTTGTTGGGACTGCGTGACAGAGGCTCCCTACAGCTGAGGTTTGAAGGCTGAGCTCTCGACTCTATAAATGTCAGTGGAGTTGAGGGAGGGTCTAACTATGTAGCCCAGGCTGGGTTGGAACCCATGGTCCTCCTGTCTCAGGTTTCCTGAGTTCTGAGATTACAGTTGCAAGTATGTGTGGCCGTTCTTGGCTTCAATTTGTTTGTTTGTTTCTTTGTTTGGGCTAGTGTGGGATTTGCTATGTAGACCAGTCTGGCCTTGAACTGACAAGAGAAGAGATCTGCTTGCTCTTCTGCCTCTGAGTGCTAGGATTAAAAGTATGAGCCCTCATTCCTGGTGAGGTGTGTGTGTGTGTGTGTGTGTGTGTGCACATACACATATTTTATACACTTTTTTTTACTAGACAGGGTTTCTCTGTGTAGCCCTGTCTGTCTTGGAACTCACTCTGTAGTCCAGGCTGGCTTTGAACTCACAGAGATCTGCCTGCCTCTGCCTCCCAAGTGCTGGGATTAGAGGTGTGTACCACTATTGCCCAGGCCCCCAATTTTTTTTTTTTTAAAAGATTTTACCCTTTTGGGAAACAGGGTTTCTCTGTGTAGCCCTGGCTATTCTGGAAATCGCTGTGTAGACCAGGCTGGCCTCCAACTCACAGACATTCCCCTGTTTCTTGCCTTTGGCACATCTGATTAAAAGCATGTGTCACCTCGCCTGACACTCCCAGAGCTATTTTCTTGGTCTGTGTCTCTGTCAGCCTGCAGGAGGGTCTAAGGAAGCCAACGCACTTTAGGGATCAGAGGAAGGCCTGTGAGTGACCATGTGGGAGCCCCATCCCATCAGGGACTCTGGATCTGTCACCCCTCTCTACTGTCCAGCCCCATTTAGACTAGCCATACACCTCCCTAAGCACCCGTGACTGGGCTTCAGGGTCGAGGCATGGTGGCCCACACAGAGCCAGGAAGGGAGAGAGAGATAAGGGGCACATTTTTAGCCAGGGAACTATGGTTGGGTGCCAGGGAGGACTTTGGTGCTCTGTGGCCAGTTCACCCCCAGTGACCCACCCCAGAGGCTGCTGTCTGCAGGAGCTGCCTGTCCTTCCCAGCATGAAGGTGCTCCCTCTGCCCAGATCCCTGCTTCAGCCCATGCACTGCCAGCCGCTCTCTGGCTCTGGATGCAGACCACTGAAGGCAGGCGGGTTACCTGAGGGTATCAGACACATGCATAATGAGCCAGCAGGTCCTGTGGTGAGTTGTCCCCAAGGTGAGGAAACAGACATTGCCCCAGGGTGAGAGTCGGGACACTCCCTTGGATGAGGTGAGGTTTGAACTGGACCTTGAGAGAGTTAAAATTAACCCTGTAGGAACATCCTCCCCCAGAGAAAGGCGGGAAAGAAAGGGCTAAGAGGGTTAAAAGAACTTGAGGTAGGCTGGGGGCTTGGCTCTGTACCGCACGTGTGCAAGACCCTGAGTCCCATCCCCGTATCAGAGAGATGGATGGGGTTGAGAGGGGGAAGCCATAGAAGTTTAGAGTTTATCCTCTGAGATAATGGGAAGCCTTAAGACAGGGTTTCTCTGTGTAGCCCTGGCTGTCCTGGAACTCATTTTGTAGACCAGGCTGGCCTCAAACTCAGAAATCCGCCTGCCTCTGCCTCCCGAGTGCTGGGATTAAAGGCGTGCGCCACCTCACCCGGCTTAAAAACTTTTATTATTTACGTACGTGCGTGCGTGCGTGCGTGCGTGTGTGCGTGTGTGTATGTGTGTGTTTGAAACAGGATTTCTTTGGAACTCTCTCTGTAGCCAAGGCTGGCCTTGAACTCAGATCTGCCTGCCTCTGCCTCCCTCTGCTGGGATTAAAGGGTACACTGCCACCACCCAGTCTTAAAAAGCTTTTAAGCAGGGGAGAAACAATCAGATTTATGCTCTGAGAAGATGAGGGTTAGGAGGTAAGATAGGAGACCTTCAACTACCCACAGCCACCACACACACACACACACACACACACACACACACAGAGTGTCAAGGATGTGACACTTCGGGGCTGGATGGAGTGGGCAGAAGAGAACAAAGCAGTCAAGGGACTTGACTTCTGGCATCTGTTTCCTCGCTGATGAAATAAGATGATGTGTCGCTGGGTGCTCGCGGCAGCATGGGGAGCACGTGCTGTCTTTTCCTCTTCCAGCCGCTCTTACCATCCTGTTCTCTTCCAGTGGAGCTGGCCTGAACTTTGGACCTTGTCTTCCAGTAGGAAATCAGTCTCTCAGGTAAGGGAGGGGTCGGGGTGGGTATCCTAATACCTGCCCGCCAGCTGTCTGGGCTGGGCTCTGAAGGAGGTGGCCAAGGAGGAGGGTCTGGATCCTGCAGGGCTGGCTGTCCATTGCTCTGGAGCACTGGCCACCAGGAGGAGCCATTGGAGTGTGTGGGTCCCTGTGAACTAGCCACCTGGCCTATCTGAAGGCCATCCCTTGCCCCTCCTACTTCTTCCTCTGACCTTCCCTGCTCACTGTGCAACCCAGGCTGGCCCAGACCACACCATTCTCCTGCCTCAGTCCCCTCTCTGGTAGGGCCTGGGTATTTAGACAGTGTCTTGTAGGAGAAGGGAGGCTCTGGACAAGCTCTTTGGTGGCCAGCAGGATACCCTTTGATAGCCTGAACCCCTTCTCTTCCTGGCCCCAACAGAAGGCGATCATGGCCTCCAAGCCTGAGAAAAGGGTGGCCTCCTCTGTCTTCATCACCCTGGCACCGCCACGCCGAGATGTAGCCGTGAGTGAGGAAGTGGGCCAGGCAGCTTGTGAAGCCAGACGCGCTCGGCCCTGGGAGATGCTTCCCACAAAGACACCTGGGGCCGCAGTGGGCAGGAGCCCCAAGACCTGGACGCCCTCTGGCAAGACCAATGCCTCACTCTCTGGAGTCACACCTCAGCTCTCCAATGGAGGTAAGAGAGCATCTCTAAGGGGACGAGGACAGAGCTAGCACCAAGGCAGGGAGAAAAGGGCAGGCTAGGGGTCACTCATTCATCAAGTGCTGTCCGTGTGCCAGGCCGACTCTGGAACCCACCTACCTGCGCCCGAGTCCTGACTCTTCTCCTTTTCAGCTCCGGGATGTTGCAGGTCCCTCAGCCTCCCTGTGCCTCAATTTCTTAGCAATAGAGATCCTTACGAATATGATATGTCACATAAAAACTTCAAAGTATAGTTGTGAAGATTAAGAGCTTTAATACAGGACCAGCAAGATGGCTCTGCCGGTAAAAATGCTCGCTGGGCAAGTGTAAGGACCTAAGTTCAATTCCCAGAACCTACCTAAAGGTGGACAGGCAGATCAACTCCTGCAGGTTGTCCTCTAACCTCCACACATACACACACATGCACACAGATATACACATGTGCACACAGGCACACACACAGATACATGCGTGCACATGGACATGCACATACATGCACATGGATACACACATGTACACAGACATACATGTACCTGGATACACCCATGTACATGGGGATACATACACACAAATAGACACATGCACACTCACACACACATACACCCATGCACATGGATACACCTGTGAGCATATACATGTACATGGATAAACATACACACAGAGATACACAGGCACACCCATGCACACGGATACCCCCATGTACACAGACACACATGGGTACATGGGTACACACACAGATACACACAGGCGCACACACATATGCATACATGCACACTAAGTAAGTAAGAATTGACAAAAACATCTCACATGTCAGAAGAGCAAGCGTCACAATGGAGCCTGGTGCCGCCATCAAGATGGAGGAGTGACTGAAGACAGCTCCTTGAGGTGGCTGCTCTGAGGTCTCTGCAGGACAGGGGACATGGAAACAGGTGCAAAGGCCGAGGCTGAAGTGAGCTCGAAGGGTCTGGAAGATGTCTTACGCTGATTGTGCACACTGCTGCTGGCCTGCTGTGCAGTTTCTTTCCTGCCATGTGCTGGCGCGCGCGTGCCTGTCCAAGGCGCTCAGTGCACAGCTTGTCCCTGTGACTTCTCTCCTTCCCATCCCCATTTGAGGCCTGGGGATTGAACTAGGGTCACTAGGCTTGGTAGAAAATGTTTTTCCCACTGGGCCATCTTATTAGCTCTGGGACTGACTTTTTAGTTTTTTTTTTGTTTGTTTGTTTGGTTTGGTTTTTGTTTGTTTGTTTGTTTGTTTTTTCAAGACAGGGTTTCTCTGTGTAGCCCTGGCTGTCCTGGAACTCACTTTGTAGACCAAGCTGGCCTCGAACTCAGAAATCTGCCTGCTTCTACCTCCCAAGTGCTGGGATTAAAGACGTGCGCCACCACACCCAGCTTTTTTTTTTTTTTAAGATGTATTTATTTATTTAATGTATATGAGAACACTGTAGTTGTGAGCCTTCATGTGGTTGTTGGGAATTGAATTTTAGGACCTCTGCTCACTCCAGCCCAAAAGATTTATTTATTATTATACATAAGTACACTGTAGCTGTCTTCAGACACTCCAGAAGAGGGTATCAGATCTCATTATGGGCAGTTGTGAGCCACCATGTGATTGCTGGGATTTGAACTCAGGACCTTTGAAAAAGCAGTCAGTGCTTTTACCCTCTGAGCCATCTCACCAGCCCCCACAGCAACTCTTACAGAGGAAAACATTTAACTGGGGCTGGCTTCCAGGTTCCGAGGTTTAGTCCGTTATTGTCCCGGCAGGAAGCATGGTGGTATGTAGGCAGACAGGGTCCTGGGGAAGAGGCTGAGCATTCTGCATGGGGATCAGCAGGCAGCAGGAAGACAGAGTAAGCCACTGGGCCTGCCTTGAGCTTCTCAAACCTCAGAGCCCTCCCCCAGTGACACACTTCCTCCAACAAGGCCACACCTTAAGGTGCCAATGGCTAAGAGCCTATGAGACTCATTTTCATTCAAACCACCACACATATGTGAGAGGTCAACCAACCAACGCAGGGAAAAGAAGTAGGGAAGCTTCCTCCGGGCAGCTCCCAGGGAGCAAACTCTAGCTGTCAGGCTTGGCAGCAAGTCCTTTACCCACAGTGCCACCTCCTCTCCCGCTTCCATTCTTGCTGATCCTCCTCAGCTCGTGGTCCCAGGAGCAGAGACACAGTTGGGAGAGGACCCAGCTTGCGATGCTTCTGAGCGCTGGGGTCCTGACTCACAAGCTCTCCTAGAGTGAGGCTCCCAGGTTCTCACACTCCCATCAGCCCATCAGTCATACCTAGTCACCTCTGGGCTTGTTCCAACACAGCTGGGCCCCACCTCAAAGCTGGAGTTGAGACTTTAATTTGCGTTTTTTCCCTACCTTTCTGGGTAGTAATTACACTTTGTGAATTTTATATATATATATTTTTTAAAAATAACTTTTTTTTTCAAGACAGGGTTTCTCTGAAACAACTCTGGCTGTCCTGGAACTCACTCTGTAAACCAGGCTGGCCTCAAACTTAGAGATACATCTGCCTCAGGCTCCTGAGTGCTGGGGTTAAAGGCGTGGCTGCTCAGCATCTTTTTTTGCTTGTTTTTTCTCACTTCAGCCCTGCTCAGCTGAAACTTTATTTATCTATTATATATAAGCACACTGTAGCTATCTTCAGATCACACCATAAGAGGGCATCCGATCTCATTACAGATGGTTGTGAGCCACCATGTGGTTGCTTGGGATTTGAACTGGGGACCTCTGGAAGAGCAGTCAGTGCTCTTACCCACTGAGCCACCTCTCCAGCCCCTGCCCAGCTTCCCTTTCTCGCTCCTAATCCTTTTCCAGTCTCTGGATTGATTCCAAGGCTGGTACTGTAGCCCAGCTGCACCTCTGGCCTGGCCTGTAGGAAGCCTTTGCTTGCCCCAGACCACAAAACCAAAAAGAAAACAAAAACTATTTTTCTTTCAAAGCATTCTTTTGGTTTTATATTTATTTTATTTTTACTTATGTACACGAGTCCTGTATGTGTGTTCACGTGGGTGCAGGCGCTCGTGCGCGCCCCTCTGGAGCTGGGGATACGGCTGGCTGTGGGCCTCCTGATGTGGGTGCTGGGAAACTGAGCTTGGATCCTCTCTGCAACAGAAGTAGTCACTAACCACTGAGCAACCTTTACAGCCCTCATTTAAAAATAATTTTTTTTAATGTACTTATTTTATGTCTATGGATGTGTTTGCCTGTGCCAGAAAAAGGTATTGGATGCCCTGGAGTTATAGACAGTTGCGAGCTACCATGTGGATTCTGGGAATTGAACCCCAGTCCTCTGGAAGAATAGTCAGTGCATTTAACCACTGAGCCACCCCACTGGCCCCAGATTTATTTTTATTTGTGTATATATGTGTACTTTTGCACATGGGTTGCCTTTATGTGTGGTTTTGTGCAAGTGTGATTGTAGTACAGCCAGCGGCCAGAAGAGGGCGCAGGATCCCCCTGAGCTGCAGCTACAAGTGATTGGGAGTCACCTGACATGGTGATAGGAGTTGAACTGGGCTACACTGAACGCTAAGGTGCAAATGTCTCTGGAGGGCTTTGGGCAAGTTGCCAGGAGTGGAATAGCTAGGTCACATGGAAGATTTATTGCTTTTTATTCCCCTATTCTAATTTATTTATTGTGTGTGCATAGGATGGGGTGGGGGGCCATGCCCTGGGACAGTATGAAGTCAATTCTTTTACCATGGAGGTTCCAGGGATGGAACTCAGATTTGGTAGCAAGCTCCTTTACCCACCTAGCCATATTACTGGCCCAATTGTTAAGGTTTTTTGTTGTTGATTTTAGTTTATTTATCTTATTGTTTGGGTTTTTTTGTTTGTTTGTTTTTATTTTTTTTGAGACAGGGTTTCTCTGTGTAGACCTGGCTGTCCTGGAACTCACTCTGTACACCAGTCTGGCCTCAAACTCAGAAATCTGCCTGCCTCTGCCTCCCAAGTGCTGGGATTAAAGGCATGCGCCACCACTGCCCTGCAAAACTTTCTCTGTAAACCAGGCTGGCCTTGAACTCACAGAGCTCCACCAGCTTCTGCCTCTGAGTGTCAGAATCAAAAGTGTGTGCCACCACATCTAGCTCTTAGTTTGTTTGAAAGATGTGTTTATTTTTATTCAGGTATATGTGTGTTTTGCCTGTATGTATGCCGAGTGGCTCTGGAAGCCAGAATTGGGCATTGAATCCTCTGAACTGCAGACAGTTGTGAGTCACTGTGTGGGTGTTAGGAACCCAATCTGAGTAATTAATTCATAAGGACAGCGAGTGCTCTTAACTGATGAGCCATCTCTCCAGCCCCAATTGTTGGGGTTTTGAGAAACTCTAGGCTGATTTCCGTAGTGGCTAGACTAGTTTACATCCCACTGGCGGCATATGAAGCCCCCATCAGGGAGCTGGGGTAGCAGGGTTCCACTTTAGTCCCAGCATTCAGGACACAGAGGTTGGTGGGTCTGTGTGACTTTGAGACCATCTTTTTTTTTTTTTTTTTTTTTTTTTTTGGTTTTTCGAGACAGGGTTTCTCTGTATAGCCCCGGCTGTCCTGGAACTCACTCTGTAGACCAGGCTGGCCTCGAACTCAAGAGATCCACCTGCCTCTGCCTCCCGAGTGCTGGGATTAAAGGCGTGCGCCACCACACCCGGCTTGAGACCATCTTATTTATACAGTGAGTTCCTGGACAGCCAGGGCTATGTAGAGAGATGCCCAACACCACCCCACCCCCAAAAGGGACGAGGGTCCCTTTGGCCCAGCTCATGGCTGTTTTCTCAGCCTTGGCTACCATCTTGGCCATAGAACCCTGACGGTGTCCATCACATCTGAGCTCTGGCCTTGGGTCAGTTGCTCAATGTAGGCAAATCATCACCTGTCCGTTCCCCTGACAAGAGCCATAGGGTTTGAGGCTCACTTTCCAAAGAAGCCATTGAAGATTCAGAGAGTTAACACTCTTGCAAGCCAGGGACAGCAGTTCAGGGTGGACTGGAGCCAGACCTGAGCTTTTACCCACTGCTGCTTGGTCTTCTGGGTGAGTAGATCTGTGGGACTCTGGGCAACCCATCCCCTTTCCCATTGTAGGATGCTCTCTCCCACCTCCTTCCCTGAATGAGGAGGACCTAGACCTCCCGCCTCCTCCACCGCCCCCTTCTGCCTACCTGCCTCTCCCAGAAGAGGAGCCTCCTGTCTTACCAGGGAAGTCGCTCATTTCCGACTTGGAGCAACTGCACCTGCCCCCACCCCCGCCTCCACCCCCGCCACAGGTAAACTTTGAGTGTCCCCAGGCCTCCTCAGCCCGAGGGGTGGGGGGAGCTTCCCAGAATTACCAAGGTGGAGGTGCTTTGGTTCCTTCTGCTTGAAGGCCATCAGTCTCCAAAGCCCTTCCGAGTTCCAAAGCTGGTAGAAACTGGGATTTGTACAAAGTAAGTTCAAGGCCGGCCTAAGCAACTGCATGAGACCCCCTATCTGGAACTAAAAGAAAGAAAAGAGATTGGGGATAGAGGTAGTTCAAAGATAGAGTCCTTGACTAGCAAGCATGGGAAGAGTCACTTTGGTGGAGAGAGCCCCAGGCACAGAGAAGGGATGGTTCTGGCTCTTGCTGCTCAGCATTCCTGTTGAGCTATAGAAGCTGGGTATTTGCTCCTCCAGCCTCAGTTTCCTCATCTGTACAATGGGACTAATCGTACTTGGAGCCCCCCTCAGAAAAATAGTCAAGCTGGGAGGATCTGGTGA